>NC_083096.1:117021644-117621644 GCF_949774975.1 Lagenorhynchus albirostris
ACAAGCTCTTTGGTGTTTATTGGTTCTTCTATTTTATCTTTTCTCTTCCTATTCTAATGTCTTAAGTGCCTTCTTTTCTATTTCTTGTTAAGATATTTTTGTACTGAGGAATAGACAGAGAACATTTTCTATTTTTCATGAACTACCCCCCAAAATCTTTAGCATTCACGAAAGCTACTCAAACTGTCAGGTGCAATTATTTCTGTGAGATTAGGAATACTGAAACTGACCTCTACAATATTTTATTGTATCTGGCTCCATATCTAACTTTGAGCTGATTAGGATAGGTGAGATACTTGACATTACAAATACAAGGTTGAATTTGCAATTGTTATATTCTTTTATTGTTTTTCACACCATCTTCAAAGTATTCTGGGCACTTGTGGCTTTATAGAAGTAGTAGCAATAAAAAATAAGTAGGATGGATAAGGACAGCCCCAGAACACTGGTACAAACTGCTCTGTGCACTAATAACCATGTATTTAAATTCCCATCTTCAGCTCTCGCAGATTGGTTTGGTCAATGCCTTGCAGTTTTTATGGAAGCATCTATGTGATTTCCTGGAAAACATAAAAGTATTTTCCTGGAAAACATAAAAGTCTTTGCCTAGATCAGCAGCTGCTTGTTGTGTGGTGTATCTGCCTCTAACAGCAGCTTTCATGAATGCAAAAGCAATCCTCACTGGAGATCTAAAATGCTAAATCAATTTCTGTTTTAAAATCTAAACCAAAGTAACTGATGTTTGATGTTGCAGTTAAGAATTTTTAATTTTTGTAAAGCTCCTGGGGATTCTCTGAGAAAAATCACTCAGAACATAAGTGTAATTTATTGTCTTCATTGCATTAAGTCAACTCTACATTCATTTGGCTTAAAGAGAAAGATACCCCTTAATGGTATATTTATTCATCATTCCTGAGCAAATATGTGCTTTGAAATAATATTTGCCCATATTACAGAATAGTTTCCATTCAACCCAATGGGAGATAGAAACTAGATGAACATTATCAAAAATGCTAATGCTATCTGAGAAGTCAACTGGGTTTTTCAAGTATATTGATCAAGTAGAGTGGACTCTTATCAAAATCAAACAGAAATGCATTCTTGCTCTGCATTCATTCTTCTTTAGCCTTTCATGGAGGTTCCAAAGAACAATACACATAGAACGAGAGTTTTGAGCACAACTGAAGCTTTCTTACATTACTCTCACTCTTGAAACCATGGACATGGAAGGAAAAAAGTAGGAAAATTCCACTAGACATGTGAAAAGGTGATTCTGGCATTTAAAGAAAAATAAACTCTGCTGGAAAATTATCTAAGAATATTTTTCTTGAATTGACTTTAATGTAGTATTAAGAACACTTCTTCCATTTTTTGCAGCTACAATTGAAATTTACATTCCTTTCCATTTAACCATACCTTAGAAGAGACCAAAATATGGATATATGGATGCATGTGTGGTAAGCACTCCAAGGTCCTATGCTTGGTAATTATGAGAATGAGCTTTGAGGTCAGTAAAGTTTTAGCTATTATGAATAATGGTGCAATGAACATTCATGTCCACTTTTTTGTTGTCTGTCAACAATATTTACAGGATATGCAACCTTAGAAAATTACTTTGACAATTTCTCCACATCTACAAAAGAGGTACCCTAATAATACAGACTTCTTAGGTTTGCTTTGAATATGAAATGAGACAATGGATGTATAATACACAGCATAATGCCTAGCATAATTTTACGTTCACAGTAAAGTGATATCTTTAATTATAGCTGTTATTGGTGGCTAAAAAAGCTCATAGGAAATTTTGAGCTTTTTAAGGTGAGACAAAGAAGAATCAAATACAGCAGCTTTGCACACTGAAGGGTAAGAAAAACCACTAATGTTTTTCTCCCATCCTTCATGAGTTTGTGAAGATCTATAACCACTATGTGACTCCATAAAAAGAAAATGTCTGTCATACTACAATACTGTTTGAAAAGTTCAAAAGAAAAAGGGCAAATAATGTGCCCAACAAAAATAAAATGTTTTCATTTTTAGTTAGTTAATTAGTTATACACTAAACTGTTGTCTTCAAAAGCCTTCAAATGCAAAAGGCATGTTTGCACACTTTCAGAGATTCAGAGAATGGATGACTGGTTTCCTTTAAACAGATTTAAATTGTACCTAGCTTCTGCAAGTCATGCACATGTATTGATTTAATAATTAAATGCCATATTCTCATTCCCTTTTCTACTCATGCATTTTTCCTCAGGCAGTGAATATGAATGTTGAAGAATTTGAGTCTAGACTTCAGTGGGTAGTCAAAGTTGCTAAAAAGAAATGTATGTCATGCCAAAACAAATCTAAAAGCGTTTGCAATTCTTGCAATCTCAAGTTTAGCAAGGCACACAATCCTCTTTGGATTCTTAAAATGTCACAAAGGTTTGTAAAAGACAAAGGTGTGTTTCTTATTTTTCTCCCATTGTCTTAGTACTTGTTGATATTTTTCTCATAGAGAAGATGTTCAAATCCAGAGAGAATGTTTCCATTCTCTCATTTTAAAGATGAAATTGAAAAACCAAGAATTAAAAGAAATCACTGTCAATGCATATATATTTGATTCAAAGACCACCTTCTAGGGAAAAATAAATGCATGGTGTTAGTAAAAGATGATAATTTATTTACTATACCTACACATGCCTTTCTGGATATAATATACATATTTTTAAATTTTATTTGATTAAAATTGTAAATATACATAAATATTTATAAATTTCAAAGGAATACATATAGTATACAATATTATATTATATGTCATACATTATATAATTTATATAAGATAAATATATATTATTTCTAGGTATAAAGGCATATATGGCTAAAATCTATTCCAACGTAAATATTCTTAGTAACAATAGGATATAATATACTTAAATTTCACCCAAATATTTCCAGATCTTTAGGTTTATATCATATTCCAGGAATATAAATAAATCCACACTTAAAAAATAAACAAACAAAAAATCAAACAAAAACCCACCTCATTCTAGCCTCTATCCAATATGTCTTAAACAAAATTAAGGAGGAGCTTCAAGATGGTGGAAGAGTAAGACGTGGAGACCTTCCTCTCCAAAAATACATCAGAAATACATCTACACGTGGAACAACTCCTACAGAACACCTACTGAATGCTGGCAGAAGACCTCAGACCTCCCAAAAGGCAAGAAACTCCCCACGTACCTGTGTAGGGCAAAAGAAAAAAGAATAAACAGAGACAAAAGAAGAGGGATGAGACCTGCACCAGTGGGAGGGAGCTGTGAAGGAGGAAAGGTTTCCACACACTAGGAAGTCCCTTCATGGGCAGAGACTGCGGGTGGCGGAGGGGGGAAGCTCCGGAGCCACGGAGGACAGCGCAGCAACAGGGGTGTGGAGGGCAAAGCAAAGAGATTCCCACACAGAGGATCGGTGCCGACCAGCACTCACCAGCCCAAGAGACCTGTCTGCTCACCCACCGGGGCAGGCAGGGGCTGGGAGCTGAGGCAAGGGCTTCAGTCGGATCCCAGGGAGAGAACTGGGGTTGGCTGTGTGAACACAGCCTGAAGGGGGCTAGTGTGCCATGGCTACCCAGGAGGGGTTCTGGGAAAAAGTCTGGAGCTGCCTAAGAGGCAAGAGACCATTGTTTCGGGGTGCGTGATGAGAGGGGATTAAGAGTGCCACTTAAACAAGCTCCAAAAACGGGCATGAGCCGTGGCTATCAGCACAGACCCCAGAGACGGGCATGAGATGCTAAGGCTTCTACTCCCGCCACCAAGAAGCCTGTGTGCAAGCACAGGTCATTCTCCTTACCTACCCTCCCAGGAGCCTGTGCAGCCCACCACTGCCAGGGTCCCGTGATCCAGGGACAACTTTCCCGGGAGAACACACGGCACACCTCAGGCTGGTGCAACGTCACCCTGGCCTCTGCCACCACAGGTTTGGCCCGCACTCCGTACCCATCCCTTCCTACGGCCTGAGTGAGCCAGAGCCCCTGAATCAGCTGCTCCTTTAAACCTGTCCTCTCTGTGTGGGTAACAGACGCCCTCAGGCAACCTACACGCAGAGGTGTGTCCAAATCCAAAGCTGAACCCCGGGAGCTGTGCGAACAAAGAAGAGAAAGGGAAATCTCTCCAGCAGCCTCAGGAACAATGGATTAAATCTCCACAATCAACTTGATGTACCCACTTGATGTGGAATACCTGAATAGACAACGAATCACCCCAAATTGAGGAGGTGGACTTTGAGAGCAACGATATATACATTTTTCCCTTTCTCTCTTTCTGTGAGTGTGTACGTGCATGCTTCTGTGTGTGATTTTGTCTGTATAGCTTTACTTTTACCATTTGTCCTGGGTTCTGTCTTTTCTTTTTTCTTTATTAAAATTTTTTTCTTAACAATTATTTTTCGTATTAATAACTTTATTTTATTTTATTTTATCTTCTTTGTTTCTTTTTTTTTCTCATTTTTATTCTGAGCCGTGTGGAAGACAGGCTCTTGGTGCTCCAACCAGGCGTCACAGCTGTGCCACTGAGGTGGGAGAGCCAAGTTCAGCACATTGGTCCACCAGACACCTCCCAGCTCCATGTAATATCAAATGGCAAAAATCTCCCAGAGATCTCCATCTCAACACAAAGACCCAGCTCCACTCAATGACCAGCAATCTACAGTACAGAATACCTTATGCCAAACAACTAGCAAGACAGGAAGACAACCCCATCCATTAGCATAGAGGCTGCCTAAAATCATAATAAGATGACAGACACCCCAAAACACACCACCAGACGTGGACTTGCCCTCCAGAAAGACAAGATGCAGCCTCATCCACCAGAACACAGGCACTAGTCCCCTCCACCAGGAAACCTACACAACCCACTGAACCAAACATAGTCCCTGGAGAGAGACACCCAAAACAACAGAAACTATGAACCTGCAGCCTGTGAAAAGGAGATCCAAAACACAGTAAGGTAAGCAAAATGAGAAGACAGACAAACAAAGAGCAGATGAAGGAGCAGGGCAAAACCCCACCAGACCTAAGAAATGAAGAGGAAATAGGCAGTCTACATGAAAAATAATTCATAATAATGAGAGTATAGATGATTCAAAATCTTGAAAATAGAATGAAAAAAATACAAGAAACATTTAACAAGGACCTCGAAGATCTAAAGATCAAACAAACAGTGATGAACAACACAATAAATGAAATTAAAAATTCTCTAGAAGGGATCAATAGCAGAATAACTGAGGCAGAAGAATGGATAAGTGACTTGGAAGATAAAATTGTTGAAATAACTACTGCAGAGCAGAATAAAGAAAAAAGAATGAAAAGAATTGAAGAACTCTCAGAGACCTCTGGGACAACATTAAATGGACCAACATTCGAATTATAGGGGTCTCAGAAGAAGAGAAAAAGAAAGGGACTGGGAAAATATTTGAAGAGATTATAGTTGAAAACTTCCCTATTATGGGAAAGGAAATAGTTGATCAAGTCCAGGAAGCACAGAGAGCCCCATACAGGATAAATCCAAGGAGAAACATGCCAAGATACATATTAATCAAACTATCAAAAATTAACTACAAAGAACAAATAATAAAAGCAGTAAGGGAAAAACAACAAATAAAACATAAGGGAATCCCCATAAGGTTAACAGCTGATCTTTCAGCAGACACTCTGCAAGCCAGAAGGCAGTGGCAGGACATATTTAAAATGATGAAGAAGAAAAGCTACAACCAAGGTTACTCTACCCAGCAAGGATCTCATTCAGATTTGATGGAGAAATTAAAAGCTTTACAGACAAGCAAAAGCTAAGAGAATCCAGCACCACCAATCCAGATTTACAACAAATGCTAAAGTAACTTCTCTAGGCAGGAAACACAAGAGAAGGAAAAGACCTGCAATAATAAACCCAAAACAATTAAGAAAATGGTAATACAAACACACATATCGATAATTATCTTAAATGTAAATGGTTTAAATGTTCTAACCAAAAGACATAGACCGGCTAAATGGATACAAAAACAAGACCCGTATATATGCTGTCTACAAGAGATCCACTTCAGACCTAGGGACACATACAGACTGAAAGTGAGGGGATGGAAAAAGATATTTCATGCAAATGGAAATCAAAAGAAAGCAGGGGTAGCAATTCTTATAGCAGACAAAATAGATCTTAAAAAAAAAGATTATAACAAGAGACAAAGAAGGACACTACATAATGATCAAGGGATCAATCCAAGAAGAAGATATAACAATTGTAAATATTTATACACCCAACATAGCAACACCTCAATACATAAGGCAAATACTAACAGCCATAAAACGGAAATTGACAGTAACACAATCATCGTAGGGAACTTTAACACCCCACTTTCACCAATGGACAGATCATCCAAAAAGAAAATAAATAAGAAAACACAAGCTTTAAATGATACATTAAACAAGATGAAGTTAATTGATATTTATAGGACACTCCATCCAAAAACAACAGAATATACTCTCTTCTCAAGTGCTCATGGAACATTCTCCAGGATAGATCATATCTTGGGTCACAAATCAAGCCTTGGTAAATTTAAGAAAATTGAAATCATATCAAATATCTTATCCAACCAAAATGCTATGAGACTAGATATCAATTACAGGAAAAAACGTGTAAGAAATACAAGCACATGGAGGCTAAGTAACACACTGGTTAATAACCAAGAGATCACTGAAGAAATCAAAGAGAAAATCAAAAAATACCTAGAAACAAATGACAATGAAAACAAGATTACCCAAAACCTATGGGTTGCAGCTAAAGCAGTTCTAAGAGTGAAGTTTATAGCAATACAATCCTACCTTAAGAAATAAGAAACATCTCAAATAAACCACCTAACCTTACACCTAAAGCAGTTAGAGAAAGAAGAACAAAACTCTTCAAAGTTACCAGAAGGAAAGAAATCATAAAGATCAGATCAGAAATAAATGAAAAATAAATGAAGGAAAGATAGCAAAAGCTATCAGCAAAAGCTGATAACAGCAAAAGCTGATAACAGCAAAAGCTGTTTCTTTGAGAAGATAAACAAAATTGATTAGCAAGACTTATCAAGAAAATAAGGGAGAAGACTCAAATCAATAGAATTAGAAATGAAAAAGAAGTAACAACCAACACTGCAGAAATACAAAGGATCGCAAGAGATTACTACAAGCAACTCTATGCCAAAAAATGGACAACCGGAAAAAAATGGACAAATTCTCAGGAATGCACAACCTTCCCTGACTGAACCAGAAAGAATAAGAAAATGTGAACAGACCAATCACAAGCACTGAAATTGAAACTGTAATTAAACATCTTCCAACAAACAAAAGCCCAGGACCAGATGGCTTCACAGGCGAATTCTATCAAACATTTAGGGAAGAGCTAATACCTATCCTTCTCAAACTCTTCCAAAATATAGCAGAGGGAGAAACAGTCTCAAACTCATTCTATGAGGCCACCAACACTCTGATACCAAAACCAGGCAAAGATGTCACAAGGAAAGAAAACTAAGGCCAATATCGTTGATGTACATAGATACAAAACTCCTCAACAAACTCCTAGCAAATAGAATCCAACAGCACATTAAAAGAATCATACACCATGATCAAGTGGGATTTATCCCAGGAATGCAAGGATTCTTCAATATACGCAAATCAATCGTGAAACACCATATTAACAAATTGAAGGAGAAAAATCATATGATCATCTCAATAGATGCAGAGAAAGCTTTCGACAAAATTCAACACCAATTTATGATAAAAACCCTCCAGAAAGTAGACATAGATGGAACTTTCCTCAAGATAATAAAAACCATATATGACAAACCCACAGCCAACATCATCCTCAATGGTGAAAAACTGAAACCATTTCCACTAAGATCAGGAAAAAGACAAGGTTGCCCACTCCCACCACTATTATTCAACATAGTTTTGGAAGTTTTAGCCACAGCAATCAGAGAACAAAATGAAATAAAAGGAGTCCAAATTGGAAAAGAAGAGGTAAAGCTGTCACTCTTTGCAGATGACATGATACTATACATAGAGAGTCCTAAAGATGTTATCAGAAAACTACTAGAGTTAATCAATGAATCTGGTAAAGTAGCAGGATACAAAATTAATGCACAGAAATCTCTGGCATTCCTATACACTAATGATGAAAAATCTGAAACTGAAATTAAGAAAACACTCTCATTTACCATTGCAACAAAAAGAATAAAATGTCTTGGAATAAACTTACCTAAGGAGACAAAAGACCTGTATGCAGAAAATTATAAGACACTGATGAAAGAAATTAAAGATGATACAAACAGATGGAGAGATATACCATGTTCTTGAATTGGAAGAATCAACATTGTGAAAATGACTCTACTACCCAAAGCAATCTACAGATTCAATGCAATCCCTATCAAACTACCACTGGCATTTTTCACAGCAGTAGAACAAAAAATTTCACAATTTGTATGGAAACACAAAAGACCCCAAATAGCCAAAGCAATCTTGAGAACGAAAAATGGAGCTGGAGGAATCAGCCTCCCTGACTTCAGACTATACTACAAAGCTACAGTAATCAAGACAGTTTGGTACTGGCAGAAAAACAGAAATATTGATCAATGGAACAGGATAGAAAGCCCAGAGATAAACCCACACACATATGGTCCCCTTATCTTTGATAAAGGAGGCAAGAATATACAGTGGAGAAAAGACAGCCTCTTCGATATGTGTTGCTGGGAAAACTGGACAGCTACACGCAAAAGAATGAAATTAGAACATTCCCTAACACCGTGCACAAAAATAAACTCAAAATGGATTAAAGACCTAAATGTAAGGCCAGACACCATCAAACTCTTTGAGGAAAACATAGGAAGAACACTCTGTGACATAAATCACAGCAAGATCCTTTCTGACCCACCTCCTAGAGAAATGGAAATAAAAACAAAAATAAACAAATGGGACCTAATGAATCTTAAAAACTTTTGCACAGCAAAGGAAACCATAAACAAGTAGAAAGGACAACTCTTAGATTGGGAGAAAATATTTGCAAATGAAGCAACTGACAAAGGATTAATCTGCAAAACATACAAGAAACTCATGTAGCTCAACATCAAAAATCAAACAACCCAATCCAAAAATGGAAAGAAGACCTAAATAGACATTTCTCCAAAGAATATATACAGATTGCCAACATACACATGAAAGAATGTTCAATATCATTAATCATTAGAGAAATTCAAATCAAAATTAAAATGAGATATCATCTCACACTGGTCAGAATTGCCATCATCAGAAAATCTACAAACTGTAAATGCTGGAGAGGGTGTGGAGAAAAGCAAACCCTCTTGCACTCCTGGTGGGAATGTAAATTGATACAGCCACTATGGAGAACAGTATGGAGGTTCCTTAAAAAACTAAAAATAGAACTACCATACAACCCAGCAATCCCACTACTGGGCATATACCCTGAGAAAACCAAAATTCAAAAAGAGTCATGTACCAAAATTTTCATTGCAGTTCTGTTTACAATTGCCAGGACATGGAAGCAACCTAAGTGTCCATCAACAGATGAATGGATAAAGAAGATGTGGCACATATATACAATGGATTATTACTCAGCCATAAAAAGAAACAAAACTGAGTTTTTTTCTTGTTTTTCTTTTTTTGTTTTATTTGCAGTATGCGGGCCTCTTACTGTTGTGGCCTCTTCCGTTGTGGAGCACAGGCTCCAGACGCGCCGGCCCAGCGGCCATGGATCACGGGCCCAGCCGCTCCACCGCATGTGGGATCCTCCCGGACCGGGCCACGAACCCGTGTCCCCTAAATTGGCAGGCGGATTCTCAACCACTGCGCCACCAGGGAAGCCCCAAAACTGAGTTATTTGTAGTGAGGTGGATGAACCTGGAGACTGTCATACAGAGTGAAGTAAGTCTGAAAGAGAAAAACAAATACCGTATGCTAACACATATATATGGAAACTAAAAAAGAAAAAAGAAAATTATCTGAAGAACCTAGGGGCAAGACGGGAATAAAGATGCAGATCTACTAGAGAATGGACTTGAGGGTACGGGGAGGGGGAAGGGTAAGCTGTGACAAAGTGAGAGAGTGGCATGGACATATATGCACTACCAAACGTAAAATAGATAGCTAATGGGAAGCAGCCGCAGAGCACAGGGAGATCAGCTCGGTGCTTTGTGACCCCCTAGAGCAGTGGGATAGGAAGGGTGGGAGGGAGGGAGATGCAAAAGGGAAGAGATATGGGGACATATGTAAATGCATAACTGATTCACTTTGTTTTAAAGCAGAAACTAACACACCATTGTAAAGCTATTATACCCCAATAAAGATGTTAAAAAAAATTAAAAGAGGCCAGAAAAACATGAACATAATGCCATTCTCTCCTTCATCTCCATTCCTTCCATTCATCCCTTAGTCACCCCTTCTCCAACAGCTGACAATCCCAACACTACCCAACTACTAAACCAAAGCATTCAGTCACATATTATGGAAGAAAATACATATGAAGGAAAAGGAAGTGGCCACAAGCAGTGTCTGTGCCTCAGCAGTGGTCAAAAATGGCCCATTACTCTGATAAATAAAATGAATAATTATTTATACATCTACACTGTAACCAGAAATATAAGGTGTGAGTTATATCTTGGCACCTACATAAGAAGAAAGACAAATTTTTGTGACATCCTCGCCTTTTCCAAAATATCATCATTGCAATGAACTCACTGAACATATCCTGATGAATTAGAAGTCAAGTTTGATTGGTTGAAAAAGCAAGAACAGTCAGAGAGTAAAAAATTCTTGGGAACTAAGAGTACAGCCAAAATGAAAGAGGGAATCTTGAACTGGGTCGCAACGCATTTTAATGGGAATGGGTCTGGATATAGGATTAGAAGACCAGGGTTTAAATCTCAGCCTAGACACTTACTAACTGTGCAGCTTTAGAGAAATCATTCAATACTCAGCAATGAAGGGTGCAAAGATGACTACAATACACCTTTCAAATAGGTAGAGACAATTGTGAATAAATCGTTATACTTATGTGAGAAAAATGCTTCAAGAGGGATAAGAATAGTAATTTAGAAATATGGAGGAGAAAACAACAAACGCTCTTTGAGAATTTGTTATGACTTCACAAAGTAAAAATTTAAAGGGTAAGCAGTGGTGAGAAACAGAAAAGTCATTCAGGTCCGATAGAACTACAGGCATACCTTGAAGATATTGTGGGCTTGGTTCCAGAGCATTGCAATAAAGCAAGTAACACAATTTATTTGGTTTCCTAGTGCATGTAAGACTATAGTCTATTTAGTGTAAAATAGCATTATGTCTGAAAAAAATGTATGTACCTTAATTAAAAAATACTTTATTGCTAAAATTACTAACCATCATCTGAACCTTCAGCGAGGAGTCATAAACTTTTCACTGGTGGAGGGTCTTGCCTTGATGTTGATGGTTGCTGACTGCAGGGTGATAGTTGCTAAAGACTGGGATGGCTGTGACAATTTCTTAAAATAAGACAACAATGAAGTTTATGGCATCCCCTGACTTTTCCTTCATAAATGATTTCTCTGTAGCATATGATGATATTTGATAGCATTCTACCCACAGTAGAACTTCTTTCAAAATCGGAGTCAATCCTCTCAAACCCTGCCACTGCTTTATCACCTAAGTTTATATAATATTCTAAATCTTTTGTTGTCATTTCAACAATCTACACAGCATCTTCACCAGGTGTGGCTTCCACTCCTGGTGAAGAAACCACTTTGTTTTTGCTATCCATAAGAAGCAACTCCTCATGAAATTGCAGTAATTCAGTCACATCTTCAGCCTCCACTTCTAATTCTAGTTCTCTTGCTATTTCTGCCACATCAGCAATTACTTCTTCCACTGAAGTCTTGAACCCCTCAAAGTCATGCATGAGGTTTGGAATCAACTTCTTCCAAACTCCTGTAAATGTTGATATTTTGACCTCTTCCCATGAATCATGAATGTTCTTAGTGGCATCTAGAATGGTGAATCCTTTCCAGAAGGTTTTCAATTGACTTTGCCCAGATCCATCAGAGGAATCATTCTATGAAAGCCATAATCTTATGAAATATACTTCTTACATAAGACTTGAAAGTTGAAATTACTTTTTGGTCCATTGGCTTCAGAATGGAAGCTGTGTTAATAGGCATAAAAATAACACTAATATCATTGCACATCTCCGCTGGAGCTCTTGGGTGACCAGGTGCATTGTCAATGAGCAGTAATGTTTTGAAAGGTATCTTTTTTCCTGAGCTGTAGGTCTCAACAGTGGGCCTAAAATATTTAGTAAACCGGTGTGATAAATACATGTGCTGTCATCCACACTTTGTTGTCCCACTTATAGAGCACAGGCAGAATAGATTTAGCATAATTCTTAAGGGCCTAGGATTTTCTGAATGGTAAATGAACATTGGCTTCAACTTAAAGTCACCAGGTGCCTTAGCTCCTAATAAAAGTCAGCTTGTCCTTTGAAGCTTTGAAGCAAGGCATTGACTTCTCCTCTCTAACTATGAAAGTCCTAGAGGCCATCTTTTTCCAACTTAAGGTTATTTCATCTACAGTGAAAAATTTGTTCTTTAGTGTAGCTGCCTTCCTTCATTATCTGAGCTAAATCTTCTGGATAATTTCCTGCAGCCTCTACATCAGCATGTGCTGCTTCACGGTGGCACTTTTATGTTATGGAGATGGCTTCTTTTCTTAAAGAACCAATCTCTAATAGCTTCAAACTTTTCTTCTGCATATTCCTCATCTCTCTCAGCCTTCACAGAAATTGAAGAGGGTTCGTCTTTCTCTGGATTAGGCTTTGGCTTAAGGGGGTTTGATCAGCATCAAACTTTGACTGTTGGGGCTGGTTTGATCTTGTATCCAGACCACTAAATCTTTCTCCATATCAGCAATAAGACTGTTTCTCTTTCACAACATTCTTGTGTTCACTGGAGTAGCACTTTAATTTCCTTCAAGAAGTTTTCCTTTCCACTGACAACTGTTTGGTGCAAGAGGCCTAGCTTTCAGCTTATCTTGGCTGTCACTGTGCCTTCCTCACTAATCTTAATCATTTCTAGCTTTGGTTTAAAGAAGTTTTCCTTTCCACTGACAACTGTTTGGTGCAAGAGGCCTAGCTTTCAGCTTATGACTTCCTCACTAATCTTAATCATTTCTAGCTTTGGTTTAAAGTGAAGGACAAGCAATTTTTTCTTTCACTTAAACACTTAGGGACAACAAGTCCTACTGTATAGCACAGAGAACTATATTCAAATCCTATGATAAACTATAATGGAAAAAATACTAAAAAAAGAATATATATATATATATATATACACACACATATATATGTATAACTGAATCACTTTGCTGTACAGCAGAAATTAACACAACATTGTAAATCAACTTCAATTAAAAAAATTAAAAAACATACTTAGAAGCCATCGGAGGGTTTATTAATTGGCCTTATTTCAATATTGTTGTATATCAGGGAATAGGGAGGCCTGAGGAGAGGGAGAGAGACAGGAAAACAGTGGTTCAGTCAAAACACACACAACATTTATGGATTAAGCTTGCTGTCTTATATGAGCAAAGCTCTTGGTGCACCAAAACAACTACAATAGTAACATCAAAGATCACTGATCACAGATCACCATAACAAATATAAGAATAACAAAAAATTTGAAGCATTGTATTACCAAAGTGTGGCACAGAGACATGAAGTGCACAAATGCTGTTGCACAATGGTGCCAATAGAATTGCTCAACCCAGGGTGGCCATAAACCTTCAATTTGTAAAAAATGCAACATTTATTGTGAAGCACAATAAAGGGAAGCACAATAAAATGAGGTCTGTGTATACATGTAAAAGCATAAAGCAGTAAATAACACGATAAGAAAAGGAGTGTGAAAGGTCAGTGGGTGTGGAAGGAACTGTTTATGGGTTAGTGAAGGATATGGACTCAGAAACCTGGGAAAACCTGGATTCTAGAGGGCTTTGCCTGATGTGCATTAGACTTTGGACTCTATCTTGTGGGCACACCAAGTCATATGAAAGGTCTTTTAGTAGAGAAATTATACAGTTAAATGTGTAAGTTTGAGAAGATAACCTTAGCAACACTTGTAAAATTAGATGGGAGGCCATTTCTGATAGCCTAGGCAAGACATGTGAGGCATGTAAGGGACTTGCCTAAGACAGGCCCTGTGTGATGGGACAATAGTAGCCAAATTCCAGAAATGTCTGTGGGCTGAAATCAACAAGCTTTGATAACTACTTAGAAGTTTGGGTTAAGGGGTTAGAGAAAAGGAAGTCTAGAATTACATTGGTGTTTAGTTTTGTTTTGTGTTTCCAGCTTGGAATACAGAGTGAATGGTGATGGTTCTTAAGAAAAATGTTATAAACATGCAAAAAATTATCAAATTTGTGTCCAAATTATTGATATAAGTTTTGACTTATTGAATCTGGTCACCAGATAGATTTGAAAATATAATTTTTGAACGTAAAATATGGTCAGGGTTGCTTATAAAATTTCAGTAGTCAGCAGCTTTAGAAATGGTAACTGAGGCTATGGCAGAAGGCTAAGATCTCTGAGGAAGAATGCATAAGACAAAAATTTGAGGGAATAAAATCAAAGGAATACCAACATTTAAAGGACAGGTAGAGGAAGGGGAAAGCCAGTTAGGAGCTAATTGTAGGCAAGAGGCCAAAAAAAAGAGATGTTTCTAGTAGGAGACAATGGTCAATAGAGCAAGTAGTGTAGAGATCAAGTCAGTTGAGGGTGCCCAAGAGATTGTGTGGGAGAAATATATCCCCAAAATAATGCTAGATACAGATTAAAAAATGCACTAAATTAGAAATGTGTCATTTTGTTTGAAATCAGCCCTAATGATTCTATATATGTTACAAGTCATATTAAACATGATCTCAGGAATCAGAGAAGTGTGTTATCTCTAGAATACTAAGCACTGTGTCAATTTTTTATAAACATTCTTAGTGTCTTTATATGTTAGAGTTCTCGTATTGATGAGGTAACAAATCAATATAATCTACCTCAATTTTATGCACCATTTTTTTCAGTTTCTTGGGAAAATATAATTACTAGCCATTAATTATCAATTTACTGGTGCCATTTTTAACTTTAATATTGGAATATTTAGCAGTCCTGAAATGTAAACAAAATGGGGATAAAATGTTAGCCATAATGCTAACCACTTCCATGAAATCCTATTTTGGTGAAAGACTCAAACATTAGCACTTGAGTTTTCTGTACAAAAGCATTTCCACTGTGGCAGAGATGAGATTTAAAAAAAAAAACTAACAGAATTCCCCATAAAACAGCTTAGAAGTGTTCTTATTTGTGAAAAAAAATAAGTCAGAGTATGGATTCCACAGCATAAAAGAAACCTCATATTTCTCTGCATTTAGTATTAAATGTTTGAACATATGATCTCTATATTCATATGTATATTCACTGCTACATATCGAGTAGAAACATGTTCAAAATAATTCTTTGCATCTTAACTTTAAAATCCGGCTTTGCTTAAATTTTATCACAAGTTGAAGATATTTTACGTACAAATTGAATCAGAATGTAGAAAATACAACTATGTATAGTACATGGTGAAGCTACCTAAGTAGATAATGCATTTTTATTCCACGGCTTTGTTCTCTCCTTATTTGGGAAAACTGTATAATCATTCAGGAGTGTAGCTATTTCCTGATGAATATACACATAATGCCCTCAACTTTCTGCATTGCCTCTGGAAATGTGCCATCAGGGTGCCTTGGAAACACACCACTGCTAGTTTGTCTGTGGTTTACTGGGAAGCTTTGAGGTTTAACTTTGATCTCTTTCCTCACACACCGAGATTTTCTCCTCACTCCACTAGCCCAGACAGAATTTCTACCCTTGATCGCTAAGGAAATCTTAAACATACTCTTGACACCAGAATCAGTGGTAAAGTTTCCCTCTTAACCATAGCCTGTTTACTCTTCAGTTTCTGTGTTGTCCTTTGTTCGTCTAGACTCAAAAGTGGCAAGTGGCTTATTTAAACTTTTTAACTCAGGAAGAGTTTCTCATTTAGTTTACTTGTTTCCTGCCTTGACTAAAGTGTGTTGAGGTTCCATTTTTGTTTCCTCAACTCTTTAAATTCCTCTCTTTGACCTGTCAGAGAATTTGTAACAATGTTTGACCACGGGGTGAACTCTACTTAAAGTGGCTTCATATCTTTGCAGCGCTTTCATGCATCCCTTTTTTTATTCTGCTTCTCTTCCAAGGCACTGTACACCTCAGATATTGAAGTTTTGTTTTGTTTTGTTTTACCATTTAACCCGTTACTATCAGACTGAATCTCAGAAATGAATCTCCCATCAGTAACTTGTAGCTTCATATGCCAATGATATAACATATACTTCAGCTAGAGATATTTTTAATTGAGCCTTAATTTTCACAGGTGGAAAGAAAGGAAGGGTTTATTTGACATAAAACATAATAAATTAACAAACTAATGGCACTTTTGGAAGAGACTGCTTCTTTAGATCTTGCCAGCCTGTAGAATCATTTTCCTTTTGTCATCTAATAAAAAGAAGCAGGCCATGTACAAAGGAAGAAGATAGTTATTAATCTACCTCAGAGTCAGTCTTTTATGATAAAGAATGTGAAACATATAACTAATAATTTCATGGCACTTTAACCACTACAAAGAACTATCAAGATATTATCTGACTGTTAGTTCCTCACATCGAAAAAAAGTGTGTTAAATGTTATCATTTTTATCCCAGTTTAATAAGTAAGCTCAAATGCAGAAAGGTTAAAGTTTTCCAAAGGCCCCCAGTGAGCAGCAGTGAGATCTGGAACTCTCTCCCGGGTCTTCCTCTTCACAGCTTGTTTACTTTCCCCAACATCACAGCTGCCACAGTTATGATTTCATAATTTCTCAAAACCTACCATTTTCCCAGTTACTTCTTTTTAACCCATGCTTTGCTTTCACCATATGGATCTCAAACAGCATTAAATGTGTTTAATACCAGTTGCAGATGGAATTCAGACTTAAATATTTTAAATGCATCTCTAAAATAAGTTGAAATAGTTTACTTGGCATTTACCCTAACCAAGATATAGTTCTAGACCTGAGAGGTAATGCCAAGCCATAAAATTATACAAATGTCAATGCTAATGTCCTTCAATTATTATTCCTCAAGTACTGCTATTTGATTATTAATACTAGATCTCTTGTCATGTTTGCCCGTGTTCTGTAGCTCATTTTTGAAACCATTCCTTTTATGAGCTACATAATTTTCACTTAGATCACCTGAATATTCCTAGAGTTGATGAGGGTTCCTCTGACAAAAACAGCCCATTTATAAAATCTCTCATTACTATAGCCGCAAACAAGAAGGTACCAATTTGTAAATTGAAGTAAATTAAATTTAAATGATCTCTAAATGTTATCATGACCTCCAAGGGATTAAATATAGATTTTCAACTACTAATATTTAAGCTAATTGCATTCAATCATTCATTCATTCTGAAAAGATTTAAGTTTTCCAATTGTCAAAATCATCCTTGAGAAATTTGTTATTGGATATTTTATTTGTTTCTATTAAGGGTCCATTATAAAAACAAACAAGAAATATTATAACGTGGAATTTTAAGCATGCTTGTTTTTCAGAGGGATAAAGAGGAAATTTTATGAAGGTATAATCCTCTGAAGACATTATATTTCTGAAGTTGGCTTAATTTTGTACATCATTTATCTATTTTTCATATTTCTCTTTGTGTGAAGTTAACATGGGCAGGGTAAAAGATACTGAGATAAATCCAGTGCTGGAGTCTGAATATACTCTTTGCTCTAATAGACTCACCAGGATTTCTCTAACCTTCTCTGTTGCCCTGAGTGTTGGGCTGAGGCCTAGTTTTCAACTGAGAAAAAAAATAATTTTAACAGAGGAGTAGCAGTTCATTCTTTGCTCTTGCTGGGCTAGCAGTCTGCAGGATATATGTACTACTTCCCAGACCAAAAGGATCTTGAGGATCCATTATCATTCTCCCAAGTACTATCTACTCCTCCAGCCTACTTTCTAACACTAGACAAGTCCTTCAGGGGGTTCCCCTCTACACGCTGGTGGTGACTCAACACAACCAAATGGATGCTGCCAGCTGAATTTAATAGTTACATATTCTCAGAGGTTCAATATCAAGAAAGCCCCTCTTTGTCCCTTAGATAGAGGCATACATTTATGAGTATCTGTATCCTCACATAAGAGCAAAATTCTCCCTGTATGGTGGGTTTTATCAGAAGAGGGCTTAGATAAGTGGCAAAATTTTCATAACATGAAACAATGCCACTTACTGTTTTATCCTTATTTAGATAAACCAAAAACTAAAAATAAATAAATAAGCTTTGCAAAGTACTATGGGAGTTAAAATTGTCAGAACCCTTGAATTCAAGAAGCATACATGTAGAGAAGAGGCGGTCATAGAACGAACGAGGAAATGCTACATGATTACAGCAATTATACGAGCAATTTTGTTTAGGAGTTTGGAAGTTACTTGAGGTTTAGTAGGGAAGGGTTTATAGAGGAGGTGGAATTTCAGCTGGCTTGAAGACAACTGTGAAATTTAAAAAAAAAATCTGAACTGGGGTTTTAAATCCATTCTCTGTCATTTCATAGCTCAGTGCCTTAAGATATAAATTTAGTATGTCCAATATTTAGTTTCTTAATTTTTAAAATAAAGCATTGTTTCAGAGATTCATTTGGTAGATCCACATAAAAAATCACCAAGCATAGTGCCTTGTAGATAGTAGGCTCTCAGTAAAGCTGCTGGAGGATGGGTGGAGCTCTCATAAAAAAGAAAGGGAAATCCAAGCAAGGAAAGTAAGATAAACAAAATAATAGAGGTGAAAGACAAATATATTCAGTCTGTCAAGTATGCCAGTTTGATTGACATGGAAGATCAATATAAAGGAGAAAGAAAAAGGAAAACGAGGCCACATTGTGAAACCCTCCCCAGAAGAAGTTTGGACTTGATCTTTGAGAAATAGGAAGTGATGAAACGTATTTCCACATGAACGTAATTCCCAACGTGACATTTTGAAAGCTCAATTATCATCAGCAAACATTTTTCCTCAATAATTATATATTTATGGCCAATAATATTTTTATAACTGTATTATTAAAACCCAGTCTCAGCTATACTTCTCTCAATCATCTGATGATGCAATGATGCTGAATTATTCATTAGTACAAATTTATCATTCAGCTAAGAGAATTAAGGACACAAGGGTAGAATATTTTACATAAGTATTTAAGGAGGCATTCCAGCCTCCCATAGAAATCAGTTGCTTTATTTTAAGAAATTTGTTTGGTTAAAATTTATACTCTGACTATAAAATTATCACAACAGATGAGGCTTCCCGAAACCTTAGAAAGTCAAGCAAGATACTGTTTTCAAAACATCAGAAAGCTGTGGTCCAGACTGAGAGTTGTAGTTGCTTAAAATGTCTGGCAGGTAAGTCAGGGTAAATTTTGCAACCTCACTCAGAAGGGTGGTGTTGCCAAGTGACTGGAAGAAGCTTGGAAATAATTATCACAAAGACTGTCTTGGGACTTTAGTCAACAATTCGCTTCTGATGTGACAATTGTTTATTCTTAATAGTGACTACTGCTTTGATAAAGGAGTGTGTATGTCTGTGAGTATGTGTGTATACTCATGAGTGCAGGGAGCCTCGATTCGGGGAGACTGGGTGGTTATGTGGTTACTCTTTGGAGCACTATGCCAGTAACATTGCTGGTACTTCTGAGATAAAGCATCACACATTATAATAAAGTGTCAACCATGACTGCTTATGCCTGTCTTGGTCCTTGAAAGAGTTTGAGTCTTTGTCACAGTCACGTTGTTAGTTACTTTGAAAAAACTCTAATGAAAAAAGTGAGAAAGATGTGTTAATATTTAATAAGCCTACTGATCGATTGCCGTGCCTCCTAAAAATGTTCATCTCTTGGACTGGTGGGAAATGAACTTCATTAGGATTTCTCTGCTACCTTATAGCTCCTTGTTAATATTTCCCCTTTTGGGGCCCTGAGAAAAAATGCACAGCTTCTTTCCATGAATCTCTGCCAACCATACTCTCCTGCACGATTTTCAATATTCGTTTGCTCGGAAAAGTGGATGTAAATCTCATTTTGCAGGGAAAATATTATCAGATCTTTGTGATCTAAAATAAAATTCATGAAATGGTATTTTTATGAGTCATAGAAATAACCAGGAGATTGATTTAATATATATGGAAGCTAGTGCTATATTTAGTTTAAAGCTATGAATATCAAAAATATTAAGCACACTTTCTCATATTTTAGCTTCATTTTGCATGTTTGATTTGAAAAAGAGAAAGAAAAATGTAGAACCTTGAAAGAAGGGAAACTACTAGGAAAAGACTTGTCCCTAAAAAATATTATGAAATTTGATTTTTTAAAAGAGTTCAAATAGAGGAGAAAAAGGAAATAGAGTGTAACACATATAATACTAGAGGTAAAAGAGAAATAAAAATGATGATTAATAAAATAATTATCAATGTGACACTTCAAGATTTTTTGGTATACAGCTATTTCTGGTAATCTAATATGGGCATATATAAATGACTCACACTGAAGCTCACCTTAATGGTAAAAAAAAAAAATTTTTAAATGTATTGATAACTTAATAAGTGGCCAAAATATGTTAAACATTTGATATGCATTGTCTCATTCAATCTTCATAACCAAGAAATGAGATGTATACCATAAACTACTATTTTTCCTACTTTAATAATGAGAAAACTCAGAGAGAGATTATGTAATAAACTTGCCCAAGGTCACACTGTTAAAAATGTTTCTAAGTACCCCAAAGGGTATTTCAACCAAAGCACTCTGCTTCCAGAGCCCATGCTCCTAAAAAAGTATTTATTCCTGGATGCAAGGCTAAGAGGAGTTAGGTGGATCTCTCTTTTGAAATTCACCTATTTTCAGAGAAAGCAGAAGACAACACCCAAACAGAAAAGTTGAACAGTAAGGGAAAGGTTATTTTAGGATCAGCCCAAATGAAAAGCCAGACTTCATTTTGATTATGTGAATCTGAATGAGAATATAATTCAGGAAAACAAGAGACAGAGAATAGCCAGAATTTCTTCTTGTGCTTTTATTCTCTTTATAAAACAATATCATTACTATCCAGTTACTGAAGACACTTTTTCTAATCCTAGTCCTTTGCTGATGGTGGAATTTTCTCTGTTTCCAAGCATTTAAGAACCCTAGCTGATGCAAATAAGTTTCAACCCAGGGACAACTGCCTACATACGTTGCAGGGCCCAGTACAAAATGAAAATGAAAGGCTCCTTGTTCATTAATTATTAAGAATTTCAAAATGTTTACAGGAGAGCATTAAACCAAACTCAGAGTCCTGTGACTGCATAGTTCGTATACCTATGAAGCCTGCCACACTCACAGACAAATTCTGAGTGCTTATTCTGTGAACTCTTCCAAGCAGGAAGTTTTTGTATATTATTCAATCTTGGCTAGAAACTGTGGATGTTGATGACATACAAGCAACTTTCTTTTTTCATTTGAGACAGATTTAATTTTGATATTCAGTTATAACTTTTTTTTTACCTCATTCAGGGCACTGAAGGAAAATTCTATTTCCTGAGAGAAAAAAAACAAACAAACAAAGAACTGTGATTTCTGGACAATCTTCAACGGGAGAAAACTTGAACGACAGAACATATGATGTTATATTTTATCCTTTTTAAATGTAGCCTGCTTCTAGGAAAAAGGTATACAGATCTTTGAGTCCCTACCTAAAAGTAAATAAAAACTATATGGGAAAAGAATCTGAAAAAGAATGGATATATGTACATGTATAACTGAATCACTTTGCTGAACACTTGAAACTCACATAACATTGTAAATCAAATATGCTCCACTGTAAGATAAAAAAATTAAATTAAAAAATAAAATCAAATAAAAACTAATCATAGTTTGTCTTTTCTCTTTTATTAAAAGGACAAAACTATCACATGATTATTTCAGAGGGTATCTCACATCTGGAGTATATTTCCTATATTGAGAGTGGGGGTGAGGAGAAAAAATGAAAGGAAATGACAGCAAACATTTTTTTCCTATATCTCATCCATAGTTTGTCCTGCCTCCAATTCTACTATCTCACCATTTTCCAAGTAGAATTGGCAGGATTGAAACTAAGTAATCCTCAGAATAAACTATTGAGCAGGGGCAAATGCAAGGGTGATCTGTCAACCATATTAGCACCTAGAACAAGACCTCTCACATAGAGGCTAGTCAATAAATATGTATGGAGTTAATAACTTTATTAATAATCCCAAACTTAAGATGTTAGGTGCAATATACAGGAGGAATTCAGGATAGGAAAAACTAGATTCCTCTTGAGAGGTCACATTCTTAGCTCACTATGTATCTAGCAACTGCTAGGAGCTAAGCATCATCCTCTATAGAATCAAACAGAGGTGCCCCTTATGACCACGAATACTTTGCATGCACGCCCCCAAGGAACACCGTTCTCTGACTTTCTAATGTCCCTGGCTCAGTATACTGATATTACACTGTTGAAATTGAATAACACTCCATTAGTATTTTTCACAAAAAAAAGCTAGTGGAAGTTATGACTACATGCTAAAAGAAAGGGGTGGAAAAGAGAATGTTGGGTGAAAGGAGTGTCAACTGAAAAAAAATGTACAACCTAAAAGTTGAGAGTTACCTTTTATTTAGTGAACATTCTGAGAACTTCAAGCCCGTGATGCAACATCTCAGATAATGCTGAGAAATTGTTCTGAAGAGGCGGAGGGATCGGGGGCAGGATATATAGGAGTTTTTGCAACACAGGCCAGGTAGTCAGAACATCAAGAGATTATCGTTAATTAAAGGAAACCAGACATCTCAAGTTAAACTAGCGTTTTTCTACATATGGGAAGATGCAAAGTCTGGGCTCACTGAAATCATTCCTTTGATGTGCACCTCAGCTATCTGGGGCCAGTATCCTGTTTTTTCTCATCCTGAGTCTCCTCAGAGTGCTCCATCAGGGTTGGCTGCAGCAGTTGACTGCTAGATGGCAGGCATCTTGTGTTCATCCTGAGTTCCCTCAGGGCTCACTGTTGGGATGGCTATAATGTGGTGGCTTGATGGCTGCAACATCCTTTGTTTACTGATATGGCAGGCTGCATTCTTAGTTCACATGGTTGACTTTGATGAACTTATGAAGTACCAAGAGACATCAGGACAATAAAATAGTGTTTTTCATTTTGGCCACTATTTGGAAATGAACTATTGAATTAACCGCCTTAAGACATTTTTAAATTATGATATGCACTTAATACAATATATGTGGAAACAGGTACCATACTGCTTCAGCCCCTTCTTAAATTCTGTTCCTGAGGTTTTATTTGTGAGATTTACGTATTTCTCCTCTCTTAACCTTCCTTTTCTTCATGAACAATTTTTTTTGGTAGAATTCCTTGTTTTCTAATTATATAGAGACTTAAGTTAGTCCTGCCTTTTGTTGAGTGCTGAATATTTAAATACAGCTTTTATTTCAACTGCAAGCTTTTCCTTGTAGCTAGAGTTTTGTTTTGTTTTGTTTTTGAGAAGAATAAATCTCTTCCCAAATGGCTTATATTTATCTTTAAAAGCAATTTATAAGGAAAATAAATCTTTCATAATCAGGTCACCCAGACGTAGAACTATAAAAGCATTCTAATATCTGATAAAGTCTGTGAAATAAGGAACAATGCTGATTTTGCTCTTAAAATTCATCATGGCACATAATGGGCTTATATAGAGATGTCAATTTTAGTGTTAGCTGATCTACACATCTTAGTCAAAGAATAATATGAACTGAGGTAGATGCGGCATATGCATTGTTTTACATTATTTTTTAACATAGTTTTCTCTGAAGTTTAATGATTTTCCCATTGATTAAACATGTCTAGTTGAATTAGGCATATCTGATGTACTGGCAACAATCTTAGATGAATCTTCGGGGGCTCTAAGTTATACTTGGGGGTTTGGATTTCATTTGCCAGGCTTATTTCATTACAATATAATAAAATGCAGCAAATGGCAGCACTGATATGAGACTGAAATAATAAAACATCCAGTTATTTTTAAGGAATCAGTTAATTACATGCTAATGCTGACTGAGTTTGTGCTTGTGTATGTTAGATTTTCTTCAAGGGGTTTATGTATTACACATAGCATTTGTGTATGTTCTTTAAAGCAATTCAGTATGAAAAACAACAAGAACAGTTTGTTTCTTTCTATCACAATTTGCTTTGTCTTCTCCAAGAGTTGTTTGGTGTTATAAATAAATTATATCCATTTGGTAAATATAGTCAATTATTTTTATAATAATTGTATGGCAATTAGTATTTTATGGCTATAATATTAATATTACCTAAATAAGATAGTAAATTTATGCCATGAGTGGCTATTTGGCATACACATCGTTTTGCTATTAACTGATTATAAACTGAAAATGAAGTTTTCATCACCTAAGGCAAAAATTATAAGTAATTTCCAAGAGTCTTTTAAATTAAAGGATAATGGGAATCCTTCGAGATGCTTTTGACAAGGAGCATGTTCTCTCAGTGAGGGTCAGAGTTCAGTTCCTGAAATCATCCATCAAATTCTGACTGAAAAGGCCTGAATAGCTGTAAAAAGTGAACGGGAGATAGGGCGCCTTTGCTGACCTCCTAAATCACTTACATGCACATAGTTCAGTAAATACACACACCCATTCACAAACACCATACACAAATAAGTATACATTTCAAAAAGGGCATTTGTGAGTTGGAAAAGCAAGCTTTAAGCAGACTGGGATGTCAAAGGATTTTATATATTTGAGATTTTCTTTCAAAAGTTTAATTTCATCACAGGAAAACACCATTTCATACCATTATTTCAGTTAAAAATAATCAGTTGAAATATTTATTGATGTCTTTCTATATACTATAACAATTTTGGGAATCATGAGAGGTGCAAAAAATGTTTAGATAAAGGCCCCTACCTATAGCTGGTCAGTCAAAACCTATCTCTTTAGCATTAAGCGTTCCTGAGGATGCTATAACCTGATGATGCTTCTGAACTAAATCGGAAATTTAGTGTTAACTTGAGGTTGTTCCAATTGTAGTGCTTAGCCACATTTCTTATCTCTTTTCCTTATGATTCAGCCTACATGTTAAGGAATATAGGTTAGGTAATCATCCTCTGAAGTGCCTTAACACCATCTACTTAGCCCATTTTACTCACGAAAATATATTATAAATTTTCTCTATAATTCTTCATTTCCCTATCTAAAATGTGAACTCCACTGTAGCAGGGACCAGCTTATCTCTATAGTAGATATCCGGTGACTGGCATATTATAGGTTCTAACTATTTGCTGAACTAATTGATTAGATAACTTGCCCTGCCTCCAAATCCTAGGGCCAAGGGAACCTTTCCCATATGTGAAAACTATTGATAATGTACAAAACAGCATTCCTCTCAGAAGTACTAAATGTACTTTTCAGACAATAGTCAATCCACATCTTTTCTACGTTTGAAATTGGTGTAAGACTATATCACTTATTTATAAACCAAATAAAGTAACTAGGGGGATGCTTTTCTCTAGCTTTATGAAATTAAACCTATTTTGGGTCCACATTCCACCTTCAGTAAGAGGGTCAGATGAGCATACCTGACTTTCATTCATTCCCTGTTCATGATTACAATGCTGGGCATTGCAGGGGTTCAACACACTTTTCTAAAATTAATACAACCAAATTCAAAAATCCTTTATTCCTTACCAACGTTTTAATTCAGAAGATTGTCTTTAAAATTTGGAAGTTGAAGAGGATTTCAAGAGTGGATGATTGCATTCTTCAAAATTCCTTTAAAAATAGCCTATTAAGAAACTTCAAATATACCCATAAAGAAATCATCGTGACCAAGCTTCTCAATAAACTCTGAGTCTTAAAATAGTACATTATATATAAAGATATTTTGTTATATAGACTTTTCTTGAATTTTTTTCCTTTAATTTGTTACTTGACTAGGGAAATGGCCATTTAAACAAGTGTTCCAATGAAACTATCAAAATTTCTAGATGTTATCAGTACTTCTGGAGAAGTAAAAGCAACAATGATAGTGACTCAATATTAAATGCAATGTTTTCAAATTTAACCATGATCTTTACCAAAAACATTTTAATTTCCTAACTTGTGAGAATGTTAGAAAATTAAAAGTTAAATAATGGAATTTGCTTCTGTGCTCTAAAAAATACAATAGTCTTAGGTTGACCTAAAACAAAATTGGTTTAATTTTATATATATATATATATATATGCACATGTATATACATATATACATATGTATACATATATACACATACGTGTGTGTATGTATAAATATATCTATATATATAGAGAGAGAGAGATGCACACATACAAAATTCTTAATTGGTATGCTTACTTCTCCTGAACTCAAGTATTAATTAGAACCCCCTGGCTTAAAATTTGCAGAAAAATATATTTATTAAAAAAAAAAATAACCTCACTAGTTTTCCTAAGGTATGACATTTACATGTTTTAAAATTTAGAATGGTTTGAAGCATCAACATGTTCTATTTAAAAAACAAGAGTTGAGAATATTCTTACTAAAATTTCTTTTTGGGGCGAACCTTACCAAAGTGGACAGAAACCTATGTCCGTGTGCACCCAAACACACACGCACACATCTTACCTTTTCTGACAAGAGGCTGATAAAACATCTTGTTTTCAGTTCTGAGGGCCAGATTTCATTCAGCTGTAAGGTTATAGCACCCCCTAGCCCAGCCTAATAGAATAGCAGTCACTTCTGGCATCGATTGAAGTATAAAGGAAGCTTTAAAAATGTCTGTAAAACCCAGGAGCTTTTTAAAAGTATTCTTCATTAAAGGAGGTATTTTATTTTATTTGGTAGCAATTGTTTTGTTTTTTATTATTTACAATTTCTGGTATATAATCTGTTCTTATTCTGAATTGTACCAACTGCTGGTGAAGTACAGCAAGCTGATTTATACTAAAGATCACATACAGCATAAATATATCAAACAAATTTCCACTGGTCCTCTAAATTCCCCCCACCCTCCCAAATCATCAAAGAGCCAGACACTTGGAGTACAAATATGAAATATAGGACATGGCTGTGATGGTTACTGGCAAATCCTATGCTAGGAGGCAACAGCTCTCCGGAGAAAAAAAAGTACATTATTGAAAAATATATCTGAATATGACACATGTGGCCACCATTCAGATAAGATCCTTACCATTATTCTTTTATTCATGTATCACATATTAAGGAAAGAGTTGAAAAAGGAAGAATTCTGATATGCTTGTAATAAATTTAAACTGTTTTGCTTGTCTTATCTTTGAATCTTCATGGTTTCCTTATTAAGCTACAAAGACTATTTCCAGCATATAATAGCACTGCTTGCATAGCACCTGTCGGTATAAATTCAGCAATATAAACCTTAAAGTATTTGATGGGAATGTAAATGGAATACCAATTTGCCAATGCAGCACTCAAGCCTGTAGTATCTGTGGAGTTCACAGGATTCCAATTAGTCTAACATTTTTTGCAGACTTCAGAAAAAGAACGATTGTAAAACTTGGAAGCAAACAAAAAGGCAAGTGTTCACACTGTCTTGGCCCACTGTACATGTATTCCTCTCTTTGCTTCAGGAATAGTTGAAAGTCATTCTTCTTTATTCTGAGATACTATAAATCTAGATACTGTAAATCACTTAGTCAATCCACATTAAATTTAATTTAGTCTGACCACCACTACCATTCAAAGACCAGCAAATTGATTTTGTGTTACTGAAAATTGATCACATTGATACTGCCATTTAATGAGCTCCATGCTTGTACATTGCTCCTAATGCACACTACTTCAGATCACTTAGTCAACTCCAGTCTAATTGAATGCACAATTTGAAACCTTGACTTGATGCTAACCGTCCAAAAATAGCAGAGTCTTTCCAGAGTAGTCCTGTCTACAAAATGCCATATATTGATGTTGTCCTACAACAAACACTTGTCTTTCTTGTCTTTTTGTCAGGGTCAGCTGTCAGTTATTGAGGTACAATTATAAGAAAACTTGCATTTAGAAAAAGATATTATTGACCTCTGCAAATTGGCAACATCAAAATTTGAAAGTGGATCTCAGGCAAACTTAATGGGGTATATGCAAATTCTCCAAACACAGGCCTGAAACTGTCACACGGCTGTTGTTATTTTAAGATATGCATGATACCCTCTTTCTGTTCTACCCCTTTTATTTTCACTAAATGGAGGCAGCATGTTTGCAAGACTAGTCTGGCTTAAGAGAAATGGCAATAGCATTTGCTGGGGTCCACTGTGAAGGATCACTATCAGTGCCAGTGGGTTTCATAAGCAAGCACTGCAGAAAAAGTGAAACTGATATAAGGTGACATTAAAACAGGAAAAGAGAGTACAGAAAAGACATGATTTCCGTAGGTTTACAAAATCAAGGCTGCATTGTAGAAATTAGAAATGAGCAGAGAATAGTAACTGATTATGCTTTATTATTTTTTTTACAAAAGAACCTAATTTAGTGTTGCACTGTAGTTCAAAAATAGCTCCACAAAATTCATAATGTGCTGTACTTGAGCACTGATGTTCCTCATTATGATAATGCCTTTTGATAACTTTTATTGAACATAAGCATTCCAATGATTAAACCTTTTAATAGGCAGCTCTCTTCAGTACTGGTTGCCATAATTTCAAAGCTCTGCTATACACATTTCTATACCAAAACAAGATGAAATCTAACACAGCTAGCCAAAAATCTATTGGGAGAATAAATGTATGGAAAAATAATCTAATTTGCAATTAAAAATCCAATGAAAAATTACCATCTATACAGAGTTTTGAGCCAAGAAATAAGACATTCTTCATCATGGGTTATACTCATAACCCAAACTAAATAGAAAATTAAGCATTTTTTGAAGTGACCCATCGTTTCCAATCCCCCTTTCTTTTACATATGTGTGTCCCGTTAAGTTCAACCTCACAAAAAGAAATTAGCTAATTACACTTTTACCTACACCACCTCCCATCATTTGTTATGTGGGGTTTGTTAGAGTCCTAAATTTCAGGTAATAAAAAGTTATCCATGAGCAGGAATATTTGTATCAGTTCCTTCATTGCTCAAATCCTACAGAGTGACATGAGTGGCCCAGGTGGATGCTTTGCATGCAGTGAGTTTGTATCACAGCCAAGGAACCCCAAATTTAGGAGACCTCAGCCTTCTATAATGGACTGTAAGCAAATCTGCCTAATCTTTGCCTGGAGGGGAACATTTTCATTATTATACTGGGCTGTATACAAACCTGCTCTTCGCTCTAAAGGATGCATTACTTCTACCTTCTAAGGCCGCTTGCTATACAAATATTCTTAGAAAGGTAATCTGTAACAAAGAGAATCAGTGCCTCTGCTTGCACAGAAATGCAACAGACTCATGGAGATTTGTCTCCTTAAACTCTCCTACCTTTGAGCTCTCATAGAATGCATTTTCTGTTCTGCATAATACCTAACATTAAATTTATTTATGTTTTTGTCGATATATCCAGTGTCCCCAAATCAACCCCAAGCTCTGGGAAAAAAGAATTCATTCTTATATGAATATATATCCTTACTGCCTAATACAATGTCATAACCTAATTTGTCCTCAAGATATACTTAAGAAATGTTATTGATAATGATGATGACTGAATGATTAATTGATTGATGGTGGAAATGCTGTTAAAATAGAAAGATGCAGTCAATTTTCCAGAGCTTTTGTCTTCACAATGCCAACCATCAGGATCTTTACAAGTCCAAAGAATTTTAGATGGTTGGCATTAGGTAGAACACAGAATTATACAACTCACAGAGTTTCAGTCCTTAATTCTGTTTTTTTGTTTTTATTTTTTTTTCTTTGATATGTTGTAGAAATAGTCTTTGTCTAAGAACCTGACCTGGTAAAGCATATGCACATTTAATTAGAAGAATTTTGTGTAGAAAATGCTCTTGAGAAGAGAAGAAATAGAAATTTAGAACAAAGGAAGAAATGGGGTTACAATGAATTCTAAGCCAAAAATCATGTTCACTTTTTGTCATCCAATAGCTAGAAAGCTTGGTTTATACTGTGGAAACAGAGACTTAATGCTCAAAGTACTTCACTGGTAAAACTGCCTGGAGTACATTTTGTTAGTACACATATGTAGCTTTAAAGTTTAATTGTCTTTAAAATAGTGCTATTAGGGGAGAGATTGTTTCAAGATGGTGGAGTAGAAGGACATGCACTCACTCCCTCTTTCTAGAGCACTGGAATCACAACTAATGGCTGAACAATCATTGACCGGAAGACACTGGAATTCACCAAAAAAGATACCCCACATCCAAAGACAAAGGAGAAGCTGCAGTGAGACAGTAAGAGGGGCGCAATCACAATAAAATCAAATCCGATAAGCAATGGGTGGATGACTCACAAACTGGAGAACAATTATACCACGGAAGTCCACCCAATAGAGTGAAGGTTCTGAGCTCCATGTCAGGCTTCCCAACCTGGGGGTTCGGCAATGGGAGGAGGAATTCCCAGAGAATCAAACACTGAAGGTAGTGAGATTTGACTGCAGGACTTTGACAGGACTAGGGGAAACAGAGACTGCACTCTTGGAGGACACACACAAAGTAGTGTGCACATCAGGACCCAGGGGAAGGAGCAGTGAGCCCATAGGAGATTGAACCAGACCTACCTGCTAGTGTTAGAGGGTCTCCTGCAGAGTCAGGGAGTGGTTGTGGCTCACTGTGGGGACAAGTACACTGGCAGCAGGAGTTCTGGGAAGTACTTCTTGGCATAAGCCCTCCCAGAATCCACCATTAGCCCTACCAAAGAGCCTGTAGCCTTCAGTGCTGTGTTGTCTCAGGCCAAACAACCAACAGGGAGGGAACTCAGCCCCACCAATCAGCAGACAAGCAGATTAAAGTTTTACTGAGCTCTGCCCACCAGAGCAACAGCCAGCTCTACCCACCATCAGTCTCTCCCATCAGGAAGCTTGTACAAACCTCTTAGATGGCCTTATCCACCAGAGGGCACACAGCAGAAGCAAGAAGAACTACTATCCTGCAGCCTGTGGAACAAAAATCACATTCACAGAAAGATAGACAAAATGAAAAGGCAGAGGACTATGTACTAGATGAAGGAAAAAGATAAAAAACCCAGAGAAACAACTAAATGAAGTGGAGATAGGCAACCTTCCAGAAAAGTAATTCAGAGTAATGATAATGAAGATGATCCAGGACCTTGGAAAAAGAATGGAGGCAAAGATCGAGAAGATGCAAGAAATGTTTAACAAAGACCTAGAAAAAATAAAAGAAAAGACCTAGAAAGAAAAGACCTAGAAAAATTAAAGAACAAACAGACAGAGATGAACAATAAAATAACTGAATGGAAAAATACACTAGAAGGAATCAATAGCAGAATAACTGAGGAAGAAGAATGGATAAGTGACCTGGAAGACAGAATGGTGGAATTCACTGCTGCAGAACAGAATAAAGAAAAAAGAATGAAAAGAAAAGAAGACAGCTTAAGAGACCTCTGGGACAACATTAAATGCACCAACTTTCGCATTATAGGGGTCCCAGAAAAAGAGAGAGAGAAAGGACCCGAGAAAATATTTGAAGAGATTATAGTCAAAAACTTCCTAAACATGGGAAAGGAAATAGTCAATCAACTCCAGGAAGTGCAGAAAGTCCCATACAGGATAAATCCAAGGAGAAACATGCCAAGACACATATTAATCAAACTATCAAAAATTAAATACAAAGAAAAAATACTAAAAGCAGCAAGGGAAAAACGACAAATAACATACAAGGGAACTCCCATAAGGTTAACAGCATTTTTTTCAGCAGAAACTCTACAAGCCAGAAGGGAGTGGCACAATATATTTAAAGTGATGAAAGGGAAAAACCTACAACCAAGATTACTCTACCCTGCAAGGATCTTATTCAGATTTGATGAAGAAATAAAAAGCTTTACAGACAAGCAAAAGCTAAGAGAATTCAGCACCACCAAGCCAGCTCTACAACAAATGCTAAAGAAACTTCTCTAAGAGGAAAAGGACCTAAATAAACAAACCCAAAACAATAAAGAAAATGGTAATAGGAACATACATATTGATAAGTACCTTAAATGTGAATGGATTAAATGCTCCAACCAAAAGACACAGGCTCGCTGAATGGATACAAAAACAAGGCCCATATATATGCTGTCTACAAGGGACCCACTTCAGACCTAGGGACACATCTGAAAGTGAGGGGATGGAAAAGGAGATTCCATGCAATTGGAAACTGAAACAAAGCTGGAGTAGAAATACTCATGTCAGATAAAATAGACTTTAAAATAAAGAATATTGGAATGAGAGGAAGATGGTGGAAGAGTAAGACGCGGAGATCACCTTCCTCCCCACAGATACACCAGAAATACATCTACACGTGGAACAACTCCTACAGAACACCTACTGAAGGCTGGCAGAAGACCTCAGACCTCCCAAAAGGCAAGAAACTCCCCACGTACCTGGGTAGGGCAAAAGAAAAACCAGAGACAAAAGAATAGGGACGGCACCTGCACCAGTGGGAGGGAGCTGTGACGAAGGAAACGATTCCACACGCTAGGAAGCCCCTTCGAGGGCGGAGACTGCGGGAGGCGGAGGGGGGAGCTTCGAAGCCTCGGAGGAGTGCACAGCAACGGGTGCAGAGGGTAAAGCCGGGAGATTCCCGCACAGAGAATCGGTGCCGACCGGCACTCACCAGCCCAAGAGGCTTGTCTGCTCACCCGCCGGGGCGGGCGGGGCTGCGAGCTGAGGCTCTGAGGCTCAGGTTTCGGTTTCTGACGGAGCGCAGAGAGAGGACTGGGGTTGGCGGCTTGAACATAGCCTGAAGGGGTTAGTGCACCACGGCTAGCCGGGAGGGAGTCCAGGAAAAAGTCTGCACCTGCCAAAGAGGCAAGAGACTTTTTCTTCCCTCTTTGTTTCCTGGTGCGCGAGGAGAGGGGTTTAAGAGCACTGCTTAAAGGAACTCCAGAGACGGGCGCGAGCCGCGGCTAAAAGCACGGACCCCAGGGACGGGCGGGAGACGCTAAGGCTGCTGCTGCCGCCACCAAGGGGCCTGTGTGCGAGCACAGGTCACTCTCCACACCCCTCTTCCGCGGAGACTGTGCAACCCGCCACTGCCAGGTTCCCGGGATCCAGGGACAACTTCCCCGGGAGAACGCACGGCGGGCCTCAGGCTGGTGCAAAGTCACGCTGGCCTTTGCCGCCGCAGGCCCGCCCCACACTCCGTGTCCCTCCCTCCCCGCCGGCCTGAGTGCGCCAGAGCCCCCGAATCAGCGTCTCCTTTAACCCCGTCCTGTCTGAGCAAAAAACAGCCGCCCTCCAGCGACTTACACGCAGAGGCAGGGCCAAATCCAAAGCTGAGCCCCGGTGAGCTGTGAAAACAAAGAAGAGAAAGGGAAATCTCTCCCAGCAGCCTCAGAAGCAGCGGATTAAATCTCCACAATCAACTTGATGTACCCTGCATCTGTGGAATACCTGAATAGACAACCAATCATCCCAAATTAAGGAAGTGGACTTTAGGAGCAAGATCTATGATTTTTTTCCCTTTTCCTCTTTTTGTGAATGTGTATGTGTATGCTTCTGTGTGAGATCTTGTCTGTATAGTCTTGCTTCCAACATTTGTCCTAGAGTTCTATCCGTCCATGGTTTTTTTTAAAATTTTTTTCTTAATAATTAATTTTAATTTTAATAACGTTATTATACTTTACCTTCATTCTTTCTTTCTTTCTTTCCTTCCTTCCTTCCCTCCTTTAGGCAACGAATCATCCCAAATTGAGGAGGTGGTCTCTGAGAGCAAGATTTATGATTTTTCCCCCTTTACCTCTTTTAGTGAGGGTGTATGTGTATGCTTCTGTGTAAGATTTTGTCTGTATAGCTTTGCTTCCAACATTTGTCCTAAGGTACTATCCGTCCCTTTTTTTATTTTCTAAATAAGAATTTTTTAATTCAATAACTTTATTTTTACTGTATCTTCTTTCTTTCTGTCTTTTTTCCTTCTTTCCCTCCTTCCTTCCTTCCTCCCTCCCTCCCTCCTTTCTTTCTTTCTTGCCTTCTTTCCTTCTTTGCTTCTTTCTTTCTTCCTTCCTTCCTTCTTTCCTTCCTTCCCTCCTTTCCTTCTTTCTTTCCTCATACTTCTACTAATTCTCTCTACTTATTTCTCCCTTTTATTCTGAGCCGTGTAGATGAAAGGCTCTTGGTGCTCCAGCCAGGAGTCAGGGCTCTGCCTCTGAGGTAGGAGAGCCAACTTCAGGACACTGGTCAACAAGAGACCTCCCAGCTCCACATATCAAATGGCAAGAATCTCCCAGAGACCTCCATCTTAACACCAGCACCCAGCTTCACTCAACGACCAGCAAGCCACAGTGCTGGACAACCTATGCCAAACAACTAGCAAAACAGGAACACAACCCCACCCATTAGCAGAGAGGCTGCCTAAAATCATAATAAGGCCACAGACACCCCAAAACGCACCACCAGACGTGAACCTGCCCACTAGAGAGACAAGATCCAGCCTCATCCACCACAACACAGGCACTAGTCCCCTCCACCAGGAAGCCTACACAACCCACTGAACCAACCTTAGCCACTGGAGACAGACATCAAAAACAGCGGGAACTACGAACCTGCAGTCTGCAAAAAGGAGACCCCAAACACAGTAAGATAAGCAAAATGAGAAGACAGAAAAACACACAGCAGATAAAGGAGCAAGATAAAAATGCACAAATGAAGAGGAAATAGGCAGTCTACCTGAAAAAGAATTCAGAATAATGATAATAAGGATGATCCGAAATCTTGGAAATAGAATGGACAAAATGCAAGAAACAGTTAACAAGGACCTAGAAGAAATAAAGATGAAAGAAGCACCAATGAACAACACAATAAATGAAATTAAAAGTACACTAGGTGGGATCAATAGCAGAATAACTGAGGCAGAAGAACGGATAAGTGACCTGGAAGATAAAATAGTGGAAATAACTACTGCAGAGCAGAATAAAGAAAAAAGAATGAAAAGAACTGAGGACAGTCTCAGAGACCTCTGGGATAACATTAAATGCACCAACATTCGAATTATAGGGGTTCCAGAAGAAGAAGAGAAAAAGAAAGGGACTGAGAAAATATTTGAAGAGATTATAGTTGAAAACTTCCCTAATATGGGAAAGGAAATAGTTAATCAAGTCCAGGAAGCACAGAAGGTCCCATACAGGATAAATCCAAGGAGAAATATGCCAAGACACATATTAATCAAACTGTCAACAATTAAATACAAAGAAAACATATTAAAAGCAGCAAGGGAAAAACAACAAATAACCCATAAGGGAATTCCCATAAGGTTAACAGCTGATCTCTCAGCAGAAATCCTACAAGCCAGAAGTGAGTGGCAGGACATACTGAGAGTGATGAAGGAGAAAAACCTGCAGCCAAGACTACTCTACCCAGCAAGGATCTCATTCAGATTTGATGGAGAAATTAAACCCTTTACAGACAAGCAAAAGCTGAGAGAGTTCAGCACACCAAACCAGCTTTACAACAAATGCTAAAGGAACTTCTCTAGACAAGAAACACAAGAGAAGGAAAAGACCTACAATAACGAACCCAAAACAATTTAGAAAATGGGAATAGGAACATACATATCGATAATTACCTTAAATGTAAATGGACTAAAGCTCCCACCAAAAGACACAGATTGGCTGAATGGATACAAAAACAAGACCCTTATATATGCTGTCTACAAGAGACCCACTTCAGACCTAGAGACACATACAGACTGAAAGTGAGGGGATGGAAAAAGATATTCCATGCAAATGGAAACCAAAAGAAAGCTGGAGTAGCAAGTCTCATATCAGACAAAATAGACTTTAAAATAAGGACTATTAAAAGAGACAAAGAAGGACACTACATAATGATCAAGGGATCGATCCAAGAAGAAGATATAACAATTGTAAATATTTATGCACCCAACATAGGAACACCTCAATACATAAGGCAAATACTAACAGCCATAAAAGGGGAAATCGACAGTAACACATTCATAGTAGGGGACTTAAACACCCCACTTTCACCCATGGACAGATCATCCAAAATGCAAATAAATAAGGAAACACAAGCTTTAAATGATACATTAAACAAGATGGACTTAATTGATATTTATAGGACACTCCATCCAAAAACAACAGAATACACATTTTTCTCAAGTGCTCATGGAACATTTTCCAGGATAGATCATATCTTGGGTCACAAATCAAGCCTTGGTAAATTTAAGAAAATTGAAACTGTATCAAGTATCTTTTCTGACCACAACGCCATGAGACCAGATATCAATTACAGGAACAGATCTGTAAAAAATACAAACACATGGAGGCTAAACAATACACTACTTAATAATGAAGTGATCACTGAAGAAATCAAAGAGGAAATCAAAAAATACCTAGAAACAAATGACAATGGAGACACAACGACCCAAAACCTATGGGATGCAGCAAAAGCAGTTCTAAGGGGGAAGTTTATAGCAATACAAGCCCACCTTAAGAAGCAGGAAACATCTCAAATAAACAACCTAACCTTGCACCTCAAGCAATTAGAGAAAGAAGAACAAAAAAACCCAAAGCTAGCAGAAGGAAAGAAATCATAAAAATCAGATCAGAAATAAATGAAAAAGAAATGAAGGAAACAATAGCAAAGATCAATAAAACTAAAAGCTGGTTCTTTGACAAGATAAACAAAATAGATAAACCACTAGCCAGACTCATCAAGAAAAAAAGGGAGAAGACTCAAATCAATAGAATTAGAAATGAAAAAGGAGAAGTAACAACTGACACTGCAGAAATACAAAAGATCATGAGAGATTACTACAAGCAACTCTATGCCAATAAAATGGACAACCTGGAAGAAATGGACAAATTCTTAGAAATGCACAACCTGCCACGACTGAATCAGGAAGAAATAGAAAATATGAACAGACCAATCACAAGCACTGAAATTGAAACTGTGATTAAAAATCTTCCAACAAAGAAAAGCCCAGGACCAGATGGCTTCACAGGCGAATTCTTTCAAACATTTAGAGAAGAGCTAACACCTATCCTTCTCAAACTCTTTCAAAATATAGCAGAGGGAGGAACACTCCCAAATTCCTTCTATGAGGCCACCATCACCTTGATACCAAAACCAGACAAGGATGTCACAAAGAAAGAAAACTACAGGCCAATATCACTGATGAACATAGATGCAAAAATCCTCAACAAAATACTAGCAAACATAATCCAACAGCACATTAAAAGAATCATACACCATGATCAAGTGGGGTTTATTCCAGGAATGCAAGGATTCTTCAATATACGCAAATCTATCAATGTGATAAACCATATTAACAAATTGAAGGAGAAAAACCATATGATCATCTCAATAGATGCAGAGAAAGCTTTTGACAAAATTCAACACCCATTTATGATAAAAACCCTGCAGAAAGTAGGCATAGAGGGAACTTTCCTCAACATAATAAAGGCCATATATGACAAGCCCACAGCAAACATCATCCTCAATGGTGAAAAACTGAAAGCATTTCCACTAAGATCAGGAACAAGACAAGGTTGCCCACTCTCACAACTATTATTCAACATAGTTGTGGAAGTTTTAGCCATGGCAATCAGAGAAGAAAAAGAAATTAAAGGAATCCAAATCAGAAAAGTAAAGCTGTCACTGTTTGCAGATGACATGATACTATACATAGAGAATCCTAAAGATGCTACCAGAAAACTACTAGAGCTAATCAATGAATTTGGTAAAGTGGCAGGATACAAAATTAATGCACAGAAATTTCTGGCATTCCTATATACTAATGATGAAAAATCTGAAAGTGAAATCAACAAAACACTCCCATTTACCACTGCAACAAAAAGAATAAAATATCTAGGAATAAACCTACCTAAGGAGACAAAAGACCTGTATGCAGAAAATTATAAGACACTGATGAAAGAAATTAAAGATGATACAAATAGATGGAGAGATATACCATGTTCTTGGATTGGAAGAATCAACATTGTGAAAATGGCTCTACTGCCCAAAGCAATCTATAGATTCAATGTAATCCCTATCAAACTACCACTGGCATTTTTCACAGAACTAGAACAAAAAATTTCACAATTTGTATGGAAACACAAAAGACCCCGAATAGCCAAAACAATCTTGAGAACGAAAAACGGAGCTGGAGGAATCAGGCTCCCTGACTTCAGACTATACTACAAAGCTACAGTAATCAAGACAGTATGGTACTGGCACAAAAACAGAAAGATAGATCAATGGAACAGGATAGTAAGCCCAGAGATAAAGCCACGCACATATGGACACCTTATCTTTGATAAAGGTGGCAGGAATGTACAGTGGAGAAAGGACAGCCTCTTCAATAAGTGGTGCTGGGAAAACTGGACAGGTACATGTAAAAGTATGAGATTAGATCACTCCCTAACGCCATACACAAAAATAAGCTCAAAATGGATTAAAGACCTAAATGTAAGGCCAGAAACTATCAAACTCTTAGAGGAAAACATAGGCAGAACACTCTATGACATAAATCACAGCAAGATCCTTTCTGACCCACCTCCTAGAGTAATGGAAATAAAAACAAAATTAAACAAATCGGACCTAATGAAATTTCAAAGCTTTTGCACAGCAAAGGAAACTATAAACAAGACCAAAAGACAACCCTCAGAATGGGAGAAAATATTTGCAAATGAAGCAACCGACAAAGGATTAATCTCCAAAATTTACAAGCAGCTCATGCAGCTCAATAACAAAAAAACAAACAACCCAATCCAAAAATGGGCAGAAGACCTAAATAGACATTTCTCCAAAGAAGATATACAGACTGCCAACAAACACATGAAAGAATGCTCAACATCATTAATCATTAGAGAAATGCAAATCAAAACTAAAATGAGATATCATCTCACACCAGTCAGAATGGCCATCATCAAAAAATCTGGAAACAATAAATGCTGGAGAGGGTGTGGAGAAAAGGGAACACTCTTGCACTGCTGGTGGGAATGTGAATTGGTTCAGCCACTATGGAGAACAGTATGGAGGTTCCTTAAAAAACTAAAAATAGAACTACCATACAACCCAGCAATCCCACTACTGGGCATATACGCTGAGAAAACCATAATTCAAAAAGAGTCATGTACCAAAATGTTCATTGCAGCTCTATTGACAATAGCCAGGAGATGGAAACAACATAAGTGTCCATCATCGGATGAATGGATAAAGAAGATGTGGCACATGTATACAATGGAATATTACTCAGCCATAAAAAGAAACAAAATTGAGTTATTTGTAGTGAGGTGGATGGACCTAGAGTCTGTCATACAGAGTGAAGTAAGTCAGAAAGAAAAAGACAAATACCGTATGCTAACACATATATATGGAATTTAAGAAAAAAAAATGTCATGAAGAACCTAGGGGTAAGGCAGGAATAAAGACGCAGACGTACTAGAGAATGGACTTGAGGTTATGGGGAGGGGGAAGGGTGAGCTGTGACAGGGCCAGAGAGAGTCATGGACATATACATACTAACAAACGTAGTAAGGTAGATAGCTAGTGGGAAGCAGCCGCATGGCACAGGGATATTGGTTCGGTGCTTTGTGACAGCCTGGAGGGGTGGGATAGGGAGGGTGGGAGGGAGGGAGACAGAAGAGGGAATAGATATGGGGACATATGTATATGTATAACTGATTCACTTTGTTATAAAGCAGAAACTAACACACCATTGTAAAGCAATTATACCCCAATAAAGATGTTAAAAAAAATAAATAAAAAAATAAAGAATATTACAAGAGACAAGGAAGGACACTACATAACAATCAAGGGACCGAGCCAAGAAGAAGATATAACAATTACATATATATATGCACCCAACATAGGAGCACCTCAATACATAAGGCAACTGCTAGCAGCTATAAAAGAGGAACTTGACAGTAACACAATAATAGTGGGGGACTTTAACACCTCACTTACACCAATGTACAGATCATCCAGACAGAATATTAATAAGTAAATACAAGCTTTAAATGACACAATAGACCCAATAGATTTAATTGATATTTATAGGACATTCCATCCAAAAACAGCAGATTACACTTTCTTCTCAAGTGTACACAGAACTTTCTTCAGGATAGATCATATCTTAGGTCACAAGTCAAGCCATGGTAAATTTAAGAAAATTGAAATCATATCAGGCATCTTTTCCAACCACAGCACTATGAGATTAGAAATCAATGACAGGGAAAAAAACGTAAAAAACACAAACACATGGAGGTTAAACAGTACATTACTAAATAACCAAGAGATCACTGAAGAAATCAAAGAGAAAATCAGGAAACACCTAGAGACAAATGACAATGAAAACAAGACAATCCAAAACCTATGGGACTCAGCACAAGCAGTTCTAAGAGGGAAGTTTATAGCAATACAATCCTAACTCAAGAAATAAGAAAAATCTCAAATAAACAATATAATCTTACACCTAAAGGAACTAGAGAAAGAAAAACAAACTAAACCCAAAGTTAGTAGAAGGAAAAAATCGTAAAGATCAGATCAGAAATAAATGAAATAGAAACAAAGAAAACAATAGCAAAGATCAATAAAACTAAAAGCTGGTTCTTTGCGAAGATAAACAAAGTTGATAAACCTTTAGCCAGACTCATCTGGAAAAAGAGGGATAGGACTCAAATCAATAAAATTAAAAATGAAACAGGAGAAGTTACAACGGACACCACAGAAATACAAAGCATTATAAGAGACTACTACAAGCAACCCTATGCCAGTAAAATGAACAACCTGGAAGAAATGGACAAATTCTTAGAAAGGTATAACCTTCCAAGGCTGAACCAGGAAGAAACAGAAAATATGAACAGACCAATCACAAGTAATGAAATTGAAACTGTGATTAAAAATCTTCCAACAAGCAAAAGTCCAGGACCAGGTGACTTCACAGGTGAATTCTATCAAACATTTAGAGAAGAGCTAACACCCGAAGAGCTAACACCCATCCTTCTCAAACTCTTCCTAAAAAATTGCAGAGGAAGGAGCACTCCCAAACTCATTCTACGAGGCCACCATCACCTGGATACCAAAACTAGACAGAGATACTACAAAAAAGGAATATTACAGACCAGTATCACTGATAAACATAGATGCAAAAATCCTCAACAAAATACTAGCAAACAGAATCCAACAACACATTAAAAGGATAATACACCAAGATCAATTGGGATTTATCCCAAGGATGCAAGGATTCTTCAGTATATGCAAATCAATTGATGTGATACACCATATTAACAAACTGAAGAATAAAAACCATGTGAACATCTCAATAGATGCAGAAAAAGCTTTTGAAAAAATTCAACACCCATTTATGATAAAAGTTCTCCAGAAAGTGGGCATAGAGGAAACCTACCTCAACATAATAAAGGCCATATATGACAAACCCACAGCATACATCATTCTCAGTGGTGAAAACTGAAAGCATTTCCTATAAGATCAGGAACAACACAAGTAGGTCCACTCTTGCCACTTTTATTCAACATAGTTTTGAAGTCCTAACCATGGCAATCAGAGAAGAAAAATAAATAAAAATAATGCAGATTGGAAAAGAAGAAGTAAAACTGTTTGCAGATGACATGATACTATAGAGAATCCTAAAGATGCCACCAGAAAACTACTAGAGCTAATCAATGAATTTGGTAATGTTGCAGCATACAAAATTAATGCACAGAAATCTCTTTCATTCCTATATGCTAACAGTGAAAGATCAAAAAGAGCAATTAAGGAAATAATCCCATTCACCATTGCAACAAAAAGAATAAAATACCTAGGAATAAACCTACCTAAGGAGGTAAAAGACCTGTACTCAGAAAACTATAAGACACTAATGAAAGAAGTCAAAGGTGACACAAACAGATGGAGAGATATACCATGTTCTTGGATTGGAAGAATCAATATTGTGAAAATGACTATACTGCCCAAAGCAATCTACAGAATCAATGCAATCCCTATCAAACTACCAATGGTATTTTTCACAGAAAAAGCAAAAAATCTTAAAATTTGTATGGAGACACAAAAGACCCCGAATAGCCAAAGCAATCTTGAGGGGAAAAACACAGAGCTGGAGGAATCAGACTCCCTGACTTCAGACTATATTACAAAGCTACAGTAATCAAAACAATATGGTATTGGCACAGAAACAGAAATATAGATCAATGGAACAGGATAGAAAGCCCAGAGATAAACCCACACACCTATGGTCAACTAATCTATGACAAAGGAGGAAGGGATATACAATGGAGAAAAGACAGTCTCTTCAATAAGTGGTGCTGGGAAAACTGGACAGTTACATGTAAAAGAATGAAATTAGAGCACTCCCTAACACCATACACAAAAATAAACTCAAAATGGATTAAAGACCTAAAAGTAAGGCTGGACACTATAAAACTCTTAGAGGAAAATATAGGAAGAACACTCTTTGACATAAATTATAGCAAGATCTTTCTTTTTTAAAGCACATTAGGTATAAACAAACTTTTGGATATAGAAAATAAGATAAGACTCCTCCTTAAAAATAATAAATTGTTGTATCAATTGAATATCTTATCTATAAAGTGAAGCATAAAGGGAAATACCTTTTTACTGATAACTTTAAATGTATCTTCATATTTAATATAAATATGAAAAGAGTACCAACATACTTTGCAAGTATCTTATTTTGTATAATAAAATAAATGAACACTGTTAAAATCTGAACTAAGAAAGAGTCAGTTTTTTAGAGAAAAAGGGAATCATTTGAGATGTAAATATCTGACAAATAGATACAGGAGCAAAGGGAATTTAAAAAGGGGTTTGGGAAGAAATGGGCAGTTTCTAGTTGTTAAGGTAATTAACCGTTTTTTCAAGATCATTAAAAAATATTTTTCCTGCACACTACTAATTTTCTTTCAGGTTATAAAGGTCATTGTTAAGCAGAACAGGAGGGAAAAAATTGAGAGCTGGTATTTATCTACCTAGTGCAAAGGGGCACAAACAATATTAACAATCACAGTTAGGTTCTTCCTTTCTGGCATATGTCTTTCTGGCCCGGAATTCTACCACAGTCCAGTGAGATAGAACTATAAAACGGCACCTATTTAAGTATTAATTACAGTGACAATTATCAATGTAAAATAGATCCTTCAGTATTTTGAATATTGCCCACTATGTCCACACTACTTCCTATAAGAAATGGTATTCTTTATAGCATCCAATTGTGCATGAAACAATTTGTTCCGATGCACTGCAGAGGGGTATATTTTTGCTTCTGTGCTCTGTGAAGCTGATTCCTAAGGGATTACTACATTAAGGATAGAAAGATTTTGTTTGAAGTATTCTTACAAAACAGAAATGTTGAAAGTCTAAGGTGATGGAATAAATAGCTAAAATACCAGTTTTCGCCAAGTACATTGTCATACTGACCTCCTTAATTTCATAACTGCTTTAGCTTTTCATGTGTAGAAGTTTTATTTTTATCGGTACTGAGTAACTTAAAATACCTCTGACTTTTGTAAGAACCCTTCAGTAAGAGAAGAGCTCAAAAGCATGACATCATATGTATCTAGGAATGATAATGACTAAATCTGACCCTGTGAGCTTCTGGTAGGGTAATTTAATCCTCCTAGTTACCATATAGTTCAGTTTCTTTATCCAATACAAGGACTAAGCAGATAAACCATTTGTAGTGTGATTGTTCAAGAGTTCAACTATTCTGAAAATGAAACCAACAAATAATCAAGCTGGAGACATTATATAGAAACATAAATCTGGTCTACAGATGAAAGAAAGATGATATAGAAGAAAGCATAGAAGCTTTGAAGTTAGATAAGCCTGGCTTTGAATCATGTCACACTGAAGCTTATTCAGTTGCCTTGTTTAATAGAAATTTTATTTAAAGGATATAAACACAGATGTACACAGAGGGATCTGAATATCACCTCCTTGGTGTCAGCAAGAACTGGCACCCAGATGAGCTCTAGTGGGAACATGACACTTGATAGAACCAGGACATAGGCTGGTTCTATGTGAGTTCTATGTGAGTACTCAATGTGAGTGCTCTGCTTATTAATAACATTTATTTACATTTAGTTTATTTGTCTCTTATATTTCTTTTTGTCTCATGACACATCTGTCTACTGGTAAGTGAAAAATTCACTCATATGTCCATTTCAAATTCTTGAGAGAGAAACTAAATGTTCCCAATTATCTTTTTCTACCTGGTCTGCCATCTCTGGTCAATGAAGGCACCAACCTAAAATCCCAATGGATTGAATCTGGGAATAGAGGGCACCCTCTGGCGGTAGCAAACACGACAATGTGAATCTGCTACCTAAGGACTAACGGTGGGCAAGTATAATGATTAATATCATAATTCAAAATCCCACCTTTGGAAGTATGGTAAAAAATCTGGCAAAACTTGACTGAACAAGTGTAGCCCTCAGCAACTGGTAGTAAGTTATAACTTCATGCTTCAAGAGGTGATCATAAATGGGTGTGATTTAATAACTTCCCCAAATGATATTTGTTTCTGCAACTTATGTACCTCAGAATATCCCTCTTACTTTTAGAAGGGGCTTCTAGAACAGATGGTCATTTTAACATAAAGTCAGCTGCTGATTCCATTTCCTACTTGGTACCCGGATTGATATTCAAGGACATATGAACATCCTCTAGTTTAAAATCCTTCACTGGCTTCCTATTTCCCTCCAGATAAAATTCCAGCTTCTTAGAATGTACCTTCATATTTGTTCATGTTTAACTTCATGTTTGGCTTCAACAACATCTTTGGCTATTCCCTTCTTCTACCACTTCAAACCCTGTGTTTCAGTTATGCCATTTTATTTTTCCCCCTTGCTAGATGTTGTAATTACTGAGGTCCAAATATCACACCAGACAGCAAGTATTTGATCACTAAAATTCAGTGAAACTCTTTCTGGCAGGAATTGTCCCTGATTTTTATATTGTGTTTATACTAACTACCATGATTAAGAACCAACTCTCTGTGAAATGCAACACAGACCTCTTAATCTAATTTTCACAACACCCTTATGAAGGACAAATTATCATACTAATTTTGCAGCTAAGGAAACAGTCTCTAGTAGGTTTGAAAACTTGTCCAAATTAAGGCAGTTACTAAGAGAGCCAGACAGAATTCAATCTCAGGTATATCTGACTTTAAAATTCACTTACTGTTCCACAAGACTCTCTCTAGTCTCCATAATAATGGAGAATCTAAGGGGCACTTGTAGTAGAAGAAACTAGTTATAATTGATCTTTGCTAAATTATGAAGAAACATCAAATCTGGGGTTGTCCAGTGTAGGACATCTTTGCCCTTGCCTTTCATTAATCTTTGCTCTCAAGGATGGGATGGGAATACAAGCTCATAGTGCTTGCTGACTCTATGTCCTTGCCCTTCCTTTAGTAACCTGGTGTCCATTTTTTTTTTTTTTTTTTTTTTGGTACGCGGGCCTCTCAATGCTGTGGCCTCTCCCGTTGTGGAGCACAGGCTCCGGACGCGCAGGCTCAGTGGCCATGGCTCACGGGCCCAGCCGCTCCACGGCATGTGGAATCTTCCCGGACCGGGGCACGAACCCGTGTCCCCTGCATCGGCAGGCGGACTCCTAACAACTGCGCCACCAGGGAAGCCCTGGTGTCCATTTTTAAGTGGTGGGGAAAATAGTTGTTTGCTTATAGCTACCATGATGATGATGTGAAAAGAGTGTGATGGGGTAGATGAGCCAGGAAAAGATACAAAAATGGGCAAGATAATAGTTTGTGATTGCCTACTATAGAGGAAAGAATGAGATTCTTTATTTGCACAACTGTATTAAGGTTCTAAGATATTCTGTTTTTAGGTATTACTAATATTTCATTGTGTTTTACTTGTATTGCTGCTTTTGAAAACAAGTAAATGATTTTTTGTTGCTGTTATTTTTCTTTGCTATTAATTGACTGTGTAAATTAAAAAAGTATATTTTATAAAATATAATTATTTTACTTCATAGAGATTAGCAGTAAGAAACGTTTCAAGTATTACACACAATAAAGAGAATCAGAGCAAATTTAATGCAGTAGCATGTTATAAAATGTCTTCATTGTTAATTTTCTGAAAGATATAGTACCAGATTATTACAAAATAAATTTATTTCTCAAATATAGGTATAATACAATATATATATTTGTAATATAGGTTATGATGGGACATTATAAACTAATATTAAAATATAGATATTTAATATTTTATTTGTTTAATAAGCCAAAAATTGCAGTATCACTACCAAGGTACTTGATACTTGGGCTGTCCTTAAACCTTTGTAGAAACCTATCAGATTGTTTCACAAATATTTGTTAATTTACCTTTTCCTCCTGAAACTTCAGAGCTCTTATCAATGACAGAGTTTCTTCTTAAGAAACTCTAGTCGGGCTCTTCTGAACTCTCTTCTCAACTAGGTCCTGATTTTGGGTTTCCATGTCTATTTCTTCATTGTCCAATTTTAGCAAGAATCCTAATAAGTTTAGCCATCCTCAATATCTGATTGCTCATAATATCTGGTCATGGGTTTCCTCATCCTCCGTCATCCCCCAGGTGATGTTTGATCACCCTGGCCTACCTTCTGCAAGAATTAAGTTAGGTCAGTTTAGCCAGAATCTCCCCTTACCCTGATGTTTCTTCTTAGTTATTTTCCATCCACTGATCCTCACCCTGCTCCTTGGTTATAAATTCCCACTATTCCTTGTTGTATTTGGAGTTGAGCCCAATCTCTCTTCCCATTGCAAAACCCCATCGAAATTGTCCCTACACTTATTGTGATGGTCCTAAGTAAATTCTGCCTTACTGTTCTTTAACAAATGTCATTGAATAATTGTTTTTCTTTAACATCAGTGTGCAAGAACTCTATAAGAAAGTCTCCCACCTTGTAGAGCTGTTTTGAATATTCAATGAGTTAGCATAAATAACATTTCCCAGCTTAATACCAGGCACCTAAGAAGCACTAAGTACCTTCTGTTGAAGGTAAAATTTTCAAGATGGTAAAATCATGGCTATCCTCAAACATAAAATGAACACATCAAATACTTTCTTTAGCTCATTAATTAGTGAGGAAACATGAAAGATGGTGAAACTCGTTCAAATGAAAATGTGTTATAGAGATTTTTATTCATGACTAGACAAAATTTATTTACATTTCTATGTACGAGAAATATTTACATTGTTAACAGTTTTCTACAACATAACCTCCATTCCTATACAGTTGTAAAAGAGCCCAGTTAGTATAAAAGATAATCTAAGGTGTACAGCCTTATAGAATCAGATAATCCCCAGAGGGTCAAGTAAACAACATTCACCAAATCACTTGAAAAGACAGGCAGGAATTTCATTTGCCGTTTCCAAGTCAATTTACTTTTTATAACTGTTTACCCATTTTTTCTTGAAAAAATTTAAGACAATTTTTTTTCTGGCACTTTCTTCTCCATAAGGTTTATTTATTTTAGAACTAATCTTTATACTCTCAGTACTTAGATATGCTTAGTAGTCTAAAAATGATGGTTTAAATAATTTATTAATTGCCATTGCCACTTATACAGCACTTTATTATATGAAAAAGAGCTTTCTCATGATTCCTGTCATCCGTTCAATTATCTCACAAGGATCATTGAAAAAACAACAGTCACAACATTATTTTCAACTCAATTTAATAAATATTTAATGAGAACCTACCACATATTCTCTGAAATAAAGGGGAGAAATTTAACTACAGTGGCCTGATTGAGGTCTCTTCAATTTTCCTCCCTGATAATACACTGGGCTTTTCTTTTTTATCCTCTCATGATAATGTATCCATCATTATCATAGAAACCCTTCCAGAGTTATAACTCTGCTTTTCATAGGGAGTTTCTAGTCTGAGTACCAAAGGACAATATAAAAATCATAACTACCTCCTATTAGTTTATAATGAATCCTCACAATAGTCCTCTCAACAAGCTTCTGAAGCATAGATTCCTCCAAGAAATAGCACAAAGCAAAAGAAGACTGAGGGCAGTCATGAGATCATTTGCATTTAGAGGGACCCCATCTGCTGTTCCACTGTTTAGTGTCAGAGCCACTTTTCAATCCCATACTCTTTATCAGCTGAACTTCTCTTCTCCTAATGAGTCAACACACTCTGTATCCTTCAGGGATTTCACCCTTCAACCTGGCTTCAAAGTAGCAGAAATGTCATCTCTCTTGCTCTTCTCTTCTTTGCTCCTCCCAGTGATAAGAGTTTTAGAAAGAAAAGGAAACAAATGCTACCAAATGCCCAGGACAGATTGAGATGTTATGAATAAATGAGGTCCCAAATTGGGTACATTTCATAAAAGGAAGTATAGCTCATAGAAGGTAAATAATTTATATATAATTACTAAACTAAAATGACAGGGGCACGATTCAAATTCAGGATCCAAGGTTTCCACAGAAGGTATAGTGCTAACAGCTTAGATTTTGGAGTTAAAAAAAAAAAACAAAACTCTTTTTGCATCAAGGTCAGCCACTGTCTGTGACTTTAAGGAGGTTACTTAACTTTCCGTAATCACATGGATTTCTTCTAGAAATAGTATGTACATAATGAGGTCATTTTCAGGATTAAATTAGATACTGCCTGAAAGGCAACTATTCAATAGTATTTTAACTTTCAATATTATTATCTTTAGTTAATGTTATCTGCCAAAACTTTTACTGCTAATCAATACCAAAAATCAAAGAGATAATAACAAACATGAAGAAGTTACAAAGGTCAAGCATTTTATGAAGTTCTTAAAGTCTTTAGCCTTGTAACTAGAAACATGTAAGTGCCTGCTTTCAACTTTTTTTAAGCAGGAGATAGAATTCACTATTCATTTCCATTTACAGCTCTCCACCCCAATTTTCTTCTAATTTCCTAACTTTCATCCTTCCATTAAGTGGCACTTAAACTCCATATTTTAAGAAATCTCCCTTCCTGGTCCCAGACCACTCACATGATCACTTAACTCAACCATGTAATTTTCATTTTTAAGGATGTGACCTCCATCTCAGTAGCCCATGGCTCCAAAGTGTTGATGAAATATTAATCATTCAATCCAAGAAAGAATTGGAGAATTTTATTTGAGCCAAATTTAAGGATTATAACCCAGGAAGAATATCTCAGAAAGCTCTGAGAACTGTTCTGCTTGTTAGAAGTCAAGACACAGTTTATGTAAGTTTTTTTGACAGAGGGCTGTACATCAAATGACAAATACTGACAATTTACATAATCCAGATCTAAGCGCCATCGTGGTGGGTCATGTGACCCATTACAAGATCAAGAAGTGTTGTTATTTTTTAAGGAGTTGTCTTGTTGATGTTGGGAGAATGTTACTCTTTATGGTTGACCAGCTATTCCTGCCTTTGAGGGAGGTTTGGTCGATGCATAATGCAGGTACAAAATATACAGTCGGGGGAGAGACGAGGTCAAAGCACAGATAATTTTTACGTTTAAATTTATCTTTTCTTGCCATAAAATATGCATTTTATTTCAAGAAAGAAGGAAGGAAGGAAGGAAGGAACGAACGAACGAACGAACGAAGGAAAGAAGGAAGAATAATTTCTTGTGTATACAGTTCTCATTTTAGAGTTTAAAAAATGTATATTTTTGGGCTTCCCTGGTGGCACAGCAGTTGAGAGTCCGCCTGCAGATGAAGGGGACATGGGTTTGTGCCCCAGTTCTGGGAAGATCCCACATGCCACGGAGCAGCTAGGCCCGTGGGCCATGGCCGCTGAGTCTGCACGTCCGGAGCCTGTGCTCTGCAATGGGAGAGGCCACAGCAGTGACAGGCCCACGTACTGCAAAAAAAAGTATATTTTTAACACTTCTTTTTATACACTCAGAGAGATCTTGCTTTTCTGTGCAAATGCTTAACCATGCTGAAAGAGGAAGAGCTCATCTATGTTTGAATGGGCTCAATCTTTATGGTACCCCACATCAAAGTTGGACTTTTATAAGACCCATTTTCAATTTTCGGCATCTCATTCCATAGAATTCAGTCAATCCAGAGCTTTCAGATTGATTCGATCAGTAACTGGCCCATTCATTTGTTCCAGTTTATCAAGGATTCAAACTATGGCAGATATTCCTTTTCCACTGCTGATTAAATCCTTTTATCACAGCAGTAATTTTTGACTGAGATTTATTGACCCCCCTCTCTTCCCTTAAAATAGGCAATTAGTAATCCCTTATTCAGACCTTCAATTCTACTTGTCACAAACTTACGTAAAAAGAGAAAAATTGACCCAAGTCTGGATGAGGACTAAAACTTTGTTCAAATTGTAATTTGCAAATCTTTTTTTGGAAAAAAATGATTATCCTTGATAAAAGGCTTAATTAATGTTCAAATAAATTTTAATGAGAATAAGACCACTTCTGAGAGCTCAGTTATCCACTCTTTCAGTGGACTGTTAATCTTGGGAAGGGCCTAATGGCTAGTCTTGAAGCACTGTGTAATATTTCTTAACTAGAATCTTTTTTCTTCTGTATAGAATAACAGTGGTTATCTAATCATCCCCTTTTCCTATAGTATTTCCCCCCAAAAGTAAATCTTATTTTTAAACTGACCTGTTGAAAGTCTTTTCCCCTGCAGCCAGATTGTAATAAAATTTTGACATATGCACAGAAGTAAATTGCCTAAAAAATATTTCACCATGTCATTATTTTAAATTACTTTTTGTTTTTCTTGTTTTTTTAATTTAATATTATTTTTTAAATTTTTAACATCTTTATTGGAGTATAATTGCTTTACAATGGTGTGTTAGTTTCTGCTTTATAACAAAGTGAATCAGTTATACATATACATATGTCCCCATATCTATTCCCTCTTGTGTCTCCCTCCCTCTCACCCTCCCTATCCCACCCCTCTAGGTGGTCACAAAACACTGAGCTGATCTCCCTGTGCTATGTGGCTGCTTCCCACTAGCTATCTATTTTACGTTTGGTAGCGTAAAAGACAACCCTCAGAATGGGAGGAAATATTTGCAAATGAAGAAACTGACAAATGATTAATCTCCAAAATTTACAAGCAGCTCATGCAGCTCAATATCAAAAGAACAAACAACCCAATCCATAAATGAGCAGAAGACCTAAATAGACATTTCTCCAAAGAAGAGACACAGATTGCCAACAAACACATGAAAGAATGCTCAACATCATTAATCATTAGAGAAATTCAAATCAATACTACAATGAGATATCATCTCACACTGGTCAAAATGGCCATTATCAAAAAATCTACAAACAATAAATTTTGGAGAGCGTGTGGAGAAAAGGGAACCCTCTTGCACTGTTGGTGGGAATGTAAATTCATACTTTTTGTTTTGTATTCATCTTTTGTCCGACCTGACTAGCTTTTAAATACTTTGATGGCAGAGGATACAAAATCATTTTTTTTAAGTCCTGGTACCTAGCACAATATCTAGCACATAGTAGATGCTTAACAGTTTTTTTTGACTAAATGAAGATGGAACAAAAAGAGGGAGAAACAGGTAGAGAGGTAGGACATAAAGTAGTATTAGGGAGGCTGAGGAAGTAAATGAAGTTGGTATCCCAGTGTGTTTCTGAGTCTCTAGGATGAGTCTCATTCTAATACAAGAGACCAAGAGTATAATGGAATATTAAGATGCAAGTCACCCAAGTTCTCTGCCTAAGAAGGTATGCAGAAAACATTTTGTTGGGTTACTGGTTAAGATCTGGGATTGTGCTTTGTGATTTGGGCTAAGCTGGGTAACTGTTTGAAGTCTTTTTCCTCATGTGTTGAGTGATAATAGTAATGGTGTTTCTGCCCCACAGGGTTATTATAACAATAAGAGTAAAGTCTAAAATGTCTAATATTGTCCTTGGCACATGGTATATCTAAATCTAAGTCTAAATTTATGTTTAAATATTGATATAGACTTAGATATAGATATATAGATTGATTGATAGGTATAGATACCATTCATTACTAATAGTGCTATAATTATTACTTTAGAAATGAGGAAACTGAGTCAACATTAGGTTACCTCCCTGAGTCACAAACCTCTTTGACACCAAACTATGGAACACAAGTTTCCATAGTTTTTTTTTGTTGTTGTTTTTTTTTAGTCTTAATACATCAACAAAGCCCCAAAGGCCCACTATATGAATGGAAAAAAAAATCAATAACTATAAATAAATTAATCAATCTCCATTCTTTATTACATGTCTATTAAAACCTCAGAAATCCCTTTCTGTACTTTTCAACTCTTACATCCTAAAACTGCTCTGGCACATTGCCAAATTTTATTTCCTGTGTCTCAGCCTCTCCAGGTCTTGCCTCTTTCTTCTTTTTCTCTACATCCTCCTTTTATTACGTCAATCTATTTATCAGGTTCATTTACCTAGTTTCTAGCTCATAAAGCCCCATGCTAATATTTCTTGTTCTACTGCATAATGTTCCCTGTAATGAATTTGACACCTCCTACAGAGATCAAGTACTTCTCCAGACACATTCATTTGCCTTGTCTTGCGTAAAAGTGTTTTGCATTTGCTTATTATTCAAAGTAGTCTTCTGAGTTTAGGACAATCTGAGATAACATTCACTGTTCATGTTTGTTAAATTGCTATTTTTCAATAAGTTAAAATATTTACAACCAAGAAACATAACTGTGGTCTTTGGTGGGCTCTCATATTCCTGGTGAGCCTCTTATTTATGTTCAGCCATTTACACCCATGGAATCAAATGCCCTCTCCCTCAACCTCTAAGTGTGCATTCACTGAGATTCTCTCAAACCTTATTTAATTTCTTTGTGTGTAAAATTGGTTCATATGTCTGAAACACATACTGTATGACCTTAAATATGTTGCAGCATATTAAAAATTAATTTTTAAGTTAAGAAAAAAAAACTACAGCAACAGCAAAAACTAAGATTTGCTTCTCCCAAGGTAGAGTCTAATTCAGTTGCAACAGCGAGATTGGATAAATGTTTTCTATAAACATGAACTCCCACAAAGTACAGAAAACTTCTTTAAGTGTGGGTGAGTTCTGTTCATTGACTAAAAAATCCTATGCATTACAAGGAGCAGTGAGCTACAATCCTGAGTCATAAATAAGGAAATTTCCCAAGCTGCTTTGTGATAAACTCATTTCTGGTGTCATACACACTACTTGACACCAAATAAAACTTCTTTCATATCACAGTTAAACTGTAAATAATCTCTTGCTTGGTCTTCTGTATAAAGAGCTAAGAAGTCTAGCTGAGCCCATGAGATGTCTTATAATCTCTGCGTTCAGTTATTGTCACAAGATACTGTGCTCTAGGGATTCATGCTGTCAGCAAGAAATTTCATTTAATTACATTATTGGATTCGATCAGGGGACTATATTTTGTCTGCCCCCAAACTGACACCTATTGAAAAGGTATAATTTACATATATAGAAGAACCAGCAAACTGTACGTTACTATGGCTGTCAGTGTAAGTCTGGAACCCTGAAAGTTATGTCTACCCAATAGGTCAAAATATGTAGAGTTTTAGGCAGTGAATTCTCAATTTCCAGAAGTGTTGACTGGTACACTGTGATTTGTTAATGTCCCCTTTACTCTCTTACTTTAAGAAATTCCCATATTATACAAATATTTCTTTATTTTAAATTTTCAATCTATACTTTCTGATATACTTACTAAGAAGAAAATATCCAAAATGCTTATTAAGCCTGTACTGTGAAAACATATTTCCAGTCATTTCTTATCAATTTCACTCCTAACACGATAGCCAATGGCTTATAATTCTAATTCCTAGGAAGTATTGCTGGATTTTGGTGGTCCCTATGTAGATATATATCAATAGGCATACAGTTAGTGGCAATATTCTTTAAGAACCTAGGCATTTGAATTCAGAAAATTTGAATTTTGTCCTGGTTATAGCATTTATGAGCTAAGGATCTTGGAAAAATCAAGTTGCTAGAGTCTGAATTTCCTCAGCTATTGTTGGACAGAACAAATGAGATACTGTATGAGAAAGTATTTTAGAAATTATACTGTGATACATTGTTTGTAACTGTTGTTATGTTCAATATATAAGAAAAATAGGAATTATCCATTTGACTTTGATATCTTGAGTGTTTTTCTGTCAAATTAAGCATTCTCATCATGTATGTTTTTTTGTTTGTTTGTTTATTTGTTTTTGCAATACGCGGGCCTCTCACTGTTGTGGCCTCTCCCATGCGGAGCACAGGCTCCGGACGCGCAGGCTCAGCGGCCATGGCTCACGGGCCCAGCCGCTCCGCGGCATGTGGGATCCTCCCAGACTGGGGCATGAACCCGTGTCCCCTGCATCAGCAGGCAGACTCTCAACCACTGTGCCACCAGGGAAGCCCATCATGTATGTTTTTAATGACATTTAAATGATAACACAAGAACAAATGTGTGTACCACTGAAGATTTTGCTATTCAAAGTGTCAGCTAGTTCATAGTCACACTAACAGCCCAATCATAGTGCCAAGGAAGGGTTCTGTTCGTCATTAAGTATTTGACTTCATTCCAATCTGACCCAATTCACTTGACACTATCTGAACTCCAGGTGGCTAGTTAGTTGTGCAATTACAGTTCCACAGTTTTAGTTTAATACTTTGGACTCAATTTAGTTGTACAAAGAGAATGCAAGATCACCACATAGATTAGTTCTTTAAAGACTTTTGATCCTTTTGTATTTTAATAAATTTTCCAAATGCTATTATTGCTTCTCGTAAAGACTTGATTCCTGAAAGCATTTGCTCTTTACAAGCTTAATATTGCTGAAGAAAGCTGCAGAAAAATGTTCAATAATGGGAACACTAAGCTTTCATTCTCATAATCAACATAAGCTTTGAATCTTTATCAACCGTTTATCAACTGTTCATTACTTTCTATCCTTTAAGCTCATGCTGACTTCACCAGAGAACTCCTCATTGTAAAGTTTATATTCCTTTGTTTTGCTTTGACAAACACTTTATTAAGTGTGTTTTGACTTTTGGAGGGACTATTATTTTACGTTTTTTTTATATATGGAATTTTTCAGAGGTTCAGTGTTAGTTTTCTATTCAGCAACGTCAACATAAAACTAGTAAAGTTTATCACATAGGGTGAAGTTCACAATTCATATTTCAGTTAAGTTACAATTTGCCTATAGTTAAATTCATCTCAAAAAGAATTTAGCATTGGTTGTTTTCCAGATGACTTTTAAACATTTATCTTTAATAATCTCCACGCTTATTTATGAAAATGATAATCGTCATATGATTTATTTTTTATACTTTAAAAACTAAGTTATTGGTAGCAAAAATGGTAAAGTTTCTTTGAGTCGATATACGTCGTGTTTATACATTTATTCATCCCCTTAATTGTTCAACAATGGCTCATTTGGGATCTACTCTACACTACGAATAACGCTGACACTGTGCACAAAACCAAGGTATGTCTCCTGCCTTGAGAGGACTTGTGGTCTAGTAAGAGAAAGTGTTAAATATACAAAGGTAAGTGCCTTAGTGCATATGCCCTGTAAGAACTGACCAGTCCATGAGTTTCTCTGACTCAGAGATTAGGGGGAGATTTCATAGGACTTGATATTTGAGCTGAATTATGAAGAAAGCACAGGACCGCCAGATGAAAAATGTTTAAGAAAAGGTAAATAAGAGAATAAATAAAATGTGGAAAAGTTATTACAGGCAGGAATATGCCACTGCCCTTTGAATATTACTGGCCCTGTCTTTTCTCTAGCAGGAATGAGTTAGAGCATTCCTCCATGTTTTGTTGTTTGTAACTCTCTGGAAAGCATATTTGTAGATCTGGTGTCTCACAGGAGCTTGTGTCCAGGGTGAAATCCTAACCATGGCTTACATTCAAACTCTTCCAGCTTCACAGATGCATAGTTTGAAATACTATTTCAGCTGCTTAAGATAGTTGAAAAATTCAGAAGAAGAGTTCTCATTAATATACTTTTAAAATTTAAATTATATTTATTACTTGTAAAGTTATGGTATAGATTCACCTTATATGCTTTCCCAGTTGCTGTATACAAATTTATGTAATGTATTTTTGTCAGTAAGAGTAATTTGCTTTTTATTTTGTTGTTGTTGTTATTTGAGTGTGCAATATAATTTCAAAGAGCAGTGTTACATACTATTTCTTTTTTGTGTTTGTGGGATACCAAAATTCAATCTCAAGTCCATATTATGAACCGTTATTTCCTAGTAATTAATTTGTATGGTAATTACCAAGTGTTATGGACTAGATGTTTGCATCTACCCCAATTCATATGTTGAAGTTCTACCCACCCCCTCATATGATGGTATTAGCAGGAGGTGGGGCCTTTGGGAAGTAGTTTTAGATGAGGTCATGGGTATGGGTTCCTCAGGGTGGGAGTTGTGCCCTTATAAGAAAAGAACACAGAGCTTGCTCTCTGTTTCTCTCCATCAAGTGAGGCTACAACAAGAAGGGAAGCACCATCTACAATATAGGAAGAGATCTCTCACCAGGAATGAAGTCAACCAACCAAAACCTGAATCTTGGGTAGTCCAGCCTCCAGAACTGTGAGAAATGAATGTCTGTTGTTTAAGCCACGCAGCTCACGGTATGCTGTTACAGCAGCCTGAGCAGACTAAGAAGCAGACTAAGACAGTGAGTTTTAGCTTTGCATTTCTGCATACTCAAAACTTATTCTTAGGCCAACTAGTAAGTAGTAAAATGCTGAGTGTACCTTGAACTTAGATAAGCTTGCTACAGGTTTTCTACCAGTCACTAGTGGCTCTTCTTTTCAATGTGAGCTGCACTTCTAGTTTTTCCGAAGTGTCAGGAAATCTTGTCTGAGCAAATAAAATAAAATTTTAATGAAGTAGCATATTGGTCATGAGTTGTTTTCTATTTTTTCCATTTTTGTGCAGATAATAAGGACATTTCCATCTTTGATCTCTGTCGTTGCTTGGCTCAGGGTGACAACTGCTTAGCAATATCTGTCAGGGTTGTATTTCAAGGGTATTCTGGCATAGAACCTGAGCAGACTATGCTGGGATATGCAAGGCCCCATGGACACATGCCTTAAATACTTGTGCTAAAAGTGCACATGTTGCTTGTTTGCATATCCTGTTATGATGTCAGGATCAAATCATTTTTTTTTCCTCCCGAAATTTTCTACTTTTTAATGTTCTGTTTCTAATCATACGACTAAAAATAGATCTATAATGATGAAGATGTTTATAATAAAAGTAAGGTTTCCTTGAAGAGGGTTATTTCTCCTCCTCTTAATAAAGTCAATACCTCAGCTGAACTTACAGCCCTTTATCTCCCCAAAAGAAATGCCTAGAATAGCAATCTTTAGGCATTCTGTATACAGGGGAATGTTCTACAGTCCGATATCACAGCTTCTTTTGGAATGTGCCCTGATATGCAGCACCACATACTTGGAGACAACTCAGAAAATGGTGAGGGGAGCAAGCAGGAAGCTGACATCCTTTCTTTTTCTTGACCTTCAACTTCTCACTATGCGATGCTCTAAAATTAATACGACTCAATGTGACTACAGAGCTATGAAATTAATACATAAATTTACCTTAAGAAGAAAACGATCATTCGCTTTTCCCTCCTACATGTTAGATGCTTCCATGGCTTTATTCCTATACCAGAACCCCTTTAAAATAAGTCTTACTATCCATTTTATATTTGTGGAGAAATCTATGCTAATTCCGGTGTAGTTCCTTACCTATGTCCTTATTATGGCAGAACAAGGATTCCAACATTCTGTGTTTTCTCCAAAAAACATCTCTCTCAATTGGGCAATCATATAACTAGACTACTATAATAATGAACTAGAAAATGATTTTACATTAAAAATCAATGAAGAAACTGTGCAGTGAAGATTTTCAAAAGCAAAAGACTATGTGAAGAAAAAATTTAATAAAACTGCTTATTCAAGGATATATTTTCTACTAAATTTTAATATTTTTTTTCTGATGCCATGATTCTTAGAAGAGCAAGACAGTTATTTCAATTTAGCCCAAATCTAATGAGTACCCATGATGTGCCTCTAACATTATGATAGATGATAAGTCCTATTGAATCAAAAGTGGAACTATGGAAAACTACTGCAGCCTTCCTTCAAGACCCAAAGCCCTGCGAAGATGAAATAGCAAATCAGGTGTGTGAGGCTGAAAAACGAAGTCACAGGTACTATTGAATATTATAAATAAGGGCCATGAAACTGTTACTTTTCTGAGACTTCTTTATAAAACAATCTCAGACATGATCCCTGCATCTGTGACTACAACAAGGGCAACCCAAATAGAATTCTACTCACCAAAACTTCTTAACCTCTAGTGTTATTTGCTGAAGGAATAAGTGCCAGAATCATGTAATTTTATTAATAAATTAGGATTTCCAGGAATTATCCTAAAGCTTCCTTCTCGACAAAACATAAATCGTTTGATGTGGCAGCTCCCTCCATCCTATGTGGACTGTGTGTCATATTCTCTAAAGCATTGCCTTTGTCACCCAGGCTAGTGTATATCTTCACTCACTTATTCCCTACCAAATGAGGGTTGAATGAGTAGATTCTATACCTTGGAATAATCATTGATTCCTTTGCTTTACAACTGACATCCAAGTGATCAGAAATTCTTTTGATGCTACTTTAAAAATCTATACAGAAACTGATTGCTACTTTTGCCTATATGCCTTGGCATAAGTCATGGTCTCTTGACTGGAAATTTTCCAATAACTTTCTAGCCAACTTCCATCCTTTTACCTCCATCTACCTTATAGTCTATTCTCAACAAAGTAGATTGTCAGCAATCCTCAAATCACTTCTGATCTACCTTTGTTGATTTCTTGCTTCACCAAGAGTCAAATCTGAACGTTTTTCCATGGCCTACAAGCCCTGCATTATCCTGTCATTTTATCCTGCTATTTTTCTGACCCATCCTTCATCACTCTTTTCCTCTATGATTTTGCTCTAGCCATGGTAAACTCCTTACTGTTTCTCAAACACACCTAACATCCCCATCTCAAAATCTTTACATATGGTCTTCCCTCTACTGGAACACCCTTCTCTCAGGTATTCAGGTAGCTCATTCCATCAATTTATTTATATGTTTAACATGTCAGTCACCTTATCTGACTGAGAGCCTTCCTTGACTGTCCTATATAAAACGCCAACTCTTATTCTTCCTTTAATTCCCTAGCACCACTTGTTTTTCTTCATAACACTTAACTTGACCTGACACATTACATAATTATTATTTATTTATTATCTATCTTCCCCCATTATAATAGAAGCTTACTGAAGACAGAGATATCTATTTTGTTTACTGCTTGGATTTTTTTAGCATTGATAACACCTAGAATCCTGTGGGATATATATTAATGACATATTTAGTATTGAATGGTGGTCAAGAGAGGTGCTGTACAGTTTTTCAAAATATGAGTACTGATGCACATTTTTACTTTAAATAAGGACGTTTATCTAAAAGTGCTACCCCTTTCCTTATAAATTACTGTTTCCAAATAAAAGTCTAAAATCTGATGCAAAAATTATCTTTCACACCAAGAGTTTTCTTGCAAATGGGTTCTTGATCACACGCTAAAACAAGTCAACTTTGCTTGTGTGTTGAAAAGTATTCAGTATTATAGGTGTGATTAAGACAAATAATAATAGTTTATTTAAAATAATTCCCTAAATAAATTTTCTTTGCAAAATATCTAACTTTTCTGCAACCACTAAAGAAGGACTTTTGTGTGTGTGTTCTGGTTAGCTCTCTGTGTAGCTATTTTGTAGATGTTTACTTGACCATTTCACATGGATAAATACTAACATGTAAAGTAAAAGGACCCTCTACTGTCTATGAGTCACTATGTCCAAGTTATTATCCTCCCAATTCAGTGTTGATGAAATCCAAACTTGGGTTAATATTTTTTTAATAACTATCTAGAAGTTTGGAAACAAGTGAAATATAGCCCTCCCTCAAGTTTTCCAAATATTAATGAAAACATTCTTTTGCTCATAAAACTATAGGTGTATTTTGAACAGATTTTATATCAGTCTTTTATTTTGAATGCTCATAGCTTTGACTTTGACACAGGTTACAAGAAATACACTTTATAAGTCTCTTGCTCCCAAGTCTCTAAATTGCACATCCTGAAAAACTGGCTATTTCCACAAAGAACATAGAGATTGAATGCAAGGCTATAATTCACTTTCAGGTTTTCTGCTGATGACATAAACCGCCAGAGCTTGTTGGTTTATGAACAGCAGCAGGACACAGAGATTGAATTATGGCATGTGTCAGTGATGAGAGGTAAAGAATTGGCACACACAACCCAAAGATAATAGTTTCATTCCAGTTAAATTTGAGACATGGAAGAAAGAAGATTTTTAAACATTTAAGAAAGAGTTCATCTCTGTAAAAGTTCATATTTTATAAAAGATAACTAGCAAGAACAGTTTAAGAAAATATCAAATCCATGCTCAAGAGAACATAAAATATAGAGATGATATAAGAATGTCCATAGGCAGATCTGGCATTTTACATAACTGAGATGCTTCTGAATCTGCTGAGAAAATTATCACTTCTTCCTTCTGGAAGTAGCACCGTACAAAGCATTATATTAGCTCATTCGTGGTCCTGGCTTCTGAAAGTGATGTACTTATTAACAGTGTAAGAAGATATTTCCTTTTTATTTCCTAACATCTTTTGAGAGGAAGAAGAGAAGAGAGGCACAGGCAGAATAAGTAGAAACCATAATATAGTATTTTATAAGGGTAGTCATTAAAGTAAATTCTGATAGCGTTATTTTTCAAGATTCCTCAGTGGTTCAGGTGCCAAGTTTTTAACAGTCAGCTCTGCTACTAAGCTTCTAAAAGCAGTCATAGGTAAAGAGAGTGTCTCAATTTGGTTTTCTTAGGGCCAATGCCTGAAGTAAGGGTTCTAGGGTTAGTATTTTCTTTGGGAGGGATGGGGAACATGGACAGGGCAGAAAAACAGTATTACAGAAAAGAGAAGGCTATACTAAAGGGGTGAGTTATTAAACCATTTACCTCAGTAGCTACTGGAGCTTAGTCCCACAGGGAAACTCTGAGCAACACTGCAAACAATGCTCCCACGTTACTTATCCCACAGGATGGGTGAGGTTGATGAGTTAATTACATCCTACAGTCGTTGGTTGAATAGTGCCCAGGGTGGAGGTAGGCTGCATCAATGTGGAAAAAAGTACCAGTCTTAGAAACAAATATTGGCAGTTAGAGGTCAAGGTCAGAATGCTACTGACCAGGCTCTACCTGTGTCTGTTGTAGAGGGAATTGTTGGTGACATTGCCACCAATACTGGGGGGTGGGAGAGGGGCAGGGTAGCTTGACTTCCATTCTTAGTTCTTTCACTCATCAGAAATGCAACTGTGAGCAAGTCCCAATTTCTCTTTATTTCTGCAAAAGAAATGGTTGCAGCAGATAATTTTTAGACTCTCCCCTTACAATATTTCAGACTTGGAATTTCCCATGATATTAGATGATTAAATACTTTAGGACCTAGACCATATCTTGAGGCTCCAAAGCCCAGCTTAGCGACTACCATATGACTCCCCACAACCCACATGCCCTTCTCACTTCTTCCCCCTCATATGGGTAATGGCGCCAGCATCCACCCATGTTTGACATTATTTTTGCCTATGAATATATCATCATAATAGCCTTATGAATTTTTACTATTCCCATTTTACAGATGAAAGAACTGAGGTAGTGAGAAGGTTAAGTGCTTTGGCAAAGACTGAACAACAAATAAGCAGCAGATTCAAAACAGGAAACTCTAGGTGGTATGGGGGGGGGTGACAAGCTCTACTCAAAGATTATAGAAATATGAAATTGAATTGTCATGGAACCAATAGTTAATAAATCAATGAAAATATATAGACAGTCAACATGAAGGAAAAGAAGGACTTCCAGTCTAATTCCATTTGTTAATAAAATCAATAGCTCCAGAGGTGATTGAATGTATTCATGACTTTAAAGAAATGTTTATTTTTTATCCAAAGAGAGGTTGGCAAGTAACAGAAGCACAGAAAAGAGGTTAAGAGAAAGCAAAATATATTGACAAGCCTTTTTCAAGTGTCCAATATGTAAGAAGGAACTCTAATTCAGAAACAAGAATATTACATTTATCAAGCAAATATAATCTTTTAAGGGAGTTTCACATTTCCAATTTTAGCAAAATTAGATTATTCAATTCTTGACACTCTGATTCTGTGTTCACCAATCAATCTTCTAAATTATTGTTATTAGTTTTCTTTAACTAATATTAATATAGACATCAATAATCTCATCTATGCATTATCTCAAGTCCTTTTAGCCACCCTATGTGGTAGGTACTTACTAAGTCCATTTTGCAGATTAGAAACAGAAGCTCAAAAATGGTACTTTGTTAATTTTATTACAGTCCTTTATTCCTCATACACTTTCACGTAGAGAAATGTGCCTCCTAGTGAGATTGAGAAGCCAGATAGTTCTTGATACAAATTAATACATTTACAATCTATTTTATAACAATTTTTCAGTGTTTTGTGATCAGTTGCCTGCACACCAAATGAAGTCAAAACCTGGACTTGGACAAATTGAGGAATAAGACTAGAATACCATGATGACATCAGTTACAGTCAGCCATCTTTCACTGAATGACATCCCTGACCCTGCACATCTTTTAAAATTGTCACACAACATAAGCCTTCCAAAGCCAGAATTTTCTGAAATAGACAATAATGCAGCCCAGGAAAAAAAGAAGGTGAAGTTGAAGAATGCAAAGCACAAGTGTTAAAGTAAGTTAGGGAGAAAGGGAATTTTTGGCTTCTGTATTAAATAACAAACACTGTGATGCAAAAGAAGAGCTGGAATGTGTAGGGTTACCCGACAAAATACAGGACATCCAGCTAAATTTTAATTTCAGATAAACAATGGATAACTTTTTAGTATAAGCATATCCCAAATATTGCTCGTAACAACCCTATGAGTGTCCACTATTACCATTTGTAACAATGAATATTTTTAAAAAACATTCATTTTTTATTTGCAAATAAAATTTAACTGTTAAATCTGGAATGGAAAATGGGTTAAAAGCACACCTGTATGGAAATGTATAGATAAACAACTCAGTTGATGGATATGAAGTTGGGTTTCTGGTGAAAATCCAAGAATCATTATAATTTATTTATTTATTTATTTGAATTTTTGAATCTTATATTATTTATTTTTCTTTACAGCAGTTTCTTATTAGTTATCTATTTTATACGTATTAGTGTTTTATATCAATCCCAATCTCCCAATTCATCCCACCACCACCACCTCCCCCTCCACTTTTCCCCCTTCCTGTCCTTACGTTTGTTCTCTATATGTGTCTCTATTTCTGTCCTGTAAACTGGTTCATCTGTACCATTTTTCTAGTTCTACATATATGCGTTAATATACGGTATTTGTTTTTCTCTCTCTGACTTACTTCACTCTGTATGACAGTCTCTAGATCTATCCACATCTCTACAAATGACCCCGTTTCATTCCTTTTTATGACTGAGTAGTATTCCATTGTATATATGTACCACATCTTCTTTATCCATTCATCTGTCAATGGGCATTTAGGTTGCTTCCATGACCTGGCTATTGTAAATAGTGCTGCAATGAACATTGGGGCTCATGTGTATTCTTGAATTATGGTTTTCTCTGGGTCTATGCCCAGTAGTGGGATTTCTTGGTAATATGGTAATTCTAATTTTAGTTTTTTAAGGAACCTCCAGAGTGTTCTCCATAGTGGCTGTATCAATTTACATTCCCACTAACAGTGCAAGATAGTTCCCTTTTCTCCACACCCTCTCCAACATTTGTTGTTTGTAGATTTTCTGATGATTCCCATTCTGACTGGTGTGAGGTGATACCTCATTGTAGTTTTGATTCGCATTTCCTAATAAGTAGTGATGTTGAGTAGCTTTTCACGTGCCTCTTGGCCATCTGTATGCCTTCTTTGGAGAAATGTCTATTTAGGTCTTCTGCCCAGTTTTGGATTGGGTTGTTTGCTTTTTAATATTGAGCTGCATGAACTGTTTATATATTTTGGAGATTAATCCTTTGTCCATTTGCAAATATTTTCTCCCATTCTGAGGGGTGTCTTTTCATCTTGTTTATGGTTTCCTTTGCTGTGCAAAAGCTTTTAAGTTTCATTAGGTCCCATTTGTTTATTTTTGTTTTTATTTCCATTACTCTAGGAGCTGGATCAAAAAAGATCTTGCTGTGATTTATATCAAAGAGTGTTCTTCCTATGTTGTCCTCTAAGAATTTTATAGTGTCCGGTCTTACATTTAGGTCTCTAATCCATTTTGAGTTTATTTTTGTGTATGGTGTTAGGGAGTGTTCTAATTTCATTCTTTTACATGTAGCTGTCCAGTTTTCCCAGCACCACTTATTGAAGGGACTGTCTTTTCTCCACTGTATATCCTTGTCTCCTTTGTCATAGATTACATGACCATAGGTTTGTGAGTTTATCTCTGGGCTTTCTATCCTCTTCCATTGATCTCTATTTCTGTTTTTGTGCCAGTATCATATTGTCTTGATTACTGTAGCTTTGTAGTATAGTCTGAAGAAGAATCATTGTAATTTAAATTTGTGAGGCTGTGTAAAGGCAATACCATATAGTTCAGTATTTCTGAGCATCTTTAGGCTTTGGAGACAGGCCTAGATTTGAGTTCTGGCTCCTCCAACACAACCTTACTTGTGTGACCTTGGGCAAGTCACCTACCTTTTTGAGTTTCAATCTCTTTATATCAAGAAATGGAGATAATAATCTCTTGGGGTTTTATGGGAATTAAATGAAATAACACAAAATAACTTTTAAAATACTATTTGGTAAAACATCTGCAGGAATCTACTTGACACTGTTACTAATGGGCTACTTAATTTTTTTAGCACATCTGAGAATAAATAAGTTAAAAACATGCCAATAAAGCACATTGTTAAAAACTGCAGGTAGAATACACACTCAACATTAAATCCTTGGTACAGATAAAAAAGAAGCTATCTAAGAGACTGAGAGTTGGAAGGTAGAGACTTTTATGTGTCATTTTATACCTTAATATAGCGGGAATTTTTTTTTATTTTTATCTTTTACTCTGTACTTGTACTGTTTATTGAAAATGTTGAACAAGAAGCCATCTAGGTGTCTCTGTTGAACTTCAATGCCAGGCTTTCTTATAATCAGTACTGAGATTAGTTTTATTTTAGAGAACTCTTAGGGGCAGAACAGAGCACATGAGAGATTCAGGGGCAAGCATATGTCACAGCTTCTCTGATACTTAAGTGCCTGAAATAGAAACAGTGAAACCAAAATAGCTACAAGTTGTGCTGTTTTCCCCATCACTGTATTTGTCACAAGGGGTCCATTCTGATGACCTCCTTCCTAAGAGTACTGTCTTCCCCTCAGTGACATATTGGCTCTCCAGAGTTTTATCAGCAGTGAGATAACTAGAGTTCATTATATAACTCTCATTCCCAAAGAAGAATCATTCTATGTTATTAACAACATCAGCAGGTTAATTAAGAATTCTGCCCATGATAATGTTAAGCAAGTTGACATATTTTCAATATCAACTGTCATTACTCAAGCCAAAAGCATAACAGATCTTTGTTCAATAATACTCAGATATGTCATGGATTGGTGCAGGACACTTAATATCTACTCCAAAAAAGTGTCTTTGACCGCCTGTGATTTTGCATTCATGTATAGTGTTGTTACTTTGTTTTAGATTTAACAGTATAGAGGTATTCATATACTCCCATATCCCTATACAACTTATTCTTTATTATAAAATATCCATGGAGTGCTTATAAGGAAAACAAAAAGTGTATTATAAGGAAGAATAGTTATATTCAATAGGATAACGAACCATATAAAATAGAAAACTTAAAAATTGTTTACTCATATTATGAGCTAGAAATAATCACTCACCCATGTAGAAGAATTATGTGAAAAGAGAGCTATTTCTGTCTGGACAGTTCAAAGTTGGCATCTTGATGTTGGCATGTGAAACTTGGAAGTTGTAGATTATATAGATGGTAGAAAGGGCATTGTACAGAGGGAAAAGTACAGCAGAGACAATGAGTTTGGAAATAGCTAGAAATGCACAGAGATATACAAATACTCAGTTCTGGCTGCAGTATAAGAATACAAGAAAAGGAAGAGTGGGAAGTAAGCCTGGAAAAACAGCTTGGCAAGAGCTGCTGGAGAGTCTTCAATGGATCAAAGGAATTAGAAATGTTTTCAATTAGCATTTGGGAATCATTGAAGGTTTCCAGTTGGGGATGGGAAAGTACATTATCAGAATTTCACTTTAGAATTGTTTGTCTGGTGGTATCAAGTTATATAGATTAGAACAGAAAGATACTAGAGGCTGGGAAAAATTTTAAAGAGGTATTTGGCAGTTAGGGTAGACACTAAAGAATTCATATACTTGAGCAGTGGAATTAACATGGAGGGGTGATTCAGAGAAATAGCAGATATTTATTACAATCCCTAAGCACTCTAAATGCCTTAATTATCCCCCCAAAGCTGTTTTCTTTCATATCTTCACACTTTTTATTTTCCATTTCCTCTTCCTGGAATGTCTTTTTCCAATTCCTCTCCTGGTGAAATCCTATTTATCCTCTTAGAGACAATCCTGATATTTCTCTCTTTTGGAAGTCTTTTTTTTTTTTTTTTTTGCAGTATGCGGGCCTCTCACAGTTGTGACCTCTCCCGTTGCAGAGCACAGGCTCCGGATGTGCAGGCTCAGCGACCATGGCTCACGGGCCCAGCCACTCCGTGGAATGTGGGATCTTCCTGGACTGGGGCACGAACCCATGTCCCCTGCATCGGTAGGCAGACTCTCAACCACTGCTCCACCAGGGAAGACCTGGAAGTCTTTTTTGACTGTATACTTAATTTTTAAAAATTTAGTCTATATTTATTGTGTATCACGTACCATTGTAAATATAGTACTCATTCTCAAGTAGCTTTTGTCTGGTGAAGAAGATGGATAAGTATGAAAGTATTATAGTGACTCTTTCATTTCTTGACAAAAAGAATGTATATTGATTTCCTACTATGAGCCAGATATTATTCTTCTAAGTGCTAGGCTTAGAGCTGTAAGTGGGAAAGATAAGATTCTTGACTCAATAAACTTTATGTTTTATTGGTGTTACAAGCTGGTATAGAGATTTTTTCTTAAGTAAAATAAGTTTTAAAAATAATTTCATTTAGTAATGGATATTCATATAATAATATAAATTCAGAGTGCCTGAGTAGAGTAGGTATTCTAGTTTACGAGAGATGATTTGTAAAGGCATTTAGATGGAGAAGCAAAGACCTAAATAATAAAACGGAACATGCCATAACTAGAATCAATGGAAAAAGTGTGCAGGAAGAAAGCACATCCAGCGCAAAGGCCTAGAGGTAGACTACGCTGGATATGTTTGAAGGAAAGAGCCCAATTAGTTTAGAATCATGAGTAAAGGCATAGAGGGCTGTGATATAAGATCAGAGAAGTGAGCCAGCTCCTGTAAGACCTCACAGGCTTTGCTAGAAAGTTTGGATTATTTTCCTAAGTATAAATGAAGGTCATTGGAAGGTTTAAGTAATCAAGTAACATGATTATGTTCTTAAGTGATTGCTCTGGAGGCTGTACAGAGAGCCAACTTTAGAGGGAAAGAATAAAAGAATGGAGATCGTTTAGAAGGAAATTGCAGCTGTCCAAGCAAGACATAATAATGTGGTTTGGGCTTGAGTGGAGGCAACAGGGATGGAAAGAAGTGGACAATGTGGAGAAATGTATTTGAGGTTGAATTTGAAGAATAATGGTGAGGGAAGATTCAAGGAGTTTTGGTTAAACAAACTGGGTGGATAATGGTTATTAAAATGGGGAACACTGGTGATAGGACAGATTTGAGGGATACTTGACAATTATTTTAGGGTTTGGATAATTTTAATTTATCTCAGAAATCTAAGTAGTGATGTCAAGTTAGTAGTTGGAGATATAAGACTGGGGGTTCAAAGGACCAGTAGTGACTAGAGACATAAATTTGATAGATATGTTTATAAATACATTCATAACAAGAGGATTTGAATATTTAGCCAATATTTACAAAGTCAGTAGTACAAGTAGAGAAAAGAAGGTGCTCTGTGACCAAAACTTTGCATAAAACCAAATATTTAGAGGTTTACTAGAAAATAATCTGAGATGGAGCTGAGGGAGAAATATTAAATATGGCAATCTAGAAGTTATTAGTTGACCTCGACAACACTCGCTTCAGTGGACTTGTGGGAAGAAAAGACTGTTTGAGTTGAATATTTAAAATGATGTCAGGGAAGTATGATAGAGGGGCAAAAATATTTATACACTACAATGTTCTTCTTATGTAACCTAGACATAGTCCTCCTTGTGGCACTTGACTCTGTGATAATGAAATTAATTTGGGGAGAAAAATCGAGACTACAGGAGGTGAGACAAAGGAGGTAGTAAATGAATATTAATTAGTGTTTTTTTAAGAAATCTGATAATGAAGGGGAAAGGGATATTCTACTTTAAGAGACTAGCAGAGTAAAGGTAATGTTCTAATAGGATTGTGAAGAATTCATCAGGCTTGTATGTAAAGTTACAGGAACTCTGATAATGCCATTGGCAGACACCATCATTTCTTGCCTGAACAGTTATGAAAACTTCTTGATTGATCTCCCTGCATCCATTCTTCCTTCTTCCCAATCAATTCTCTAAAATGTAGCCAGTAATTATCTTCAAATCTTATAATGTCATTCATCTTATCACCTTTATGTAAGGATTAAGTCCAAAGACATTAACATAGCTGTTGGGACATTGCTAATCTTTTAGATTCTTTAGATCTTAGTAACTCTATCATCCCTCTGAGAGTAATTTCCTGATTCATGAACTCAGTTATGACTTTTACCTTTATGTGTCTCAAAATGCTGTGTATTTCTTCATTTCTCTTATAATGATCACCACTTTTTTTTTCTTTAATTGCCTAGCCTCACTAAAAGTTGTGAGCCTGTGAGTTTTATGAGGGCAGGGACCATGTCTATTTTATATAGACAGCTAACACAGAACCAGTAATCTAGGTAAACATGTGTTCAATGAATGAATGAATGAATGACTAAATCTCAAGTACAAGGATGGGTTTATGATGTAAGACGGAGAAGCATGAAAGTCAAGGCAGCATTGGGATGATGTAAGATCCAGGTCCAAGGGAAGAAAGTGGGCAAAGGTGAATAAACATGAGGTACAGAGCACAGAAATACAATTGTCTTATCTAGAGGGTAATTCTCCCTTATTCCAGTCATATGGAGAACTCCTACTTACCCTTTAAAACCTAGACTGAGAAGATTTTCACAACCCCACACTCCTCATCTCCACCCAGATATAAGTATACAGTCATTTTATCTTTAACTATACATAGTTTTAAAATTGTATTGATGAACTTATTACATTATATTGTAATTTATCAATAAATTAAACCTCAGGGTTTAATTTAATTTAATTGATAAATTAAATTAAAGATTGTAACCTATCCATCTCTGTATGTCCAATGCCTCACACAGACATAGCCTAGTGTGAGAATTCTGTGAATTGAACTGCCTGTCCATTCTTAATACAAAGGAAGAAACTTGATTATATGTTGAAAATGGGAGGGCAGGGCAAAGGTGGAGTATTCAAAGACAGTAGAAGCAACATAGGTAGACCTAGAGGGTATTATACTAAAGGAAATAATTCAGACTGAGAAGGACAAATACCATATGATTTTACTTATATGTGGAATCTAAAAACCAAACAAATGAACAAACATAATAAAACAGAAGCAGAGTAATAGATACAGAGAACAAACAGGCGGTTGCCAGAGAGGAGGGATGTTTGCAGATGAGAGAGAGAGGTGAGGGAGATTAAGACATAGAGACTTTCAGTTATAACATAACTGGGTCACAGGTATTAAACGTACAGTGTGGGAAATATAATCAATTACTATGTAATATCTTTGTATGATGACAAATCGTAAATAGACTTATTGTGGTGATGATTTTGAAATGAATAGAAATATAGAATCACTATTTTGTGTACCAAGACCTAACACATTGTTGTAGATCAATTATACTTCAAAAACAGACAAACAAACTCATAAAGAAAAGATCAGATTTGCGGTTACCAGAGGAGGGAAATGGTGGGAGGGGGAATTGGATGAAGGTGGTCAAAAAGTACAAACTTCCACTTATAAGACAAATAAGGTCTATGGATGTAATGTACAACATGATAAATAAAATTAACACTAGTGCATGTTATATATAGAACTTATGGACTTAAATCCTATGAATTGTTATCATAAGGGAAAATTTTCTTTTCTTTTGTATCTCTATGAGATGATAATGTTCACTAAACTTATTGTGGTAAACATTTTATGATGTATGTAAGTCAAATCATTTTTCTATATACCTTAAACTTATACAGCGTGGTATGTCAATTATAACTCAATAAAACTGGAAGATAAGTAAATAGAATAGAATAGAAGCAGTTAGTTACTAACCATTGTTCTTTAGAGTATGCTAAGTAATCAACTACGGATTAATAAAATAATTGATGAGCAGTAGCAAATGAAGTTGGGGTCAAATATTATGACTGTGCAGTAGAATAAAATGAGCTAGTTTTATTCACTAACACTTTATTGAACACATACAATTCATGATATTAACTTAGGTACCAAAGATGAATAATAAATAACATAGTCTCTGTTTAGAAATTCACAGGCAGTTTCATGACATCCACCCACAAACACAGCAGGTATAGGAGAAACAGTAGTTAGTAGAGTTTCACATGTCTTATTAAGGTTACTTAGGTTACTTAGGATTGCTTAGGATGAGGGACCTTCTGCTGCTAGGGAAACTATGATTAGGAAGACTGGCTATGGCATTTGGGATTGATAAGGAGGTACGGGAAGTGAGATAGAAAATTGTATGCCATGTGAATAGAGAGGGATAAAAAAAGAGGAGATACTGAGCAGGGTCAATAGAAGTAAGAAAACAGCATAGGAGATTATGGCTCAAGAGGGAATTTTTAAACAGATTTTTAAATTCTTAGCCTTCATGTTTAAGTCTGGTTAAAAAAAAAGTTGTTAAAAAAAAAGTTGTTACAAACACTGCAGGGTCTCCAATATGTTATCCTACTGAAGAAAACAGTGATGGTCAAAAAAAAAAATGACTTTGGGGAAAGCTTTTGGGCAACCATTATATGTGACAATAGTGGAAACAAAATAGAATATATTCACTGATGTGAAATGACAAGTACAGATGGACACAAAAATAGTTGCTTTGCAGCTTTGAATCTAAACTTACTCTTCAGTTGTTTTGAAAGTGTTTAAATCAAGTATACCATTTTCAAAAATCTACAGAGCAGTGGCAGGGATATATTATAGAGCCAGAAAATGGTTTCAGAAAAATCAAGATATTATTACTAGAGTCAAAGATTTTTGGAGATGTTTTTGGAAAAATGTAAGCTTTCATTATGTTTCCTATCTGAAGTACATATACAATTTTTGTTAAATGGATGAAGAAAATATATGAGCCATCCATGGTATCAAACTTTCATCGAATGTAAATTAAAAAGAGGTAGATAGGTGAGTAATAATTTAGCCTGTGGACACTTGGATCATTTACCTGCTAAAGTATATAATTATAGAATGTTAATACCAAAATTAATGTATTAGAAGGGCATACTGAAATCTCAACTCTTCTGTGCTTTGCTTTTCTCTGTAACTTTCAGTACAGTTAGCATGATAGGATTGAAAGCATTTTGAACATGAATATAATGTTGTAAATAGTGATTTAGTGGTCACTTGGAGTTTTCAAAATATTTCTGTTGGAAAAAGAAAAAAAAAGAAGAAAAGGATTCAACTGTGTTTGTCATACATAGGATAACTCCACACATAAATCACGCTGAGTGTTCTGAATGATAAAGTGGGAAGATAGGGTGTGATTTTAGGCCGGAGCTCAAATCTCCATTTTTCAATAGGTTATAGAAAAGTGTATTCCAACCCTGATATTGAAGAAGGGCAATTTTAGGGGACTGGCATGCAGTCTAGGGGTGATGATAAGTTTACCAGATTTTAGCTCAGATAGGATTCTGTAGAACAATACAGAGGCTCTGCTCATCACGAATGGTCAATAATTTAATCACTAAGGCTTAGGTAATGGAAGCTTCCACAAAGACAGCTCTAACCAAAAGGGTCCAGAGAGCTTCTTTGTTGCTGTCCATGTGAAGTTACTGAGACGGCCACATGCCTAGAGGGGGCAAGGAAGCTCTGTGCCTCTTCCCCCATAACTTGTCTATGCATCTTTTCCATTTGGCTCTTCTGAGTTGTATCCTTTTATAATAAACTGCTAATCTAGCAAGTTAACAGTTTTTCTGAGTTCAGTGCATCATTCTAGCAAATTACCTAACCCAAGGAGGCGGTCATGGGAACTCCTGATTTATAGCTGGTTGGTCATAAATACAGGTGACAACCTGGAACTTGCGATTGGTATCTGAAGTGGTGGGAGGCAGTCTTATGGGACTGAGCCCTTACCCTGTAGGCCCTGTGCTAACTCCAGGTACTTAATGTCAGTCAGAATTGCTGGGTGTTAGTCGGATTTGTGAGTAGAAGAGAAACAGGGGAGTGTTTTCCTTTAGCAGACATGTAGACTCTTCCAAAATTGAAACTTTATGAGCCATTATGGTGACATAGCAAAAGGGCAGAGTCTCAGAAGACTGGAGAAATTAGAGTTTAGGCAGTTGCTATAGAACATTTAAGAAAGAGACTCAGAAAAGGGATGATATAATGAAGGTCTCAGTAAAATTGAAGAGAAGGTAAAATAATCTGCATGAGCATGTGGAATAGTGGAAAGTTAGGAGACTGAGAAAAAGGGAAGTTTTTGTGTTCATAATAATCCAATTAAGTAATGACAGACCTGCAAGTGGTGCAAAAATGGGCTTCCAAAAGGGAGTAGAATCCATACTTTAAAAAAATTTAAATTAATCTGTTAAATAGGGGAAACAACAGCCCAAAGATTAAATTTCAGAGAAATCTCAAGGAAATCTCAAAGACCTACAGGCCTCTGAACTACTGTTGGGTGACCATGCCACATCTTTCACAACCAAGTTCATCACCTTCTTTAGGGGTGTGTGTGCTGTTGTTTGTATGTCTATGAGGGGAGATGCAAGGTTGTTGGAAGAAGACAAGAGGGGGAAATGGTTACTAAATTCATTATATATTTTAATTTGCAATCTTTTTTTCTTAACCATATTTTATTGTTACAAAATTTTTAAAAACTTACTTTTTACGCTAGTAGTAGTCTCTCGTGGGCACACCTTAAACAGGTTAAAACAATAGAATTCTAACTTCGGCAGAAAGCAAATTTATTAAGCACTCACTGTATTTAAGTATCAACCTCTATAAAAATATCTTTATGAAACACCAGTTCAAAGGACAATCCCTTTGCCATAGAACTCATTACTGTAGCACTTACTAATCACTTCTATATCAGGTAGCATGAAAAAATCTTGTAGTAAATTCTTGAAATCAGGGTAGAAATTAACTAAATACTTGAGATTATTTTAACATTTCAAATTTTACAGTGCTCTGAACTTTTATGGGAATTACATCCTTAATTCTCAAATTTTGGAGTCAAACAGACCTAGGTTCAAATCTCAGCTTAGTCATTTACTATGTTACAGTTAAGATTTATTTTCTTTGTTCATTTATACCTAAGCATTCTGGATAAAGCTATTTTGTCAATTTAGTCTCTTAAATATAGGATTTATTAGAAAATCAACTTCACCTCGCTTACAAATAAGGGAATGTATTGATTTATGTAATAGGAGAATGGACTTGAGGCTATGGGGAGGGGGAAGGGTAAACGGTGACAAAGCGAGAAAGAGGCATGGACATATATACACTACCAAACGTAAGGTAGATAGCTAGTGGGAAGCAGCCGCATAGCAGAGGGGGATCAGCTCGGTGCTTTGTGACCGCCTGGAGGGGTGGGATAGGGAGGGTGGGAGGGAGGGAGAGGCAAGCGGGAAGAGATATGGGAACATATGTATATATATAACTGATTCATTTTGTTGTGAAGCTGAAACTAACATACCATTGTAAAGCAATTATACTCCAATAAAGATGTTAAAAAAAAAAAAAAGAGATTTCAGAAGTAAGGCCAACTTTAGAGTTTGGCTGATCCAATGATCCAATAATGTTATGGAGAACGGTTTAGGTATATCTCTTCATTCTGTCTTTCATGTATCAAAAAATGATCATTAATGGTTTTCAGACTAATCACATGATTCCTAATCCAGATGAAGAGAGAGGTCGGTGAGAAAGCACACCTATTCGTTAACTATCAATGAAAAATCTCAAGCTTTATTGGACCAAGGAGGGAGACAGTCAATCCCAAATTATAAATCTTCTACATAATGCTGGAGGTAATGTTTCCCAAAGGAAAATCTAAGTGTTGTTCGGAGTACAAAAGAAGCAAGAAATGCTAAATACAATGACATCAATAAATTTTCACTTCCCTTAACTACTTCAAAAGGTTTTTCCAAAGACTATTTCTGTCTTGTTCAATTTTACAACATAATACAGAGATTGGCACATAATATATGTTCAATTAAAATTGAATGAATTAAAAGTTTTTTGTTAGCATTAAATGAATAAACTATCTAATATATAGGCCATAAACTCTGCATATATTTGTTTCTTTTCAGTTTACATGTAAAGACATTGAGTTTCAAAAATATTAAGAAGTTTTCCCAATATGACATATTTAAGTAGCAATGCTGAGGTGAAAATCCAAGTTTATACATTCAAAGATAGTAATTCCCAATTTTTAGAATATAAGAACCCCTTTTCATTGTAAAAAATATAAATCATACCTATTCATATGATGAGATGTATTCTTGACATCTTTGATAATATACAAAATTAAAAGTAACTGTTTTTATTAACACTTTTTGAGACAATATGTATACCTAATAATCATAGCAGAATTTATGTCATTCTTAATTATTCTTGTGTCAAAGTTATGCTTATTAATGTGTGTATATGTATGTATGTATGTACACATAGATATGTACATAGGTGTGGATTATAAAAACTATGTCCTTACACGAGCAAGGACAAGTATTACACAAGTTTATAAAAGTATTACACAAATTTATAAACTCTGATCTATAAATTTGAAGTGTATGTGTATGTGAAAAGAATATTAATTAATGATTGGAGAAGATAGGAATTCTCAGACCTTTACAATGTAATGTAATATGTGAGGTTTGTAATCAAAGGATTGGAAATCACTATCCAAAATCATTATTATTTTAATTACTTGTACCTGTGCCTTTGACATAATACCCATATAAAAACAAATGTATATATAAACAAATTTAAAACTCTACAATTTCTGATTTATAAATGTACATACAAGTTTACTTTTAAATATTTACATGAAAAGAAAAGTCAAAAAAATTTACTCTTTCGACTGAACTATATCAAAGATCCAACTACACTGAAATGTTTTTTCTAAAAAAGAGAACTAGAACCATCCACTTTTTACTTAGATATTTACTGTAATTTAGATAGTCTTAAATGGTCCTTGAATATTTCTCTACATCTTTCTGAGTAGCATCTGCCCCACACCTATGACCACATATGATGCTCAATGTACCAATGACTGATATTTGAGACATATTTTATGATTGTTGTAAGTAGATTCTTATTGTCTTAAGCTATTATCACCACCAAATTTGACATGGATTAAATAGGAAGAATCCTTTAAAAAATTTACTTTCAGGGTCAAAATAAATGGCTGATGTCAACATATTCAATCAAATGAATGGCTTATTACAGTGGTTCTCAAGTGGAGGTGATCTTGTCCCCCAGGCTATATTTGGGACCATCTGGAGGCATATTTGGTGGTCACAATTGGGGTATATTACTGTAATCTAGTAGGCAGAGGCCAGGGAAGCTGCCAAACACCCTACAATGTATAAGACAGACTCTTACAACAAAGAATTATCTGGTTCAGAATATCAATAGCGCTGAGGTTAAGAAACCCTTGTTTACTGCATTATTCTACTTTAAAACTCTGAAATGACTACTTAACTTTTCTGTGAAAATAAGAGTAAAAGTACCTAACATCAGTCTAACATGGATTTAGAATTCATTAGGAAGAAATGGTGACATGATATTCAGAGAAGAAAAAAATCTAAAAATTGTGCATCTATGTTTCTATGTATACATACACGTTTATAAGCATAGTTTGAAAAAGGAACACATTTCACTAGAGTGTATATTTTTTGTTAAACTTATTTACAAGTGATTATGTTCAGTCAAGAAATATTAATTTGTAGGACAGAGTCAAGAATTCTGCGATGTATATTGGAAGTTAGAACTTTGCAAATATTGTAGACTTTGATCTGAGTGAACTACTGCAGAAAGGCACTTTTGTTAAGATACAGTTGTCTTTTAAATTGCTAAAAATCATTGAAGAGATAACTACAAATCTGCTCTTCCATCAAGTGCCAGTTGCAGAGCCTTTTTTTAGACATAAACACAGATAACATGAAGAATAATAATATATCTCAAGGGATATTATAAGTATAATTCCTTCGAGGGTGCATATAATGTCATAAATTGTAGGAGCAAACTCAAACGGTTTAGTCATAGGAACCCTGAGATGAAATTACAGCTTTTATAATCCCCTGAGAAGATATTCTTTTGGTATAATGGAAATTGTAGTCGTTTAGAAATACTCTGCTCCCTTGGCCCCAGAAAAGTACAATGGTCATTTGAAGATTGAAAAATACTAAGCAGGTGTCTGAAAAGTGAGTTGAACTGATCATAAGAATAATAGAAAAATTATATTTAAGTCATTATGGTACCTACTAAATATAGTATCGCACTCTTTCTAAAATAAGAGTTACAAGATACCCCTACATAATTACAGCTGTAAGAAGAGATATTACAGGTGTAAACATAAAGATGCTAAAATACATATTGCTAAAGTTTAGCCAGCTTTGCCTTATATATATAAAAGACATTTATAGCCACATGAGAAGACACTCTTTATATTAAATGTCAGTAGCTAAATAAGAAAATGTACCAGATTAAAAAGAATAAAATTAAATATCGTGGGGTGCTGAAATAGCATAAAGTTCACAAAATATTATAATCATGCATATACTTAAATTTTGAGTTAGAAGAATCCCAAGGCATAGTGCTCAATTTCAAAACTTGTATTTGGCATGAATTATATAATGTACATACTAATTCAGTGAGAATAATCCAATAAGAAGATAAGTTTGGTAAACGTTTCAAGTATATAATGGATGAATATAAGCAGATAATAAAGAAATGAATGGATTTTAAGCAGGGAAGTATAATCTGTTATGTGTAATATAATTTTCCATTAAAGTAAATTTTCATAATTTTCCATTAAATACTCACAATCTTGAGGGTTAAAAAAAGTTTGATCATATATTTACACAACTAAGCCAATGTTTATAGAATATTTTGAGGTTTTCATAAATTGAACTAAAGGAAAAAATAAGTTGCTATTAGAAGATCCCATCTGAAAGAGGTCAAAATCTCAAGAATTTTTAATTCATTTTAGTTTCCTCATTTTCCATAAGAAGAAATCTAAACACAAATTTCATTAAATGATTCATTATCTAAGTAGATCCAGGCACAGGCTTGTTAACGTCATGTTTTAAATATGCAATTAGTGTTTCTCTGGAAGCCAATATTGTGTAACAAATGAATTTAAAGCAATTTGGCCATGAAAATTACTTTTTTAAAGTTACATTTATATAATATATACTTTCTTCCTTCAGCAAATAAAATAAATATATAGAAGATACTTAATGGTCTGCAGTCAGAGTAAAATAAAACAGGTTCTAGGATGTTAGGGTTAGGAGTAGGAAATAAAACTCGTTACTCTTTGATTTAAATCTTGTCAGGGCTTATATTTTTACATAGGTAATTAAGTTGGCTCCAAAAGCAAATTGAATTGTTTTGTCTAATGACATTGGAAGGATTTTATTGTCTAATAACGAATTATCTAGACCATTGTCACTATTGTTTTATTTACTGCTACATTATAAATTGCCACTACTTATAAGCCATTGACTTACAATTCATGTATGGCTTTTAAACATAATCAATATCATCAACATAAGTAATAATAAAAATTCAGGCATTTAGATCTTCCTTAAAATAAAATGTATTATTTTTCCTGCATTATTGAGGAGATCACAACAATAACAAAGATATGCAAAAATGCATAAACATAAAGCCATTGTTTCAAATGACTTCAACTTTTCTCCTTAGAAACTCAGTGAATTCAGTTACGCATTCCAAGTTTCTCTTTATTTTGGTGAGGTTGACAAATGGAAAGTAACCTGAATTGGTTGTCACCAGATTTTTTTACTTTTGTAAAATATAAAAATATAGATTTGCAGAATTTCATAGGCTTGACAACTTTTTATTTTTCAATAATGTAAACAAAAAGCTAATGCCTAAGATTCAAAATAATTTCATAAAAGAAAAAGAAACTTTAACATCCAAAATGTAGGAAAAATAAAGATATCTCATAACATAGACTAAAGCCTTTGAATTGAATACATAGAATATTAGAAGAAACTCACATTGTTGAATGAGGTAATAGATTCAGCTACATCTATAAGGCACCAATCACTCTGACACACACAAGCACAAAGTAATTGTTTAACATGTAGGGGATGCATGCATTTTTGTTGTGTGTGAAAGATGTCTGGTGGTAGTCTGGGTTTGGTGTGGAGAACACACATTCATCACTTACCCAGGTTTTTTTTACATTGCTGCTCTCTCAGTAGAGTATTACCTCAGACTGCAAAAATGACTACTTGAGCACCAAACATCACATACATTGTGATGCATTTCACACTACAGAAAAACTAGAAGAGTGCCCTCTCTCCCCCAAAGGAGATTTCTTAGAGGTCTCACATAATACTACCATTATCACATCATTGGCTAGAATTTAGCCACATGGCCACATCCAGTTGTAAGAGAAACTACGAAATGTAATCTTCTTGATGGGTGGAACAGTGCCCCAATAAAAACTGAGATTCAATTACTAAAGAATTAAATAGAGATTGATATTAAAGGTGGTGCTTTTTTTTTTTTTCCATTTTGAAGCTGATACAAACTTATCATTTCACAATTCTGGATCCAGAAGGTTTGGAAACTTTAATCTAAATGTTATTCAGTGAGTATAATCTAATCTCAAGGAGTATTGCATAGTGGGAAGAATGTTTGAGCGGAAGTAAGGAGGCTAAAGGAACTTTAAACATTTTACATACAATTTTCTACATCTCAGATTCTTAACCTGTAACATGAAATCAATACTTCATTCAACAAATTGTTCATTCAACCAATACATATTGAGTGCTTCTTGTATACGATCTACTTTCAAATAATGCTAGCATCTCTATTTGCATCCCAAAAGCAGAGGCTAATTATTGTAGAAAAGAGAATTGGTAGGTCAATAATTATTTCTTCATCAACCAGGAAGGAAACAAAACTTTCAGTTTAATGTAGCTCCAGGAGAAGGGTATTAGAACTCATCATGAGCCCTTAGTCTTAAATGGAGAACATGAGACATCTATTAGAGAGACACACTTTCTCCTAATTAATCATAAGTACACAAGTAGCTCCAAGCTGCTTTGCCAACTTCAAATCTCAGTTGTGCTTATTTTGAGAAAGGACTTGGGTTCATTTTATTTTAATTCAAATTGCTTTGTGGTTTTCAGTGCAAGTGTCATTGACTCTGTAGTTTTCCTATGTTGAATTGCCAACAAAGGTTGTATAAATTTCCCCTAAGGAATATCACTTTTTAAAAAGGAAGTTGGAAGCCTTTTGGCTGAAGAATAAAAACTGAAGAAGAAAATGTGAAGCACAGTATTAACATAAACCCTTTGATCATTCAAGACATTGATCATTTGGAATAAAATCAATAGAGCAGAATATTTCACAGTGTTGTTTTCCCCTGACTATAATGATATTGTATTTTAAATAATGATATTGTATTTTAAATAATGTCATTTTGTAAAGCAAAATTATAGTGCTTTCAGATTTTAATTTCATTATGTACTTAAAAATCATCTACCCTAATGCACTGAATTACCATTAATTTTCTGATTATTAATATTATCTTAAATTGTTCCATATTTAGGGAAGCAATGAAATAGTACTATTGTTCTGTGCTAGATGGTATTTTAGTTTTTAAAAGAAGGCATAACACTATGGGGGTTTAATAATTATTTAATATTTATTTATCCAGATTCTTCAAATATGTAAAATAAGTCAAAGCATTAACTGTTTGAGACACTACATAGAGTATTGAATAAATGACTACTTCATGATATTGTAAGTAATTCCATAGTTGTATATTGTATTCCTATAGTAATATAGAAATTAGAATAACTGGGAATTATTCTGTCTGTTCATTTTATTTTATACTGTATTGTTTCTTAGTTATCACAGAGGTGTTTAAACATAACAAGAATTAAAAGATTTTAATCTGTGGATGTGTATCTAAGTTCTTACTCTAAATATATGTGAGATATAGTCTTATGAAGGATATGGCACAACTTTAATAATTTTTCTAAAGTAAATGAGGTTTTGTTACTGTTGTTGTTTGTCTGTTTGTTCTTTTTAAAATCCCTACAATTAATATGCTATAGCAAAAAACATAGGATCCAATCCTAGATAAGGTTCTAACTAAGAGAGGTTGAAACACCAGTATCACCTCAATATCCCCAAATTGTTGTTCATTTATGAACGAATGAGGAATCTCTTAGATCAGGTTACAATAACATGTAGGATTTTCCAAACATAGTATATTAGTTTCCTAGGCCTGCTGTTTCAAAGGACCACAAACTGGGTGCTTGAAACAACAAAAATGTATTCTTTCACAGTCCTGGAGATTAGAAGTCCAAAATCAAAGTGAGAATCAGGCCATGTTGCCTCCAAAGCCTATAGGAGAAGATCCTTCTTTGCCTCTTCTAGTTTCTGGTAGCCCCAGGCATTCTGTGGCTGTGACAACATAGCTCCCATCCCTGCTTCCATTTTCAAATGACCATCTTCCCTCCAGCTGTGTATCTTCACATGGTGCTCTCCTCTCTGTTTCTCTTTGTCTAAATTTTCCTCTCTTATAAAGACTCCAGTCAAATTTGATTAGGGAATACCCTAATTACCTCATCTTAACTTGATTAAATCTGCAAACACCCTGTTTTCAAGTCACACTCACAGCTACTGGAGATTAGGACTTCGATATAACTTTTGGGGAACACGACTCAACCCATAATATATTTTTAACCATAAGATACAGTTTTTTCAAAGACAATACCAATACCTATATTCCACAAATTACACTTTTGAAGAAAATGCTAGAGTAGCTAAATTAGTGCTTCTCAGAGTATGGTCCACCCTGCCGAAGAGGCAAAAGACTTTTTCTTCCCTCTTTGTTTCGTGGTGTGCGAGGAGAGGGGATTAAGAGCGCTGCTTAAAGGAGCTCCAGAGACGGGCACGAGCTGCGGCTATCAGCGCGGACCCCAGAGACGGGCATGAGACGCTAAGGCTGCTGCTGCTGGTGCCACCAAGAAGCCTGTGTGCGAGCACAGGTCACTCTCCACACCTCTCCTCCCGGGAGCCTGTGCAGCCCGCCACTGCCAGGGTCCCTGTATCCAGGGACAACTTCCCCGGGAGAACGCAGGGCACGCCTCAGGCTGGTGCAACGTCACGCTGGCCTCTGCCGCCGCAGGCTCGCCCCGCACTCCTTACCCCTCCCTCCCCCCGGCCTGAGTGAGCCGAAGCCCCCGAATCAGCAGATCCTTTAACCCCGTCCTGTCTGAGCGAAGAACAGACGCCCTCCGGCGACCTACACCCACAGACGGGACCAAATCCAAAGCTGAGCCCTGGAAGCCGTGCGAGCAAAGAAGAGAAAGGGAAATCTCTCCCAGCAGCCTCAGGAGCAGCGGATTAAATCTCCACAATAAATTTGATGGACCCTGCATCTGTGGAATACCTGAATAGACAACGAATCATCCCAAATTGAGGAGGTGGACTTTGAGAGCAAGATTTATTATTTTTTCCCCTTTTCCTCTTTTTGTGAGTGTGTATGTGTATGCTTTTGTGTGAGATTTTGTCTGAGTAGCTTTGCTTTCACCATTTGTCTTAGGGTTCTATCTGTCCGTTTTTTTTGTTTGTTATTTTGGGTTTTTTTACTTAAAATTTTTTTTTCTTCATAATTATTATTTTTTTATTTTAATAACTTTATTTTATTTTATCTTACTTTATTTTACTTTTTTTAAATCCTCTTTCTTTCTTTCTTTCTTTCTTTCTTTCTTTCTTTCTTTCTTTCCTTCTTTCTTTCTTTCTTTCTTTCTACTTTTTCTCCCTTTTATTCTGAGCCTTGTGGATGGAAGTCTCTTGGTGCTGGAGCCAGGAGTCACTGCTGTGCCTCTGAGGTGGGAGAGCCAACTTCAGGACACTGGTCCACAAGAGACCTTCCAGCTCCATGTAATATCAAACGGTGAAAATCTCCTAGAGACCTTCATCTCAACACCAACACCCAGCTTCACTCAACGACCAGCAAGCTCCAGTGCTGGACACCCTATGCCACACAACTAGCAAAACAGGAACACAACCCCACCCATTAGCAGAGAGGCTGTCTAAAATCATAATAAGTCCACAGACACCCCAGAACACAGCACCAGACATGGACCTGCACACCAGAAAGACAAGATCCAACCTCATCCACCAGAACACAGGCACTAGTCCCCTCCACCAGGAAGCCTACACAACCCACTGAAACAAATTTAGCCACTGGGGAGAGACACCAAAAACAACGGGAGCTATGAACCTGCAGCGTGCAAAAAGGAGACCCCAAACACAGTAAGATAAGCAAAATGAGAAGACAGAAAAACACACAGCAGATGAAGGAGCAAGATAAAAACCCACCAAACCTAACAAATAAAGAGGAAATAGGCAGTCTACTTGAAAAAGAATTCAGAATAATGATAGTAAAGATGATCCAAAATCGTGGAAATAGAATAGAGAAAATGAAAGAAACATTTAACAAGGACCTACAAGAACTAAAGGTGAAACAAGCAATGATGAACAACACAATAAATGAAATTAAAAATGCTCTAGAAGGGATCAATAGCAGAATAACTGAGGCAGAAGAATGGATAAGTGACCTGGAAGATAATATAGTGGAAATAACTACTGAAGAACATTTTAAAGAAAAAAGAATGAAAAGAACTGAGGCTATTCTCAGAAACCTCTGGGGCAACATTAAACTCACCAACATTCGAATTATAGGGGTTCCAGAAGAAGAAGAGAAAAAGAAAGGGACTGAGAAAATATTTGAAGAGATTATAGTTGAAAACTTCCCTAATATGGGAAAGGAAATAGTTAATCAAGTCCAGGAAGCACAGAAGGTCCCATACAGGATAAATCCAAGGAGAAATATGCCAAGACACATATTAATCAAACTGTCAACAATTAAATACAAAGAAAACATATTAAAAGCAGCAAGGGAAAAACAACAAATAACACACAAGGGAATCCCCATAAGGTTAACAGCTGATCTTTCAGCAGAAGCTCTGCAAGCCAGAAGGGACTGGCAGGACATATTTAAAGTGATGAAGGAGAAAAACCTACAACCAAGATTACTCTAACCAGCAAGGGTCTCATTCAGATTTGATGGAGAAATTAAAACCTTTACAGACAAGCAAAAGCTGAGAGAGTTCAGCACCACAAAACAAGCTTTACAACAAATGCTAAAGGATCTTCTCTAGGCAAGAAACACAAGAGAAGGAAAAGACCTACAATAACAAACCCAAAACAATTAAGAAAATGGGAATAGAAACATACATATCGATAATTACCTTAAATGTAAACACATTAAATGCTCCAACCAAAAGACATAGACTGGCTGAATGGATACAAAATCAAGACCCATCAAGCTGTCTACAAGAGACCCATTTCAGACCTAGAGACAAATACAGACTGAAAGTGAGGGGATGGAAAAAGATATTCCATGCAATTGGAAACAAAAAGAAAGCTGGAGTAGCAATTCTCAAATCAGACAAAATAGACTTTAAAATAAAGACTATTAGAAGAGACAAAGAAAGACACTACATAATGATCAAGGGATCAATTCAAGAAGATATAACAATTGTAATTATTTATAGACCCAACATAGGAGCACCTCAATACATAAGGCAAATACTAACGGCCATAAAAGGGGAAATCGACAGTAACACATTCATAGTAGGGGACTTTAACACCCCACTTTCACCAATGGACAGATCATCCAAAATGAAAATAAATAAGGAAACACAAGCTTTAAATGATACATTAAACAAGATGGACTTAATTGGTATTTATCGGAAATTCCATCCAAAAACAACAGAATACACATTTTTCTCAAGTGCTCATGGAACATTTTCCAGGATAGATCATATCTTGGGTCACAAATCAAGCCTTGGTAAATTTAAGAAAATTGAAATTGTATCAAATATCTTTTCCAACCACAACACTATGACACTAGCTTTCAATTACAGGGAAAGATCTGTAAAAAATACAAACACATGGAGGCTAAACACTACACTACTTAATAACGAAGTGATCACTGAGAAATCAAAGAGGAACTCAAAAAATACCTAGAAATGAATGACAGTGGAGACACAATGACCCAAAACCTATGGGATGCAGCAAAAGCAGTTCTAAGAGGGAAGTTTATAGCAATATAATCCTACCTTAAGAAACAGGAAACATCTCAAATAAACAACCTAACCTTGCACCTAAAACAATTAAAGAAAGAAGAACAAAAAAACCTCAAAGTAACCAGAAAGAAAGAAATCATAAATATCAGATCAGAAATAAATGAAAAAGAAATGTAGGAAACGACAGCAAAGATCAATAAAACTAAAAGCTGGTTCTTTGACAAGATAAACAAAATTGATAAACCACTAGCCAGACTCATCAAGAAAAAAAGGGAGAAGACTCAAATCAATAGAATTAGAAATGAAAAAGGAGAAGTAACAACTGACACTGCAGAAATACAAAAGATCATGAGAGATTACTACAAGCAACTCTATGCCAATAAAATGGACAACCTGGAAGAAATGGACAAATTCTTAGAAATGTAAAAACTGCCAAGACTGAATAAGGGAGAAATAGAAACTATGAACAGATGAATCACAAGCACTGAAATTGAAACTGTGATTAAAAATCTTCCAACAAACAAAAGCCCAGGACCAGATGGCTTCACAGGTGAATTCTATCAAACATTTAGAGAAGAGCTAACACCTATTCTTCTCAAATTATTCCAAAATATAGCAGAGGGAGGAACACTCCCAAACTCATTCTATGAGGCCACCATCACTCTGATACCAAAACCAGACAAGGATGTCACAAAGAAAGAAAACTACAGGCCAATATTACTGATGAACATAGATGCAAAAATCAAAAAAATCAAGTGGGGTTTATTCCAGGAATGCAAGGATTCTTCAATATATGCAAATCAATCAATGTGATACACCATATTAACAAATTGAAGGAGAAAAATCATATGGTCATCTCAATAGATGTAGAGAAAGCTTTTGACAAAATTCAACACCAATTTATGATAAAACCCTGCAGAAAGTAGGCATAGAGGGAACTTTCCACAACATAATGAAAGCCACATATGACAAACCCATAGCCAACATCGTCCTCAATGCTGAAAAACTGGAAGCATTTCCACTAAGATCAGGAACAAGACAAGGTTGCCCACTCTCACCACTCTTATTCTACATAGTTTTGGAAGTTTTAGTCATGGCAATCAGAGAAGAAAAAGAAATTAAAGAAATCCAAAACGGAAAAGAAGTAAATCTGTCACTGCTTGCAGATGACATGATACTATACATAGTGAATCCTGAAGATGCTACCAGAAAACTACTAGAGCTAATCAATGAATTTGGAAAAATAGTAGGATACAAAATTAATGCACAGAAATCTCTGGCATTCCTATATACTAATGGTGAAAAATCTGTAAGTGAAATCAAGAAAACACTCCCATTTACCATTGCAACAAAAAAAGAATAAAATATCTAGGAATAAACCTACCTAAGGAGACAAAAAACTGTATGCAGAAAATTGTAAGACACTGATGAAATAAATTAAAGGTGATACAAATAGATGGAGAGATATACCATGTTCTTGGATTGGAAGAATCAACATTGTGAAAATGACTCTACTACCCAAAGCAATCTACAGATTCAATGCAATCCCTATCAAACTACCACTGGCATTTTTCACAGAACTAGAACAAAAAATTTCACAATTTGTATGGAAACACAAAAGACCCAGAATAGCCAAAGCAATCTTGAGAACGAAAAACGGAGCTGGAGGAATCAGCCTCCCTGACTTCAGACTATACTACAAAGCTATGGTAATCAAGACAGTATGGTACTGGCACAAAAACAGAAAGATAGATCAATGGAACAGGATAGAAAGCCCAGAGATAAACCCACACACATATGGTCACCTTATCTTTGATAAAGGAGGCAGGAATGTACAGTGGAGAAAGGACAGCCTCTTCAATAAGTGGTGCTGGGAAAACTGGACAGGTACATGTAAAAATATGAGATTAGAACACTCCCTAATGCCATACACAAAAATAAGCTCAAAATGGATTAAAGACCTAAATGTAAGGCCAGAAACTATCAAATTCTTAGAGGAAAACATAGGCAGAACACTCTATGACATAAATCACAGCAAGATCCTTTTTGACCCACCTCCTGGAGAAATGGAAATAAAAACAAAAAGAAATGGGACCTAATGAAACTTAAAAACTTTTGCACAGCAAAGGAAACCATAAACAAGACCAAAAGAGAACTCTCAGAATGGGAGAGAATATTTGCAAATGAAGCAACTGACAAAGGATTAATCTCCAAAATTTATGAGCAGCTCATGCAGCTCAATAACAGAAAAACAAACAACCCAATCCAAAAATGGGTGAAAGACCTAAATAGACATTTCTCCAAAGAAGATATACAGAGTGTCAACAAACACATGAAATAATGCTCAATGTCATTAATCATTAGAGAAATGCAAATCAAAACTACAATGAGATATCATCTCACACTGGTCAGAATGGCCATCATCAAAAAATGTAGAAACAATAAATGCTGGAGAGAGTGTGCGTAAAAGGGAACCCTCTTGCACTGCTGGTGGGAATGTGAATTGGTTCAGCCACTATGGAGAACAATATGGAGGTTCCTTAAAAAACTACAAATAGAGCTACCATATGACACAGCAATCCCACTACTGGGCATATACGCTGAGAAAACCATAATTCAAAAAGAGTCATGTACCAAAATGTTCTTTGCAGCTCTATTGACAATAGCCAGGAGATGGAAACAACATAAGTGTCCATCATCGGATGAATGGATAAAGAAGATGTGGCACATGTATACAATGGAATATTACTCAGCCATAAAAAGAAACAAAATTGAGTTATTTGTAGTGAGGTGGATGGACCTAGAGTCTGTCATACAGAGTGAAGTAAGTCAGAAAGAGAAATACAAATGCCATATGCTAACACATATATACGGAATTAAAGAAAAAAAATGTCATGAAGAACCTAGGGGTAAGACAGGAATAAAGACACAAACCTACTAAAGAATGGAATTGAGGATATGGGGAGGGGGGAGGGTAAGCTGTGACAAAGTGAGAGAGTGGCATGGACATATATACACTACCAAACGTAAAATAGATAGCTAGTGGGAAGCAGCCTCATAGCACAGGGAGATCAGCTCAGTGCTTTGTGACCACCTAGAAGGGTGGGATAGGGAGGGTGGGAGGGAGACACAAGAGGCAAGAGATATGGGAACATATGTATATATATAACTGATTCACTTTGTTATAAAGCAGAAACTAACACACCATTGTAAAGCAATTATACTCCAATAAAGATGTAAAAAAAAAAAAGTAGTCTGTAATGACCTGTATGGGAAAAGAATCTAAAAAAAATGTGGGTATATGTATATGTATAACTGAGTCAATTTGCTGTACAACAGAAACTAACACAACATTTTAAATCAACTGTACTGAAATATATTGTTTTTTAAAGTATGGTACACAGATTTGTGTCTCTTTTGAAATATTTTACCGTTCCACATTGAGATTAATTAAAAAATTGAGAGTCCATATTTTATAAACTTTTATAAAAATCTATCAAAGTAATTTAACTCTCCATATTAGTACATAGTTACCCAAGACAGTCTGGTCAATTTAGGTTAGGAAAAGAGGATATTCCTCTAGTTTTAAAGTGGCCTTCTAGTAGCTTGTAGCAGAAAGTGTTGGTCAAATTCACACAAGTGTGTAAACATGATGTACACAAAAAGGTTTTGATTGGGACATTTTCATATTGATAGACTGTTTTGCAGGATTCATTTCCAGTTTCCTTACCCTGCTAGGAAGAGAAAGTCTGAGCTCTCTACTCCTGTTTGCATAATGAGAGAAAGGGCCTGGGGAGCTGGACTTGTGGTCTAACCCCAGACTGTCTTTAAAAATCTTGATTCTTAATAACACTAAGCTCAGGGTATAGTAGTAGGGGAGGCAGTCATGATGATAATAATAATCATGTTATTGTTAGATAACATACATCAGTGGGCGATAAGGTAACGTTTAATCCTGAGAGGTGTGAGACAGTCATATTCTGACATCTGCATGGAGCAGCTTTCATAAAAGCCTACAGAGAGTGACAAAAATGAAGATTGCTTGACAGAGAGAAAAATAGAGGGAAACTTATTTGATAGCTTTCTGTTTTCATGGTTTCAGTTTCTTCTTAAGGCTTGTCTGAATTCCTGCCCTTGAGGTCCATGAGATCTTCCTCTATTCTAATAATGAAGCCACCCTTTTTGCTTAGGGTTTGGTTGTTAGAGGCATTCAAGGAACTTTGACTAAAATAATACTTTCCATATATCACCTTGTTCTTAAAACCTTCAATAAGCGACCATGGCTTACAGAAGGGTTTCTCACCCTTAGCACTCTTGACACTTTGGACTGGATCATTGTCGTGGGAGCTGTTCTGTGTATTGTGAGATGTTTAGCAGCACCCCTGGCCTCTACCTTCCATGTGCCACAAGCACCCAGAGTTGTGACAACCAAAATTCTCCATGGTCAGACCCCCTACCCCCACGAAGGGGACAAAAATTGCCCCTTGTTGAGAACCACTGGCCTATAGGATAAGCCTAATGCCAACTAACAGTAGCCATAAGAGATGCCATTGGGATCTCCTCCTGGCATTTTTTTCTTTAATTCATTATGCCACAAAATTGAAAGTCCCTTCCTGGGCTCACTCAAAGCCAGGAAGTCATCAGCACTGCAGTCACAGGCCATACATCCTTCTGTTCGTGCTGGCTGCCTTCTCTCTGGACAAGTTTCTAGGCCCTTCAAAATAATGAGTTCCTAGACCTTCCCTAGAGACTTCTTAGACTTTGACTCCCTACTTTTTCCCTCAGCTTTATATGCTCCTCTGCTTCAAATTTTCCACCGTGTTCATAATCAGGCTGGGAAAAATTCCATTTAATCATCACCTCTATAGAGACCCACAGGCACATAGACAAGCAGCTGTTGTAACAATGTTCACTGAATCTCCACTCCATACCCTCCAAGGCTGTTACTAAAGGCTCAAGGTCTCTGACAGGTACAGTTGTATAATTTTGTGAAGGAACATTTGCATATTGCCCTCATCAAACAATTGTATTTACCTTTGTCTCAGTCAAGATGGCTACAAAGATCTTAGATTAATTTCTTTAGGTGGAACACTTCCTGAAATCCTCTGGCTGAGGCAACAGAACATATGCATTAAAAGGTAAGGTTTCGGGCTTCCCTGGTGGCGCAGTGGTTGAGAGTCTGCCTGCCAATGCAGGGGACACGGGTTCGAGCCCTGGTTTGGGAGGATCCCACGTGCCGCGGAGCGGCTGGGCCCGTGAGCCACAACTACTGAGCCTGCGCGTCTGGAGCCTGTGCTCCGCGACGAGAGGCCACGACAGTGAGAGGCCCGCGCACCGCTACGAAGATTGGCCCCCTTTCACCGCAATTAGAGAAAGAACTCGCATAGAAACGAAGACCCAACACAGCCAAAAATAAATAAATAAATTTAAAAGCTCAGCTCTCTTAAAAAAATAAATAAGTAAAAAATAAAAGGTAAGGTTTCTGGTAACTACAAAATGTAGAAGTAGAGCCATTCACGGGGCATAGTCATCCTTCCTGGCCTCAGTAGGTTTCACACTGAGAGGATGTCAGGACCACCTGGGTAGTGTCTCCAGGCCATCCACTAGCTTATTTATCTAACAAATATTTATTGGTCATCTGCTATACTATGTGATATACAGCATTCTAGGAATTGAGAATTCAGAACTGAAAAAAAAAGGAAAATTCTTGTCTAAACTTATAACCTTTAAAGAGAGTCATATATAAAGCTTGTAGGCACATGAACAAATAAGATAACCCCACCCAAATCCACCAGTGGAGCTGGGAAGGCAGGGTGGATATTTTAGATAACATGACCTTAGAGGGAGTTTTTGAAAAGGAGACAAGTGAATTGAAACTTAGTGATGAGAGGGAGGGAGCCACATGAAGATCTGGACAAAGATCATTAAAGGAAGACAGAGCACAGAGGCAAAATCTCTGATGTGTTTTCAGTGTAGCTGAAGACTAATAAAAAAGGACAGAATGTTAAGTAAGCTTAAAGAGAAAAGAAGCGGCCAAACCATCTGAGGAATTTGGGATTTATTCTAATCACAATGAGAAAACAATTGTTGATTTTAAACATGTGGTTAATAGGATCAGAATCACAATTTTAAATTTTTAATTTGGTTATGACTGATGTCCCAGAAATAGTCACATAGAGCAAGGCTGCATTTCTCTGTGTCCTTTCCTGGCACAATGGTCCCCGCCGAAATATTTGTGCAGTCATTGTCATCCAGAAATCTCCTATTTTCCCTATAGAGACAGACCCTCGATTGCAGAATCAGGATTTCATGTTTACTTTGACTTTTCTGGATAAGACACTAGTAAAGCTATTTTTGGAATTTCATGTGTTTCTGAATATGTAGGAATAATGTGCGAAATTCGTTGGCTTTTGTACCATAAATTTGAGGAGAAATAGATAAGAACAGCAAATAGGCCAAGAGCTCCTCAGCTGGCAGAGTTTTACACCATAGTATTAGCAGTTTTGTGCTTTCTTCCCTCAGTAAAATAGACAGTATTGACACCTTGTCAGTATAAATTAGATTCCACAGCCCTGTATTTTATAGGTAAAGGGAATGGGAATAACTTCAAACTCCTTATGTCTAGTTTTGAAAATTTATAATATACAGAAAAGTGTCCAGCACTTCAATTCTGGTGAGTGTTGTCAGACTAGATATCCAGAAAACCCTCCTGATACAGAATACAATGTCTTCTTAAGTATTCAGCTGAGCTCATATGAAAATAAAGGGCTGGGGGAAAAAAAGGGAGTTCAAAACCAACCAATGTCATCATTGATGCTATAGCTGGACTAATCTCGGCAAACAAGAAGTTAGGATTGTACTAAGCATGAGGAAAAAAGATAAGTTTTGGGCTCCTTAAATTTTCTGAGTTGGAGCAAACACAGCATGGATTTCATTAACCCTAAGGACTCCACCATCATTGAAAAACATTCAGAAAAATGAAACATCCCAGCAAAAGGAGACAACAGGGAAACTCATCTGTTTTAGCCTTTGATCTGAGTGGGGAATACATGTTTCCTTTTTAAATCTATAATATCAAGTCTGTCCTTACATGTGTTTGCAATTTGAATTTTACAGAAAGCACACATACAAAAATACACATGCTAGCTTATGCTAAGAAATTACCATAAAGCAGTCCCTGGTAGGCAGTGCCCAGGGGCCTATGGTAGAAACAAAGCATCTCTCTTCTCAGGCTTCACCAGATGTCCACAGAGTAAGCCTGATGAACATGGATTTGCAACCCAAATTCATATCTAGTATATCTTGTTGATTTTCCAAAAGGTAGAAATAGTTATAATGAAAAAGAGGGACTATTATGAGAAAGAAAGAAAGAAAGAAAGAAAGAAAGAAAGAAAGAAAGAAAGAAAGAAAGAAAGATTAATTTTCATCTGAACACCTCACATTAATATTGAATAAAGACAATAAGAAAGCATTCAAGTAGAGCCTTTTTAATAAAAATTGGACAGCTTTTATCGAAATTTAAATTACATGTACCCTTCAATGTGATCACTTCATCTAAAAATAATACACCCCTCAATTTTCCCTTTTTCTTACTTCACCTTTTTTTCTCTTTGTAACACTTATCATCACCAGGCATATGATTTAAATATCGATTTGTTTATTTCATCTTTAAACCAGCAAAATGTCAACTATGTGTGTGTCAGTTTATCAATTTATTCCTGTTTCCAAAACACGTAGTATGCTCTCAATAAAAATCTGGTGGAGATAAATTGGGAGATTGGGATTGACATATACACACTACTATATATAAAACAGATAACTAATAGGGACCTACTATATAGTGCAGGGAATGCTCTTCAATACTGTGTAATGACCAATATGGGAAAAGAATCTAAAAAAGAGTGGATATATGCATACGTATAATTGATTCATTTTGCTGTACAGCAGAAACTAACACAACAGTGTAAATCAACTATACTCTAGTAAAAATTAATTTTTAAAAACCTGTTGGAGATAGAGATAGAAAGATAGAGATATAGATAAATATATCTGTATATACATATATATACACTATACATGCATATGTCTATATATAATAATATACAGTCATACAAAAATATAATCACAAATATGATTTTATGTAATTATATCTAACAATATTTATAATATATACAGTATATTTTGTATACCATAAGTAATATTATACATATTTTTTAATCTAGCATTTTATATTATAGCAAAATTTAGAAATAAACGAATTGTCCACTAGCAGGAATTAAAGCATTATGGTCATGCTACTTTACTGCATACTATGCATCTATATGTACTGATATGCAGAGATTAGAGGACATATTAAGTGAAAACAACAAGTCAGAGAAAAATATAAATGTAAAAGGTGATGTCATTTATATATTACTCTATTCAAATATATTTTTTTTAGAAAAAAATAAAACGATAGGTTTGAAAATGTAGAGGAAAAGGTCTCAAAAGGCTCACACCGAAATGCTAGGGTAATAACTTCTGGAAAAGACAATAAGATGGAGGTGAGGAAGCTGTGCAGAGAGGACCCGCACATTCTATGTTCTTCTGAATTCTTTGACATTAAAATAAAGATACATAAAATAGGTTTATAGAAAAGATTGTCTCTAAAATATATTGTTATTTTTTAATCATTTTTAAGGCCTCTGACATTTTAGCCTGTATACAGTGAAACATTTTGGAGCATTTAACTCCAATTCAAGTTAACTGCTGCCTAGTTACATAGCTAGGAAACCAATTTTCTCCAAAAGCAACTAGTTGTATTCATTTCAGTAACAGCTATGACACATGTAACTTTGCTTCTGTCAAAGCAAAATAGGTTATTAAAAATTCAGTATTACCTATCTATCCATCCATCTATCTATTGATAGTTCTAGCATCTATCTATTAAAACTTCTAACTAACAAATTTTATTTTTTAGCAGTGTTTTTCAAATCATGGAACTATCTACTTTCGATTGTTCAGGCTCTTTTAAAAGTTGATTCAGTGGATATGACACTTAAAGCACAAGCAACAAAATAAAAAATAAATAAGTGGGATAACATCAAACTAAAAAGCTTCTGTACAATAAAAGAAACATTCAACAAAATGAAAAGACAACCTATGGAATGGAAAAAAATATTTGTAAACCATATATCTGATAAGGTGTTAATATCCAAAATATATAGATAACTCATACAACTCAATAGCAAAAAACAATTCAATTAAAAATGGGCAAAGGGCCTGAGTAAACATTTTTCAAAAGAACATACTTGAATGGCCAACAGGTATATGAAAATGTCCTCACATCACTAATCATAAGAGAAATGCCAATCAAAACCACAATGAGATATCACCTCACACCTGTTAGAATGGCCATCATCAGAGAGACAAGAGATAACAAATGCTGGCAAGTATGTGGAGAAAAAGGAACCCTTGTGCACTCTTGGTGAGATTGTAAATTGGTGCAGCCACTGTTGAAAACACTATGGAGGGTCCTCAAAAAATAGAACTACCACATGACACAGCAATCCCACTTCTGGGAAATAAAAACACAGTACCAAAGAGATATCTGCACCCCTGTGTTCACAGAAGCATTATTTACAATAGCCAAGACAAGGAAACAATCTTGTTTCTGTAAAAAGAAGGAAATACTGCCATTTATGACAATGGACCTAGAGGGCATTATGCTAAGTGAAATAAGTCAGACAGAGAAAGACAAACACTGTATGAACTCATTTATATCCATACATAATCTTAAATCTTTAAAAAAAAAAAAAGAAACTTGAAAAAAAAAATCTCTTTGAAAAAAATATCAGATTTGTGATTTATGGTTACCAGAGGTGGGGATGGGGAAAAGGGGAATTGGATGAAGGTAGTGAAAAGGTACAAATTTTTAGTTATAAGGTAAATAAGTACTAGAGAGGTAATTGCAGCATGATGACTATAGTCAACACTACAGTATGATATAGTTGAAAGTTGTTAAGAATAAATCTTAAGAGTTCTCATCCCAAAGGGGGAAAAAGTATTTTGTTCTTTTTTTTTTGGGGGGGGGGTATCTAAATGCGATGATGGATGTTTACTAAAATTACTGTGATTATCTTTTCATGATGGATGTAAGTCAAAGCATTATACATCTTAAACTTATACAGCACTGTATGTCAATTACACCTCCATAAAACTGGGAAAATTATAAAATTAAAACAATAATAAAACCTAATGGTCTACAAACTGAGGGAAAAATAATGATTCAGGTAAGACTGTCTGGAGAAGGGGCCTGAGCTCTGCGTTTTGTACATGTTTCCTAGATGTCTGTCTTTGTAAATTTTGAGGACCACTAATATATTGAAAAAATATAGAAATCTTTTGTATTTATCACCTTAATCATTTTAAGTGTACAGTTCAATATCCTTAATAAGTACATTCATGTTTTTGAGGGACCAGTCTCCATAAATCTGGTATGACTCAGAAATCTCTAACTGAATATTTCCTGCTACCAGAATATTCCAGTTTTCAAAAAATTCTCACGCTTAACTCTCCACCATTTTCTTTCCCAACCTTCTGCTCACATTGGTGTTGAGACTCTAGGATTCCAGTTCTAAGCCCTTACCACCAGCTCTGACAACAGTGCATGGGAGCAACTCTGAGGTCTTAGCTGAGAAGTGCTTCCCTTAAAGTCTTGAATCCCCTCAGCTGCAAAGTACCAATATTATTCTTCATGCCCTTCCATTAGACATTATCTTCATTTATGTGATTAGTATTGTAGTTGCCCACTTTTTTGAGAAACCCTGACACTTTGATTTAACTTGTAATATCTTCCATCTGGCCCTCCATATAATCACTTTTCCCTTTCTTCTTATAGAAAGATAAGGTTACAAAAAGCAAAGAAAAAAGAAGTCTCCGTCCCTTTGATCAACGTATATTTTATGTATAACCCTGTGCTATATTGCTCAAAATGAAAAGAGCATGATTAAATTATTATTTTAGCCTATCTCAGTAGCCTCTTTTTATTAACAAATTAAGTAAACAAATATGTATTGAATGTCTATGATATGCCAAACTCTGTGTTAGGTGCTGGGGATATGGCAGTGAATTACATAGACCAAAGCTCCACTGTCTAGGAACTGACATTCCTGGGAAGGAGAAAGGATTCAGGGACTCAATATTGTCTCCTTCTCCACCTCACCATAACATAGTTTCCAGGAATGACTACCTTTCCATTGCTTATGATTCCTGTGCTAGCTGCTCTCTCTGAATTACAAAAAGGTCACATGGTACATGGTATGGTCCTCTGTTAAAAATAGGTGTTTTTTTTCTTTTCTACATCTCTTTTTTCTTTTTAATTGAGGTAAAATACATATAACATAAAATTTGCCATCTTAACCATTTTTAAGTGTACAGTTCAAAAGTGGTAAATACATACATATTTTTGTGTGACCCATCTCCACAAATCTTTTCACTTTGCAAAACTGAAACTCTATATCCATTGAACAAAACCTCCCCATTCCCCCTTACCATATCCCCTGGCAACTACTTTCTGTTTCTATGAATTTGACTACTCTAGGTAGTTCATATTAGTGGACTCAGGATTTTTGTGACTGGCTTATTTCACTAGGCATAAATACCTTTAAGGTTCATTCATGTTGTAACATGCATCAACATTTCCTTCCTTCTTAAGCTGAATAAAATTACATTGTATGTATATAACACATTTTGTTTTCCTATTCATCCAAATATGGACACTTGTGTTGCTTCTACATTTTAACTCTTACAAATAAAGATGCTATGAACATGTGTGTTCAATATCTCTTTGAGATCCTTCTTTCAGTTTATTTGGGTTATATGCCTAGAAGTGGAATTTCTAGGTCATAGGGTTATGTTGTTACCCTTTATTTTCATATAAGCTCAACTTCTACCATCTTTGCAAGACTGTATCCTTTTGCCATTTCCATCAAAACTTGAATGAAAGACTTTCCTGAGACATTTCCTTCTGTCTAATTATACAGCAGTTACCCATTCACTCTTTTTTATTTATTTATTTATTTTTTTCGGTATCCGGGCCTCTCACTGTTGTGGCCTCTCCCGTTGCAGAACACAGGCTCCGGACGCGCAGGCTCAGCGGCCATGGCTCACGGGCCCAGCTGCTCCGCGGCATGTGGGATCTTCCCGGACCGAGGCACGAACCCGTGTCCCCTGCATCGGCAGGCGAACTCTCAACCACTGCACCACCAGGGAAGTCCCCATTCCCTCTTTATAACATTATCTTAATTATCTACATAGCACTGATGATTGTCAGAATTTTATATTTTTATGTATATTTGCATATGTAAGAATTTTATTTAAAAATTATTGTTAAATTTATATTTAAATTTAAATTCTCAATTGCAATTTAAGGTCCATCAGGATGAAGACTGTCTTTTTTATATTCACTGCTATATCCCAGTGCCAGAGCTTTCAAAAAGTACTTATTGAATTTGATCAGTTATAGAGTATGAAAGAGTAAATAAAGGGGTAAAAAAAATTCAATCTTATCAGCTCTTCACTTTGTACAGAAACAACTTTGGTACTTCTGGTTTTATAAATGTAATGGCATAATAGTCATTTTACAATTCTCATAAAATTAATCTGAAGATGAAGAAAAATAAATGTCACAAAGTAATGTGTCATGTCCACTTTTAATAGAAATTATTGAATGCGTCCATTCTCGGTGATGGTTTTTAATCCCTCTTTATAGTTAGAAAATACATAGGGTGTTACAATGGATAGAAGATGGTTTAAATCGTTGAGCTAAAGGCTAGCTTTTGACTCTGTGGTTCCTCATTTTATCACAATGACACAACATAAAGTTCAGAACCTGGCAGACATATCTTTCAATTTAATTCACCTGTCAGCCCAGGCAATGGTGACTGAACCCATTATTGGCGGCCTTATCCCATAGTTACTTTCAGACTCTTACTCCCTTCCTGTCTGCATAGAACAAGTCACCAAATCACTCCCCATTCTGTCTCTGTGGCATTCTTTTTGAGATTTTTAGAGTAAAACTCTTGATCAGAACAAAGTGGTATGTCACATTTCTCCCCTTTTGATAAGGAGAGGTATTTAATCTTTATAGCATTGAAAAATAATCTTTTTAGTTCCAATACTTTATCAATTTTTTTTTATAAATGAGAGGCAATCTACCTATGCCTGTATCATTCATCATAATGAAATAATCATCTCATTTATTTTACTTTACAGGGGAGAAAGAAATAAAGCAGAAGAAAGAAAAAAGAGGATGACAAGATTATAGAGAAAGATAATGATATCTCTGAACCAGGCAGTCTCTCTTCTCCAGGTCAGATGCTGGGTTTACTGTTCCTCGTTTTCTGCCATAGCACTTGCCATAGTGCTCCATGTAGAAGCTCTGCTCATTAAATATGTGTGTGATGAACACATCGAAGAATAGATGAGAGAAAAACTGACTTGGATGTTAAAAGATAATTTTCAAAAAAACCCCGATAAAGTCATGACTCATGCAGATATAAAAATGATCACATATTAAAGATTTTACATAGCTCATTAATGAGGAAACTGGTGAGGTGTTACAACCAATTCAAAGGGGAATCCAAGGACAGACACCTTTATAGATAGGAATGTTAAAATGAGTGTACAAATGAAGGCAAAACTGTTATCTCCTGGGGCGAAGTTCTTCCTCTATCAGCTGGGATTAATTTGCCCTTTATGGCCAAGAATTATTTTGCACTGCTATTGGTTATCTACCACCTTCAGAGTTGTCAGGCAGCTACCATATAATTAAGATCAGATAATCCAGAAGGGAGTACTATAGACATGCACAAATTTTTTCCCTGCATAGATAAAATGTTTATATGGTTTTTCCACCTTCAGTACTACTTGCCTCTTTCTTGATTCTTCTAACTGCCTCAGAAATACGATCACCACCAGGAAACTCTGTGCCCATGGACAGCTGTCAACTAATGTCATAATTACTTTGGGTGAAATATGCATTTTAATAAATTTTTTTGAAAGTGAAAATATTTATAAGCAAAAATCTTACATTTATTATAGTCTAATTTTAGGTAACAGAAAAGAAGTTTTGGACAGAAGTCCTGAACCTGCATTTCTCAAATCCTAACACATTAAACTGTAGGCGTATAAGATTTAGAGAGTATCTCCTTTTGTAGATGAGGAAACAGAAGCTTGGAAATGTTAAGAAAGAGGCCTAAGTCACCCACTATTTGGTGGTAAACTCAGTTCTCTTGACTCCAGAAATTACTTTTCCATCTCTCAGAATGAGAGGCATGAGTGAGCACTGTTCGAAGTTCCACATGAGAGTTTAGCCATGGCAGTTGTCACCGTAAATGTGATCCAGGAATGGACAAATATTCAACCTGGACCTCACTTTGACTGGAAGTTTTCCTCAAGGGGGATGAAGTCAGGCACAGACGAGGAGAAATGATGACTTCAGGCTTTATGAAATGCTGAGACAGGACTCTTGCCAGTATTACTTAAAATAATTCATGGAAAGTGCTTAGTACAGTGCTTGGCACATAGTGAAAACTCAATGTTAGTTAATATAGTGAAAATTACAAGTATTACTAGTATTAAAAATACATATAACAAGAAAGACCCTTATGCTGAAAATTTTTTCACAAGGTTTCCAATGTTTATGACTCCTGTGTGCCAGTTTCAGGACGTGAGGCAGGTGGTGGACTACACCATGTCTTAGCCTTGTCTTAATTTAGTAATGCCTGTATCTTATACTCTGTGGTTTCCTTGCATGTTTCTTACAGAAGGAAATTTGTAGGTTGGCTGGTTGCATGCAAAGGAAGGGTGTGGATGTCCCTGGAAACATGTCAGTGTTCCACAGAGAGGATGTGAAAGTCAGCCAGAAGTCAGATGTTCCCAATGACATTCTTCTCTCCCAACTGACACAAAAGATCTTCTTTCAGTCGCCTTAACAGGACATGGACCAAGAACAATAATTGGGACACACATAACCGTGGCCATTGTGTAATTCAAGCATAAATTCAGATCATCCATTCTACCAAAAAGTTTCTATTCTGATTGCTGTAAATGATACTGAACATCATTTTCTTACAAGAGAACTAAGAGCTGCCAGAGGCACAATCCAACTGTAACATCCAGCAGAAAAAAAAAAGATATATATGCCTATTTTTAGCTTGATATAATTAGTACCCCAATGACCAGAGCTATTGAAATCGGTTGGTCCAGATTTTCTGCCCAATCTACAAAATGGGCTTTTATCCGACAAGAAGATTTTTATAGTACTATGAAAATAAAGGGGAAGAAAAAAAAGGAAAGTTTCAAATATAGTTTTTTTGTGGTTTAAATATAAAGGAACAAAGTAACCTGCTTTGTTGTTAGGTTCTTCTCCCCTTTTCTTTTTCTTTTTAATAAAATGTTATTCAGATTTTGAAGTCATACTGAAATCAGGTCCACTGAGAGATGAAATCCATAGCTTCCTTTGCTTCAGCTCTGTAGTAAATAGCAGATAATTTTGTTAGTTCTTCAGACTAGTAAATGACACAATCATAAACAAAAATGCTATTTATCCATTTTATAAAATTCTTAGTTGTGTTATGGTGGAAGTACAATCTCTCCATCCTTCGGTCATCCTATTTCAAATCTTGCTAGATTTATTCATGATTTTGCTTCCCGTTTTGAAGTCATTTTCATGATACTCTTTGAGAATATCATTTTTTCCAGACTCTATTATCTCCATAAATTGAAATTCATTTCATTTTAGATAGAGTGTTCTCTTATTGAGAAAATTCCCAATATTCATTTTTCTTAATCCCATTAATATTTATTGCACAATTACACAGAATTAGATACCATACAATATGCAGAGTATATTCTCACTAACCCTAAGAGATTTACGTCTTAAAAGTAAAGATAAATATATCTCTTCTTATTTGGTGTATTTTACAAGACATTAAGAAAATATTTTTGCAGAGTGAGTTATATTTAGAGACTAAAGGAAATGATTTAAAAGGAGAAAGAAAACAACAGGACAGATAGGGCTTTTCTTAACATAAAACATGATCTCATTCATTTAAGGACAGATTAGCCGCAATAAATAAGATTAGGGAAATCGTTTTCAAGATACAAGCAAAGGAAACAAAGCATCTTATCACCCAGGGGATCCGGAAAAATCAAGTGGTATTTTTCCAAGACCACACCCATCACGCATGTGGGTTTGGTTGGTGATGAGAGGAGAGAGATGGAGACGATGTTGTGCAACCAATAAATAGAAAGTTGAAGAATCAAAGTCAAAAGCAGGCTACTAGAGCAACAAATAATTCTTAAAAAGCAGAAATGATTTGGATGAAAAAAAATCATTCAGGGTTATACAGAGTCACTGGGCCAAGAACAATGAAGGTGCTCTATTATAGCTTAATTTAAATACGCCGTATACTGAGAAATGTACATAGAACGTTGATACTTTATTCAATCATCTTATTTACATCCACTATCTACTTCTTAAAACAAATCAATTTTAATTTTTCCTGGGGGTGGTGGTTGGCATGGAGACGAAGAAAAGATATACTTTTTTTTATCATTATGATAAATTTTGTAATTAAACTTAGTTAAAGCTCATTAGCCACCAAGTGAGAATAAGAAATAAATCTCCAAAAATGTAAAATTTCCTTTAGACATATTTTAGAACCAAAGAACGTATTTTCATTAAAAGTTGATCTGCATTAGCAAGTTAATAGAAATGCTCTTAATAATTATGTTGTATTGGTTATGAAAACGCCATAAGATATTAAACAAAGCTAGCTCTCATTTCAAATTACCAAACACAAGAATTATAAGACAAAAAATAAAAGTGATGTTTTGTGTTCTTAAAACAAAAATATTTATTTTTTCTTGCTGATTTCCTTGTTATACAGTAAAATAGCAAATATCAAGCAACTCATTATTTTTACTTTATTAAAGTATAGTTGATATAAATAATTGATGAGTTGTACAAATGGATCTGTTGTGTAACCACTGTCCCGATCAATATACATTGGTAGGATTTCTGTCCTCCCGCAAAGTTCCCTTATATATTTTCAATCCAAATGACTCCCATTTCCTTCTCCACGCAATTGCTGATCTGATTACCATCGTTATAAATTAATTTTGTTTGTTTTGTAATTCATATAATGGAATTTACAGAAGGTACTCTTTGTGTGTGTGTGTGTGTGTGTGTGTGTGTGTGTGTGTGTGTGTGTGTGTGTGTGTGTGTGTGTGTGTGTGTGTGTGTGTGTGTGTGTGTGTGTGTGTGTGTGTGTGTGTGTGTGTGTGGTACACGCGCCTCTCATTGCTGTGGCCTCTCCCGTTGAGGAGCGAATGCGCAGGCTCAGCCGCCATGGCTCACGGGCCCATCCGCTCTGCGGCACGTGGGATCTTCCCGGACCGGGGCAGGAACCTGCGTCCCCTGCATCGGCAGGCGGACTCTCAACCACTGCGCCACCAGGGAAACCCTACAGAAGGTACTCTTATGTGTCTGGCTACTTTCGCTCAGAATGTTTTTGTGATTCTTCCATCGTGTTCCTGTATTAGTATTGATATCTTTTCACAGTTAAGTAATGTTACATTGTATGAATCTACTGTAGTTTGTTTATCCATTCACCTGTTGATTAACTTTTTTTTTAATGCCTATGAACATTTGTATACAAGTCTTTTTATGGATATATGATTCTATTCTCTTGGGTAAATACCTAGGTGTAATTCCTTGGTCATATGGTAATTGTAGGTTTAACTTTATAAGCTACAATCAAACAGTTTGCCAAAGTGTTTGTACAATTTTACACTTCCCCAGCAGTGCATGAGTTCCAATAATTCCCTATCCATGCCAACACTTGATATTGTTCATGTTTTTAATTTTAGCCATTCTGGTGGGTATGTAGGTGGTATCTCATTGCAGTTTTAATTTACTAAATATGTTGAGAATAATACATGTGCTTATTTATCATTCATATAGCTTATTATGTGAAATGTGTTTTTAATCTGATTCATTGTTTATTATATTTTTTTTCTTCTTATTTTTGTATTTCCAAAGTTCTTTCTATATTTGGAAACAAAACTACAGATATATGTACTGAAAAATTCTAAGAAATCAACCTTCTACCAGTTTCTTAATGATTTTTGTTGAAAAAACAAAATGTTTAATTTTGATGTTTACTTTATATTTTTTGTTACTTTGCCCTCTTTTTTATCTATTTTCTTTTTCAATGATTTCTGATCTCTATTAATATCTTCTTTTTACTTACCTTGACTTAATTTGTTTTTACCCTAGATTCCTGTATTAGAAACAGAGATCATTGATATAAAAATCTTTCTTCATTTTAATATAAGCATTAAAGTTACAAATTTCTCTCTAATCCCAGCTTATCTTCATCACACAAATTCTGATAGTATGTGTTTTTATTTCATTCAGGTAAAAATGCTTTCTAATTCCCATGTAACTATTTATAAATGTGTTGTTTCATTTCTAATTATTTAGGGATTTTCCAGATATGTCTTTTGGTAATTTATTTCAAATTTAATTCCTTTGTGGTTACAGAGTATATCCTATATGATTTTAATATTTTTAAGTGAATTAAAGCATGCCACACTTCAACAAAAGGGTATTTTAAAGGGCTTCATCATTATCAAGATCATCATTAATCTCAATTTTGTCTGTGAGTTTTCTTTTCACCTTCTTTCTCTAACTGATACTTATTCTCCAATTATACAGCTTTTTATGAAGCTCTCTCAAATTGTGGCTGTTTTCTCTTTCAGAATATGACTTTTGGAGATGGGATATGTTTCCTCCTTTCTCCACATTGCTACTTCCAAACTATTTTGCCTCACTTATCAGTTTTTTTGTTTGTTTGTTTTTGGCTTTCCAGCTCATTCCAGACCAAAACACCCACTGCCCTCCAGATTGTAGCTATCTGCCAGTCCTCCAGGTACTAATAGCACTCACTCTGTAAATACATTAGCACCTGGCTCATTGGTAACTCTTTCCAACACTGCTCTTATTGGTGGTCATTACCACAATATTCACACAGATTATCCTTTCAACATCCTATCCCCTTGAGTCTTTAACCTCTCTTCCTCCAATGAACTTGGTCTCTACCTAATTTCAGCTTCCCCGTCCCACAGTCATCCTATCGTCCCTATTACTGTCAACAGCTGTAACCTATCCACAATTTCAGTTTCAAACATCCCACCTTGTGTCCACCTCCTAGTATCTCTCTTGTCCATTCCCTCTATCTTACCTCCAAAACTCCTTCACTCACATTTGTACCTTGAATCCATTGATATTGCCATGTTTTCACTGTTCTTCATTCTCTTCATGTCCTCTTTTCTTTGTATATGTTACATTCCATAATGCATCATCATTATTGTATCTTGCTTTTACTCTCAGCTCCCTTGTCTTTCTCTATTGTTTTCATACACTCCCTTGGCAAAATAACAATTCTTGTTAGATCTGACTCTACTATTTTGTGCATGTACTGGTATAGCCAACTGAAATTGGAAGGAAAAAACACACGACCTTGTAGACAATATTTAAATTTACTTTATTCTTGCAGTTCTAGAGGTCACTAGACCTCTAGGGGGATAATCTGTTTCCTTATATTTTCCAGCTTCTAGAAGTGCCTACAGTTATTGGGTGGTATTCCCCTTCTTCACATTACTCTACCTCATTGTCTGATGTCGTACTACTTACCCTAGTCCTCATGACTCCCTCTTATAAAAAGCCTTGTGATTACATTGGACCTACCTGGATAATCCAGAATAATCTCTCCATCTCAAGATCCTTAACTCAATTACATCTGTGAAGTTGCTATTGCCACATAAGGCAAAGTATTCACAGGTTCTAGAAATTGGGACATTGACATCTTGATGAGGAGGCATAGTTCAACCTACTATAGAAGGTAAAATTTGAGTAAATATCTAAGAAAAAGAGAGACCTAAGGCTTCCCTGGTGGCGCAGTGGTTGAGAGTCCACCTGCCGATGCAGGGGACACGGGTTCGTGCCCCCGTCCGGGAAGATCCCACATGCTGCAGAGTGGCTGGGCCTGTGAGCCATGACCACTGAGCCTGCACGTCCAGAGCCTGTGCTCCACAACGGGAGAGGCCACAGCGGAGAGAGGCCCGTGCGTACCGCAAAAAAAAAAAAAAAGAGAGAGAGAGACCTAGCCATGCAATATATTTAAAGGAAGAAATTTCTAGGAAGAGTACAGAATAAATGAAGGTACTAAACAGGAAAGTTCCTTATATATTCAAGGAACAGGAAGAAACCCATAGGGAAGAATAGTGAGCACAGACAGGTGACGATGCTGTAAGGAGGGGCAGAGAACATCTAGGATGTGGTTGTAGATCACATAATAAGAACTTTGCCTTTCATGCTGAATGATACATGGACCCATTGGTTTTGAAGAAAGAATGACACTATCTACATTATGTTTAACAGGATCACTCTGAATGGTATGTTAAGAAAAGTCTGATAAAAGTCAACAGCAAAAGCATGAGACTTATCAGAAGGGTATTGTAATAAATGAGGTGAGAAATTATGGTAGCCTAGACAGGAATGATGGTAGTGGGTATAAAGAAAAGTGGTCATAATCTGGATGGATTTTGGAGGTAGGACTAACATAGTTGGCTGAGAAGTTAGAGAATGAGAACTATCAAGAATGACACCACAGTATGGGGCCTGAGCAACTGAAGGAACAGAGCTGCCATTAAGTGACTTGGAGAAAGCTGTGGATAGAGCCAATTTTGAAAGGAGAGTCAGGAGCTTATTTTGGGACAGGTTGAGTTTGAAGTTCTTATTGATCATACAAGTGGAAATTCAGTTTGGAGGTACAGTATGGAGATTAAAAATTCAGAAATCATCAACATATAATGGGAGTAAACCCAAGAGATAGGGTGAGATCACCTGGAGAGTAGATGTGGAAAGGAAAGAGAAAACGTTCCAGTTTTCAGCCTCAGAACCTTAAGAACACCCTAATATTAGAGGTTGAAGAAGGACTGGCCTCATAGACTTGATATCTGTGTAGCTGCACAGGGCCTCCTGGGTCCCACAAGGGCTCTGATCTTGTTGTAGGGTTCTGTTCTTACCTTGTAATTCTTAATACTTTTTGACCAAGAATTCTCACATTTTCATTTCACTGCCCTAACTATAGTACCTGGAACATGCCAGGCACATATTAGGTGCTCAGTGAATATTTGCTAAAAATAGTAAATAAAAAAAATGAGTTTAGACTTTTTATATCTCTCTGATCAGTGATTTTGATTCTTCCATGATGGTATCCATGAATCTTCTGGTCCAACAATGTACTCTAACAGTAAATGTGTCTGTGTGTGTGTGTATGTGTATACTTGTGTGCACACCATAGTAGCATATTTCTATTTAACTGACAATTGCATGATAGATGGTTAGGACTACATGGTAATTTCCGTATGTAATCAATAGGATTTATATAACCAGACCAAACACTTTACATTTCATATCTGCTTATCTCTGCCATGGAAATGATAAATGAAATTAACTGTGATGTTAAGTCAAAAAAACATGTAGGGCTTCCCTGGTGGTGCAGTGGTTGAGAGTCCGCCTGCCGATGCAGGGGACGAGGGTTCGTGCCCCGGTCCGGGAAGATCCCATGTGCCGCAGAGCGGCTGGGCCCGTGAGCCATGGCCGCTGAGCCTGCGTGTCCGGAGCCTGTGCTCCGCAACGGGAGAGGCCACAGCAGTGAGATGCCCACGTACCACAAAAAACAAACAAACAAACAAAAAACAATGTAAACAATAGAAAATACAGAATGACAACACTTAAGTACAGATAGCATTGCTTTTCATTTTATTTCAACATATTACCTACTAGACATGGTGGACAATGTAGTGAAGGAATCTCAATGCCTCTCTCACTTCCCATATATATTCCCTGCTCTTAGGATATAACTATAACTCCTTCCTACTAGTGTATAACCACAAATATGCCATAGATTTTACAAAAGAATGTATCATCTCTTAAGCATAGTAGTTGAATGTCAATGTCTTAGATTGTGACCTTAAGAAAAACATAAAGCTACCTGCTCTATTTTTATTTACTTCTGTGGAGCACCAGGTTAGAGGAGCAAAGTAGTCTTTGAAATAAATAAGGCACTATATATAAAAGCTGACTGCACTCTAAGTTTTATCTTTCACAAAGAAAACACGCAAAGAAAGTAATTTACATAACTGTGTATTATTTTTGTAAAATGTACTTAAAATTATCCCTGCTACCATGGTTAATAAACCTGAATTCCTAATCAGCTTGTTAGTTATTCAGTGTCTGTGGCATATCCAGTCTCATTATACCATGCCACAGGGTGTACGCCATTCTAAGGAAGACATTTCCTTAGTGATATTTTTATTTACCAACTGTAATATGGAAATTGATTGAGGGAAATGTTCCTTCTTATTGCAGACTTAGAAACTTTAACAGTTATTTTCCATTTCTGCCTTTAGAGTTGATGTGGCAGTGTAAATTTATATTTATATAAATTTAATATAAATATATTAAATACTATATATACTGTATATCAATATAAAGTATTCTTTATATTGATATACAGTATCAATATATATATATTCCTTCTCAGGAAGGGGCTTTAATCCTGTTAATTGGGGTCTCCAAGAGGACTCAAGAGGAATAAAACACGAGCTTACTGTCCATCCTTTTTTTCTTGTATCACTGACTATTTTTCTGTCAGCAGACAAAAGATAAACACTACTCCCTTGTCACTGTAATTTTACTGGGCAGGTGTGGCACTGGGGCACAGAGTGAGAAAAAATAGACCATTGACATAATTCAGCGTTAAAGTGTTTAGATCACATCAGAGGCCAAATAAAGCTCCTCTGCTGATAGGAAATTAGTATTCCTGGCAGAGCCATGTTCAAGGTGAAAAAAAGGAGAAGAATATGCATTTCTCAAGCACTTCATGAGAAAAGTACACAAGTGTTCTTTGAAAGAGGCTTATACATGTGTTCCATAGGACATGTGGAAACAGACATCTATGCATATTCCCTTATCAGAAGCTAGTTCTCCGGCAAATCTGCTCCACCTGAAAAGACAAAGTGATCTCACAGCCAGCATATATAAAAAGTTTTTTAATTACTTATAACAAGATCACATATATAAATGTCAAGTAACTCAATAACCAAGTAACTCAAATCATGTTACAGAGTTTTCCTCTTTAAGTAACTAGCTTCACTATGGAGGTAAGGAAACTGAGGAATAAAGTAAATTCCATAGGTCAGGAACAGAGCCAGAACTCGACCCTCCCCACTAGAACAGATCAACTCCCTCACTTGAAGTTGGCATATTACACTGAAGGTAACATCATACGAGTGCCTAGTAAAGACTTTAAGCTATTATACTAGAGTGGCTTCACAAAATTCCAATTGATTGAAACTTTCCTCTGAAACTTGAATCAAAGCAAACCCCATTTTTTCCTGTACCTCTTCTCTTGTAGTGAAGGATCCAAAGATAGCAACAAATGGATGTTTCTCTGATACCTGTGGCTTATCAGTAAGAATAGAAGTAATGGAAATCTCATGAGAAAGCCTGCTTTTAAAAGATTTCCGATCCAATTTTAGAACTCAAAAGACTTCAATTAGTTTCAGATTAACATCCAAGTCTTTCAAAGTATATCTTCCAGGATTCAGTTATCAAGAGGACATCAGACACTGAAATTTAGGTTCAATTTTTGTGGCAAGAGGAGAGATTTAGGCAAATATTCAGGTTTTTCTTTTCTTTTGGGGGGACTTAAGCCCCATCTTCTATCTTTTTTTCCACCTGTCACTTTTTCCCAATTATACTTTCATTAACTTCTTATTAAATGATTACACATGCACGTGTATATATGCATGCACGACCACACGTATGTAATGCAACGCTTTTTAATGTTCTGCTAAAGCAGTGGTAACTTAACAGGTGGTATTACTTCCTTTGTATGTGATATTCCATAGATGCCAGCCCTAGGAGCATTAGGGTGCAAAAGTGTTCAGTTTCAGTGTCCTCAAAACGTATTTCAATGGAGGAAATCCCATTCCAGTGCCCATGATAAAGTGTGGCTGCCATCCTTTTCCTGTCTCTGATCCTCAGACTTTCTCTCAAATTTCTTCTCCCAACTGTAGGTCAGCTACTATTGAAGCAAATATCTATAAGACAGGCAAGTGGCAAGGGTGTTACAGAGATGCATCTACCTCAGTCTGCCCTGGAGAATTTGAAGCAAGAAAAAGAAATATGATTCATAACTCAGAGTAGAGCTTTTGGGGGATTCATACATCATAGATGCAACTAAACATAGTGGGTATTAGAGAAACAGAATCCAGTCTTTTTAAAGAGGCCACAGAAGTATTCCAACAAGAAGAATTCCATCCCAACCTACTTTCAGCAACCTATTCATCTGTGTCCTTTCCAAACCTTCCTTTTGAAGACAGTTCTCCTGCTGAGGTCTAGTGTCTATAGAGAGTTAGCACTACCTTGAAGTTTCACACTGTAGCCCTGGGTGCTTTGTCAAATTCAAAAGAAGAAAGAGCTTCTCATCTCATTGTACAAATTGAGGCAAATGTTAATATGATATTTTGTGCACATGTTTATTTATATGGAACTAATATAAAATTTGTTTCATTTAAAATCAACCATGAATTATTTGCCTGCAGACTGGACAGATTTGAAAGCTGATAGACATTAGATGGGAAAAAAACATTTGAAAACACGTGGGTTTATTACTGAGTCAAGTATAATGTAAACTGAGGATGGTCTCTGCTGGGAGTCACAATGCTTCTGCTGTGGATAAGGCTGCTACTGTCAACTTGAAAGGAAAGAAAAAGACAAAGAACAAAGATATGTATTTCTCTAGCTTACATTTTTTTTTTTCCTAAGGGAACTTTAATTCAGCATGCCTCCAAAAGCTGATGCAGATTCCAAGTTTCTTTATAATATAATGCCTCTCTGCAAAAATGGTCACTTTCTCTGAAACTACCCCTGCTGTTTTGGTTGAGGAATGCCATTCAGCTGCCTTTGTTCCAAACACTTGATTGAGTTAGTGCCTCTATACATATAAAACTACCTGGCTCTTGCTTACTACTATGAAATGCAAGACTGGAAAGCTTCAAACACTGTTATAGAAATGCAGCTATATTTTCATTTACTCTTAAGCAATAAGCAGGGCTAAAGCTTTTCAAAGGACAATTTTGGCTGCATTTCATTATTTGTCTCTGATTTTCTTGCTGTACAACAGGATAGTAACTCCCAAATCAACTGAATTGTTAGAGTGGGGGAGTATCCCAGGATTCTTTATTTTCCAGATGATCCTGATTGATAATCAGCTAGTTTGGAAATCCTTTGTTTTACTTCAAGGATGCTCCATGAAGAACAAACCTCTGATTTATAAATATATACTCCAGTATAGAGGAAGAGCCTACTAGACACATGTTTACATTTTTACATCCATCCCCCAAAGCACTACACATCCTTTAGAACCTCATTTTGGTTTCTCTGAACCCAGCCAGTGTTCTTGCCCAGTTGTAACACCAAGTAAAAGCTATAGAGAAGAGTCTGCTTCATTCTTCTCTCATAACCCACTTATTTTCCAGAAACCCTTCCTTGTTTTACTTTTTCCCTTGGTATTTTTTCCTTCCTATACTTGGTTTATCACTCCACTACAAAGGATTATCCTTTGTATGTTTATTGTCATATACAAAGGATTCCTATTTTAACTCCCATAGTGTGTTGGGTAGTGGCTCTTCTAATAGATAGATCTATATCCCAACTCCCAGAATCTGTGAATGTCACCTAAGTTGGAAAAAGGGTCTTTGCGATGCAATTAAGTTGAGGAAATTGAGATAAGGTCCTCCTGGAGTATGTGAATTGACCCTAAATCCAAAGAAAAGTGACTTTATGAGAAACAAAAGAGAAGACGCAGAGACAGAGGGAAGGTCATGCAATGATAAAGATACAGATTGGAGTGGTGTGGTCACATGCCAAGGAACACCTGGAGACACCAGAGGCTGGAAGAAGCAATGAAGGACTCTTGCCTAGACCTTTTGTGGGGGAGTGTGGCCCACCCAGACTTGTGGCCTCCAGAGCCCTGGAGGAATACATTTCTGTTGTTTCAAGTCACTACCAAGTTTGTGGTAATTTATTACAGCAGCCCCGGGAAACTGATACCATCCTCCTCCTTCTTTTCTTGTCTAGCCTAATTCTCACCTATTTAATACACAAAAAAACTTTTTCTGCCTCTCCCAGTCCTTCTCCCTTGTCCTCTTCTCAGACAGTTGCATACCATGAAACAACTTGAGCCACAGCTAAAGAGTAGAATTCATAACATATTTTTATAGAGAAAACAGAGTTATAATTAGATTTGGGTTCTTTAAGGGCAGGTATAGAGTATTCTCCTCTTGGGATTTCTCACATCTAGCATCAGTGCAGGTACATAGATGTTGTTTAATGAATTTTTTTTATTAATAACTTCTAAAGTTAGATGAAATGAAGCTTCAGTGCTTCCAAATTCTAAAGTTCCTGAAAATTCTTCAAACTCAAACTCCATTTAGATTTACCAAGATTTTTTCATCTACTTCCTCGCCTTCTTCAAACTCATCCTTATGTCTTCAAACACCAGTGATCCAGATGAGTTAATAAAAATACTACTAATAATCAAATAATGATAACTCAGAGTCTAAAGGTGTCAGGACAAAATTAATTGTTTCAGCTGCATTTAAGGACAAGTATATGCTGGGAGTTTCATCTGTGAACTTAACTACCATTTACTAGAGTAGTTTGCATTAAAAATATATATTCTTTATTCCAAGAAATGCTTTACAAAGTAATTCCTGGAACACAATACATTTATGCGTTTGAGTGTGTTCTTTTCTATTCTTGGTAATCCCAGCCCTATATTTGCATGCTGGTTATACTTATCTCTTGCTATCTCTAAGTAATAATGTAATGTAATAAGTAAGACAGATTTTATTGAAGGGGAACTACTGCTGTAGGTATACAGGGGAGCTACTACAGTGGGAGGGGCTTTGTGGTAGGGAAGAGAGCTCTGGCTCAACTCAGAACACAACAAGGAAAAGTAGACTTTATAACCAAGGAGCAGGGTGGGGATCAGTGAAGGAAAAATTACTAAAAGGAAACATGGCGAATAAGAGGGGATTCTGATTCCAGCTAAACCAGCTTAGCAAGATCCTTGCTAACTTGAACAATGTAGAGATGAACATGGAAGTCCAAAAATCAAGGCCTACTTGAGAAGAGAGTTCAAAGGAGCCTGACAGAGTTCAGTCAAGGAGAGAATCTTTACCAGAACTTATTAAAAGAGAATCTTCTAATAATAGTATCATTATAGCTTCTTTCTTCCCACCTGGCTTCTCTTCTTATTTGTGATTTTATACAGAGAAAGCCTAACTCTCTCTCTTTCTTCTAATCCAAAGTAGGGATATTGCATTCCTTTATCAAAAGTATCAATACTTATTCCTTAATTTCCTTTTTTTAGCCTTTGCTTTGTGATTGCCTCCTTCTCTCTCAGGACTCCCAAATTTTCTGTTGAAAGACAAGTACTTAACTTCTTGTTAGTTTCCTTTCACATTCTTTGCTTTTCTTTATCTTTGCTGTTTAGATTACCCTCTCTTCTCTGACTTTTGTTTCCCTACTTTATTTTGGGTTCTAGACCATAGTATTTTTGTTTCCTCTTTAAAGTCTCCTGCTGTTTAACTTCCTCTTCTTGTTGTTTTCTTGGCTCACATTTTCCTTTACTAGAATTCAGTGCTAATGTTTCCTGCTGCTCAGATTCCTTTAGTCTTAATGTCTACAGAAGATTTTCCTTTCTTGCATTTACTAGGAAAGTTTCTTACTAGAGTCCTCCAGCCTGTGACTTTGTGTACTCTGAATACTCAGTAAACAGCAAGCATTAAAACCCCATTTGTCAGTCATCTGTAGATAAGAGGGGAGAGCTGGGATGTTGGGAAAACCTAGATGACTAATTTCCCAGGTTTGAATAGCGATCAGCTCCTGATCAATGTACTGGTCTGGAAGATATTCAGAGAAAAGAACCAGGATATTCAATATCTTGGGGGCTATTACCAAAGAGAATTTAGAGAAGAATTTAGGTGACAAATAGAATTTAGCTGAGTGTTATTGAAATTATTATTTTGTTTTTATGTACTTTTCATGGTGTGTGTCCTCCTTGCTTGTGGCTGGCACATTGAAGTTAACCATAGAAATAGACTTGGGCATTTTGTCATTCTTCTGATTCTCATCCATTTGTTCAACAATATTTGTTACTTTCCATGTGCTCTGTGTGCAGAATACTATGGTGACCAAAATACAAATATAAGCAAAAATAGATATTGATTCTGTCCTCTAGAGCTTTAAATATGACATCAAATCACTACCAAAATAATATAAATTTTCAAGTATGGTCAGTGTCGCAAATGAAATGTAAATAGTGCTCTAAAGACATGTAATGTACTAGGGAGATTTGACCAATTCAGGCAGATCTGAGAAAGTTCAGTTGAGATGACATGAAAGGCAGAGGAGTGCTGTGAGATGAAGCTGGGAAGTAAGCAGCTGCTAGGACATTAGGAGCCTTGTTAAGGAGAGGGGTGACATGACTGGATTTGGGAAACAAAAGCATAAATCTGGCTGCAATATTGTGATGATTAATTTTCTGTGTCAGCTGGGCCACAGTGCCTAGATATTTGGCAAGCATTATTCTGGATGTTTCTGTGGGGGTATTTTTCGATGAGATTAACATTTAAATCAGTGGACTTTGAGTAAAGCAGATTGTCCTCCATATGTGAGAGAGCCTCATCCAATCAGGAGAGGGCCTAAATAACATGAAAAGACTGGCCTCACCCAAGCAGGAAGAAATTCTGCCAGCAGATAGGCTTTCTGAATTGAACTGCAGCATTGGCTCCTCTTTGGGTCTCCAGTCCACAAAGCAGATATTGGACTTGCCAACCTCTGTAATCTCATGAACCAATTCCTTAAAATAAATATCTCTCCGATCTCTGGCTCTCTCTCTTTCTTATCTCTTTCTCTCTCTAAAAGAGATATTGGCAATTCTAGTATCCCAGGTGTGAGTTCATAGTAGCTTGCTTTAATGGTGTTGGAAATTGAGAGAGGTAGATTGAAAATCCAATTAGGAAGCAAAATATACAGAGCATGGTGATGTGTTGGATATTGGAGGCATGAAAAGGGATAAAGCAAAGACTCTTGAATTTCTGCTTTACACATCTAAATACACGGTGGTGGTATTCACTGAGTAGTGTTCACCAGAAGAAGACCAGTTTGGAAAGAAAGAATATGATTGTAGGTTTGGAAATGTTAAGTGTGAGACACTTTGATAAATCCAAAAAGGTTCCATTAGAGGTTGAATATAAAGTCCTAGTAACAGATGAGAGATATAGATTACACATAAATTTGAGAATCACCTTCTTACAAGTGGTAATGGAAGAAGTGGGCATGGATGAAAATACATGATAATAGAAAGAAGAAAGTTAAGACTCAGTTTTGGAAAAATGAAATGTTTAATGATAGGATATGAGACTAGAAATATACTAAAAGTTTAAATCAATCTTAGGGTTTTAATTTTAATACAATATGTGGGAGCGATGCATGTGGAGGTGTTTGTGAAGTGCCATTGCTACAAGAAAGGACTGATATATCTTCTGGTTTGGATCTTCTTGCTTCATTCTTCAAGGGACAACTTGCTTATTTACATTATTTTCTTACTTTCTCATCAATCAGGAAATCAAGACAGAATATTGTATAATTATCTTAATAGTACATGCATTCCGGTCTTTATTTCTCATAAAAATTTGGCTTTCAGTAGCACTTTCTGGGCATAATGCATGAGCAATTTAAAGAATTCTTCAAGCTTATCAAGAAGCAAGCTATATGCTAATTTTAAAGACTGGGAAGTTATTTCTGTGATTTCTTTTATAATTTCTACAGGAACAAAATCAAAAGCATTCACCATCCAGTTGAAAATATAATTTATGAAGTTCTCCAGATACATAAATTCTATGAGCACATAGGTGTCTCGAACATTATTGGACTTATTGAATATTATCAAACTCCCTACGATTTTGTGATGTATTAAGTTATACACATATAATGCTATCTGATATGGTAGCAAATCCTGATTCATTTACTTATTTATTCAACAAACAATTATTTATTAATAGAAAATATCCAAGTACTCCATGAGACACTGGGGTACAAATGTAATTAAGACAAAGTTCCTATGCAATAAATAAGCTCACAGTCTGCTGGATATATATAATAATACTATGTGTTACAATCCATGATAAGGATAGTTTATTAGGAGAACAAAGAAGAGGAGATAAACAATTCCACCTGGAATGGGATACAGGCAGGAGGAAGGGAAGTTTCAAAAGAAGGTATTAACCAAGCCAAGAGGGAATGATAGAAAATGCATTCTAGGCAAAAGAAGCATCATGACCAAAAGCATCAAGGTGTGAAACATTTTGTTTTTTATCAATATTGCAGATGCATATAACATGAAAGCAGAAAATGGCAAGATATATAGAGACATAGGAAATAAAGTGCACATTATGGGGTGACATAGATAGCAGGCTAGTGAATTTGGGATTATCCTGGTGATGATGGAGAATGGGCTTAAGTAGGAAAGTTATAACAAGATTTGCATAGTAAATAATATTGGTGTTAAAAGAAGGAATTTGAGTCAACACAACTGGTGGCATGCTGTATTCATAGTACCATTCTTTTCACATTGCTTTTTTTTTAAAATTTATGATTGTTAAGGAAACATGATACACTATTTTACTGCTCACCTAATATCCTGCTCTGTTGTTCACATGTGATTTTGTTTGGCAAAAAAAAAAAAACAAAATATGAGAAGAAATAACATGTGCTTCTAGACATGTGACATAGTTTTAAGAATTGGCATGTGGCATACCACGTGGCATATCATGTTTCATTCTCCTTTGCCAAGGTGGCAATATTATGGTAAGTCACTTAGACATATAGGTTGTTACTGCATCTAATCCAGGAGAACCTGACTGATTCAGGAAGTATATATCATGGTGATGCTTCCTCTCTGATTGGAAAAGTTTTTGTAGCCTCCTTGATCTTACTACTCAGATACCAATAGAGTCTACATAATTTGGCTTCTCCCAGATAAACTGAATGATACAGAGAGCAGTGATTAAAGAAGAGATTTTAACTTTAGTTACATGGTTATTTATAATAATGAGAAATAGTAGCTTTGTGTTCTAAATTTCCATAGAACATTTGAACACAGTGGAAGATATTTACTCATGTACAATAGATTCTCATTATTTGTGGTAGTTATGCTATCTAGAGTACCATAAAAACTGAAGTAGTGAATACTGAACTATGGCTCTAAGGGGAAATACTGGGTTAGGTGTCTATAAGCCTCTGGTCACATTTCATCAACCAAAACACCATTTGGCTTGTGGGTCATTTGCCAACATGTTTGTAAAACAAATCAGTCTCATCAGCATTGAAAACCATCTCTTCCACATAACTTTTTCTTATATTACACTTATATTTAAGTGTAATATATTACACTTAAGTGTAATATATTAATATATTAATATATTCTTATATTACACTTCCAAATTCTTCCACAGCCTCCTGATCTTCAGAACCTGCCCCATCTACAAGTTTTACATTTTTCATACTGTATCACCTTAAGAAACATGTGAGCCAGCCAGCGCATAGCCGGAGGGCTTACTACTCTCCTGACCCTGGCTAACATCACCATAAATTACTTTGACTTTCAGTCTTAAAACAACGCTGTCCACTATGTTTTTTGTTGTTGTTTTTTTGGATTTTTTGTTTGTTTTATCTTGTTTTTAATCAGTCAAACCCACAAACTTAGCCATTTTTCTATCTTTTCCATAGCTTCATCACACACCATAGATGTAACTTTGGCACTTTCTGGAGCAGGCTGATATACAGATTAGTGAATTTTCTGTTCCTTTTTTTGGATATACCATATTGTTGATTCATTAACATTGAACTCACAGCCAACAGCACTATAACTTATACCTGAATGACGCTAGCTAACACATGTATTTTCCCCCTTAAGATGCATCACAGCTTTTTGTATTTAGAAACTCTAGATAGCACTTCAGTATATGCTAAGAGGACATTTTAAACAATGAAATCCTCCTCCCACAACAAAAGTACAAAAGTGCAAAAAAAGGTGGTGCTAAATAGACTGCAAAATGAAAACCCATTTACAGTGTAAGACCTAAAACAAGAAGGAAGAGCCTCGCCTTGTTCAATCTCAGTTGAAAACAGGTGCAGTCAAATGACTCAAACTTTTGACCACTCAGCACACGTTTGCAAATGATCTGTAAAGCCTTCAAGTATTGACTTTGGGGTCATAAATAAAATTGAGTGAGTAGGCAACTTCACAAATATGGAATCTGTGAATTATGGGGATTAACTGTATTTGTTTCTTTGTTAAATAAAATTACATATAGTTTTGAACAAGATTAAAATGATACCATTAGAAGTGCTGTGGAAAATTGGCCCAAAACTTAATGAAGGTCTGGTCACCAAATTTTAGAACTCACATTTACTACAGGGGGAAAATCATGATGAAAAATTAGATTTATTTAATTAGGCTAATATTTATTAGTTACCAGGTAATTTAAAATAACTAGATGATATTTTTGTTGTTGTTAATAAAATAAATGCATTGACTATATTTTCCTAGCAGAAGCATTGTTGCAAATTCATTAAATATAGAAAAAGCACCAATCTACTAACAAGGATTAGGATTAGCTGACATTTGACAACAACCAAATATATATAGGGTAAATTACTATAATAAACACATTACATGTGTAGTGTGAGAAACTGAATTTGTGCATCTGATCACAGCATCTGACTAAGAAATGCAGAAGGTTTACCAAAGAAGTTTGTTTTTAAATGTTGCTTACAAAATGGATAGAGGAAAGGTATTTCTGGCCTGAAAGAGAGTGTAAAATTAGAGCCCATGTATGGGACCACAACAGAATTAAGCTGAGTAGTTCAGACCAAACAGGTGTTTACTTTCTTACTTGTCAGTTACAGACATATAATAATGGACAATAAAATTATGGCTTCGAGTTGTCTAAGTCTTCATACAAAATGTCAAATTTCTTGAAAAACTAGGAAGAATTTAGTGCCACTCAATCTGAAACAAAGACCACCATTGATTTCTGAAGTTTTGATGCACAAATATAACTTACTTTAACAGAACATGACATCTAACTTGTCATATCATATATCAGATGGGTGATTCATTTTGCCTTCCAAATACACAAAGATAAAAGTCAATTAAGTTTGTTTTCTGCACAATTATAAGAAACACTGTCATTGTTAAGATGATATTGATTGTGAAATGAAGAACTTTCTACCAGTGGCAGGACGGAACCTGCATTTTCCAAGATAAACTCTTCAGCATCAGGAGTTTTGACGGCTCTGAAGGGAAAGAAAAAGGCATTTTTATTCTCAATAGAATGTACAACCACAGGTATTGATGCAGTTACAGCTTGAAAGCATTTTCTTAAGTATTGAAAATGACTCAGAAGGGAAATAGTGTGGGTTTAAATGTTGATAATGCCACAGTAAAGAATAGAACATTAAACTTAAATTACATGCATGTCAGTAAAGTAACAATGTACATTTACTTTGCAGCTTTTGACAAGTAAAGCCATATGTGACCCTCAGTCGACATGCACAACTCCCACAGCATTGGTTAGATTATAGTTTACCTGTTGGAAACTGTGTTTCTAGCCATGGTTAGCAACATTCAAGAGCCATGTGAGAGCTTATATAACACAAAGACAAGACATCTTCCTCTCTTTAAGTCATTTCTCAAGAAATTATCATAACATTGTTATTCCCCTTGCCTCTATATTCTCCGTTACCGTAAGCTCTATATTCAGCTCTTTGCCCTGTGTGATTTTTCACTCCATACTTGTCAAAGCCAAAGATTCGAAGAACAAGAAAACAACAAAAAGGAAGTAGTGTCTTCCCACAAAGTTTTTACAGCTGACAGAAAGAGTGTGAAGCTGCCTTTTTTTCCAAGAGACTTTGGAAAGGATTCTTGTCCTCTCACACTAAATGTGACAAATGTGAACAAATGGTGTAGTGGTCACTACTGGTTGTTTACATGAAAATATCTGTGAATTGTCATTTGATTCAAACCTGGTGGTCTCAGAGAGTCTGAGCACCTGAGAATATAACCAGTTGAGAGGACGATCTCCAGACTTCTTTCCATCTCCCCTTCTAGAGTCACATAATCATCAGGGGAAGTGAGTTAATGAGCTTTGAGAACACACCAGCAGCACAGCTTCTCCTAGTATCTGGAGAAGACAGGTAAGGGACCTCATTCTTCTTGTGCCAGTGAGAGTCATCAAGGAGGAGCTGAGGAGAGGACTTGCCCTTCTCTAGGCCAAAATCAAATATGGGATTAGCAGATCTCTGGGCAAATCCAAACAGCAAAAGCCAATAAAATCCCTGGAGAGAGGGCTGCTTGTGATTCTGGGAGGACCAAACTTGACTGTCAGGATAATTTTCAGGCTAGACTACATTAATATCAACCTTAGTCCCACTGGTTGGGAAAGGGATGTGATTTACTCACAGGAAATCAGGCAACATCAGGCTTCTACCCCATTCCTCAGCAGAAAGAAATGCTCTCCAGTTTGTTCTCACCAGAGCCACAAGTGCAGAAATTTCTGTACCTTCCTTCCAATATTTAGCTGCTACTTTATAGATTAATATGATTAATATGAATGCTGATGGAACATATAAAGAAAAAAAGCAAAGTGATGGATCACTTTAAATGACCAAAGGAAGATCAAATATTGATTTGGAATAGTTGGCAGCAATTGAAACAAAATTGATGGAAAGGAAAATTTTTTTTTAATTGGTAATACACAAGGACAAGCAATTAAAGCACAGAATGTATTCTGGAACACATATTATATCATTTTTAAATGTAAAATGTCAATAGAGGAACAGGAAATTAGAAGTATCACTGCCAAGAACAGACCTATTGACCTTAAAGATCAAAGAGAAAATGAAATTCCATAACACAGAGCAAGAACAAAAAGGAACGGAAATCTTGAGGGAATAGTTAAAAGATATTAGACAGATAACTGGAAATCTAAAATGTAGAAAATAGGAGTGCCAGAAGGAGAAAAAAGAACAGGTGTAAAACTATTACCTAGACAATAATAAAAGAAAAATTTCCTGAGCTGAAAGGTTTGATTCTACATGTGGAAAAGATTCACAAACTTCCAGGCAGGATTAATACAAATTTACAAATTCCACATTAAAAAGAGAAAATATAACCAGATTGAAGACAGAAATAGGAGTAGGGAAGGAAGGATGTGGAAATCAGATTAGCACTAGACTTTTCATCTGAAATATTGGGGGGGGGGCATGAGATAACAGCTATAAGACTATTGAGCAAAATGCTATAATTCCATAATCTTGTTTATAGTCTGGTCACAACCTAGTAGAATTAGTAACATAATAAAATAGCTATATATAAGATCAATATCCAATAGTAATAGGGTTTTTATTAGAATAGCTCTAAATAGTTAAAATGGAAAATAACCCATTTACAATCATGATGAAGCTATAAAATAACACTGGAGCAAACTATTCAAGAAAGAGGCAGAGCTCATTTAAAAATAACTGTAGGGAATTCCTTATGGTCCGGTGGTTAGGACTCTGTGCTTCCTCTGCAGAGGGGCATGGGTTAGATCCCTGGTCAGGGAAATAAAATCCCAGGTGCCACGTGGTGTGGCCAATAAATAAATAAATAAAAATAAAAGGTTAACGTCTCAGATGATACAGATAAGTAAAAATATAAATAAATAAATAAATAAAAAGAACTGTAAAATGCATCAAAGGGCATAAAACAGACCCTGAATAAATTAAAAAAACATGTTGTGTTGCTGCACGACAAGACTTAATCTCATAAAAAAAGTCTGTTCTTGGGCTTCCCTGGTGGCGCAGTGGTTGAGAGTCCGCCTGCCCATGCAGGGGACACGGGTTTGTGCCCTGGTCCAGGAAGATCCCACATGCGGAGCGGCTGGGCCAGTGAGCCATGGCCGCTGAGCCTGTGCGTCCGGAGCCTGTGCTCCGCAATGGGAGAGGCCACAACAGTGAGAGGCCCGCGTACCAAAAAAAAAAAGAAAAAAAAGTCTGTTCTTGTATGTGTTTCATCATTCTTTTATTCAAGAAATATTAATTTTTATTGGTCTGTGTGTTGATAATGAAGTAATGATAGAGGCAGAATACAGACAATAAACAAAATAAACAGACAAACATATTATATGTTGAACAGTGACAAAATGCTATGGAGAAAAATAAAGCAGGAAAATCAAATAAATAGAAACTGTTACAGACATAGCACCTTCTCATTGGGTGGTTGAAAAAGGCTTCAGTGAGAAGGTGACATTTGAATGCAGACTTGAAGCAGGTAAGAGAGCAAGCCATGTGGCATCTGGGTAAAGAATCTTCCAGACAGAGGGGAAAGGCACAGTGTCTCTGGGTGGAGAGTGTGTAAGAAGACTAATAGAGCTGAAGTGGAGTGAGCAGAGGGTAGAGGTAGATGAGTCCAGGGAGGGAGGACCTGATCATATTATTGGAAGTATTTTGTTTTTCACTCCGAATTAGATGGTAAGTCACTGGAGAGCTTTAAGCAGAGGAGTGACATGATCTGACTCTTTAACAAGTGTCAAAAGATAAACTGAGGCACATTAAACATTTTAAGAGTTTAAGCAAAATTCGATTTGAATCAGGCAGTATCCAGTCTAGCATACAGAAAGAAGCTCCAAGGAGCTATACAAAATGAAAGACTTTTATAGGCAGAAGGGAACGTGAACAAGGAAGGAAAAAAAGTTGGTAGGTTATTGCAAGGGATGGCAGGGGTCTATCAGGCAGATGACCTAACTAGTACTGATCAGGTGACTCCTGATTGACTGGTTTAAGGTTCCATTTCTGAGAGAGTTGAAATTATAATTAATTGATGACATGGGGCTTAGCCTAAGTGACTCCATTTTGGGCCTGTTGTTTTATTTGTAACAGGATAGCTCTCATTTTTCTATTGACAATATGAAGGGTTGTAAGGGTAGGATCAGGAACTGCAGTTTTGAGGCTATTATAACTGGCCAGGTGAGAAAGAAAGGTGGCGAGCTGTAGGCACAGAACTTGTGAGAAGTGATTGTATCCTGGACAGATTTGAAAGCTAAAGCCCTGATACTGGATGTTTGGTGTGAGGGAAAGAGTGAAGATTGATACCAAGCTTTGTGACTTGAGTTCACATAAGATGTTACCATTAACTGAGATGGGAAAGGCTGCAGCAGAACCTTGATATTAGACCTTTAAGTGTGAGATGCCTATTTTAAATTTCCAAATGGAAACATAAGTGGTTATGCAAGAGCCTGCTGTTTAGAGGAAAATGTCCAGTCCTATTAATATACTTTCCAATTATTACCCAAATGAGGGATATTTTGGAACCTTCATACATTCATTTTAATTAATTTTAAAGTTACTTTGAAAGAAAAAGTCTGGGGAAAATATAAGAGCATTATAAGAAGAAACAGATATATTTGCCTTACCAAATAGTAAAACTTATAAACTCACTACAATAAAAAGGGTATGGTATTGTCAAAGGAATAAAAATTTGTCTGTATAAAAGAACATCCAGAAATAAACTTTGTGTATATAAGGAAAGAAGATATTACAAATACCATTGTCTCTCAGTAAAAACGGGGTTATTGAGTAAATGTTGTTGAGATATCAGAGATCATAATTTATATCATATACAAAATATCATTATAATTATGTTCAATATATAAATAAACATTACACTAATCAACACACAAACATCAAGCTCAATGACATTTCCCATCCCAAATTTGATGCAAATTGATTACTAACTAGTAACTAAGGTGTAGAAAAATTAAGCAACTTGCCCAAGTTAACATAGCTACTAAGTGATGAACTGATTTGAAATCTGTCACGTTCCAAAGCAAATCCTTTTGCCTCCATGCTGAATGGTGTGTCTGGTCTTTTTTGAAAGAGCTGCAATTATAAGGTACTATTTGATAATTTTACAGAAGAAGGAAATGATTCAAAGCAGATGAATAAGCTACCTGCAACTGGGAAGACACAAGGTGAGGCTCTACTCCAATTTTGACTCCCAGTCCTTGTATTAAAACCATGCTGTGGGCTTCCCTGGTGGCGCAGTGGTTGAGAGTCCGCCTGCCGATGCAGGGGACACGGGTTCGTGCCACGGAGCGGCTGGGCCCGTGAGCCATGGCCTCTGAGTCTGCGCGTCCAGAGCCTGTGCTCCGCAACGGGAGAGGCCACAACAGTGAGAGGCCCGCGTACCGCAAAAAAAAAAACCAAAAAACATGCTGCCCTTCCAGCCGGGTGTGGTGATGTTCTCTGAGCTGTATTAGACCTTTATAGGGGGCTCTGTGGGGCACAAAGGAAAACAAGGTGAAATCTACTGGAGGGAGCACAGAAGTTCTCAGGAAAGACTTCTGCAAGGATGTGCCACTTGTGCTGGGGCTTAAATCTGAGATTCTGAACAGGCGAGGTGGGACGGTCTCAGTCCCCAGATCCAAATCCAATTTCACTGATTTTCACAAGTGACCTCTTCTAAGTCCTGAGATTCAGTGAAATGTTTGGCTGACCGCTAGTTCACTTCTTCTCCAGTCAACACTTATGCTGCCCACTCAGTGGAATCGTATTCCTCACATGAAGGCCACCTACTTCAGATTGCTTTGCAAATAGAATTAGGTCTCTGCTTTAGTGTCTAACGGCTGTTTCTCAGTAAACTCCGAGGAAGAGTTCTGGGAAAGCAGTAAAGCAGTGAGAAGAATCAGGAAGCAGTATGATAATGGGAGATCACTGCCATTAAGAATCTCAATTCTGACCATCATAGCAAAGGTCCCTGTACGTAAAAACCTAATTTCTGTCTCTAGGAATTTATTTCCCTCCTTCAGGTAAAAATATCTGAGGCAATTTCCAAAGAACATTCCAAACATTTCATGGTTCCTGTTCGGAAAAAACAAATTAGAATCCTTCCTAATACAGATAATATAGTTAACAATAAGCTATTCTGGGAACATTCCACGCTTAGATAACATTTAATAAATTCCCAAATAGGTGGGTGGTTTACTTTTCTCTCAGAACACTAGAAGTACAGACTTTTGCCTATGATAATTTTATACTTCTTTTTCCTCTTTAAAAGTATTTCCCTCATTGAGTTAATTAATGAACACATCCAACACCTCACATATTTACCTTTTTTTTGGTAAGAAATTTCAATTATACAGTACAGTGTTATCATCTATAGTCACCCTATTACACATTAGATCCTCATTTTGTATTTTTTCACGCATGCCATGAGAATGAATATGGACATTCAAGAAGCCTAAATTTAATGCAAACAGAGGAATATAAGATTGAAAGTAAATTGTATTATGATCAAAAGATTCATACTCTGCAATCAGACAGACTATGAACACATTACAGACTCAGGTTGATTCAACTTCCACAGCTACTTTAGTCCCTGGGTATAATTGTTAAATGGATTGTGACTCCCACAGTGCCCACATACTTAATTCTCTTAACCATAGGAATTTTACAAACTACCAACACAATACAGCTCCCTCTGGTGTCGTTAAATCACAAGACCACAATGTAAACAAAAGAAAAACCCAGACTTTCCTAAATAAGATCTTTAAAACACTAGTTCCAGAAATACAAAATACAAAAATACATCTCCCCACAACAACAAACCACACATAAACTTAAAGTTGCATAAAAGTGTAGTAGTAAAAAATGACAGAAACTATAAAGGTTTGGACCATAAAATAGCCTTGTTTCATGTTTCATGTTTCTTTGAGATACCCTGCAACCTTCACTAGAAAAATGCCTATAAAAACCGGAAGTAAGTTACCTGAGTTGATTTTACGGGATATAGCTTTAAAATCATGGCCAAAGGAATTCCAGTATTTCCCACAAGCAATTCTGCAGAGTAACAGAAATGGGTGGACATCAATTACAAGCTCTAGTTATGTAGGGAAACCAAGGCTACATCTCATAAAGTCTTTGACAAATCTCCCAGCAGAAACTACACTCTTCTACATGCATTATTTTGTACTTTTACTTAGCATAATGGAGCAGACACTGTGTGTGCCCCACCCAAGTCCCCTTTACTGACTGGTGCTCTCAACACCCAGTGGATGCTGGAAAGAAAGGCTTATACACAGCCTTCTCTGAAGCCTTGTCCGTCACTGACAGAACCAACTCCCTTCCAGCTCCTGCTGGGAGGCTACATTCTGACCCCCTGGGAGGCTAAGGATACCTAACAACGTGGGGTACAGAAGCTACTTCCCCTAGTCTCAAGGTGGATACCTCTACAATGCAACTTAAACTCGAGAATACTCCTTGAATCAGGCCAAAAACAAAATTTACCAGAGACCACATTCTTGTCAGCTCTTTCCTCTTTCTCATTTTTCTTTCCTCATTCCCCTACAGGTTTTTCTTAAATACAAATTCAATAAATCCAGGAACCCAAATCCCTCTTTCAGGCAGGCTCAGCTGCTAGGAAATCCAATCTAAGATACAAAATGTTTCTTTCTCAAACTATTAGTATACATGTTGATCTCATCTCTTCAAGAAAGGGATAATCTCTGATTCATTTTGTGAAAATATTTTTTCATTTATTCTTCTAATACCCGTTTCTCAACCACTGTAACATCCCCCCTTTCCTTTCCTATTTCGTTTTACACCCAAGGTGGCCCTGGATTTACAAGAGCTTTTATTTGTGTCATATCTGTATACCAAATGATGAGCATGCTTATTTTTCACTACTTGTATCATCTCTTTATTTATCTTTGTTTTCTTCCTTAAGCATTTCCAACTCCCCTAAACAGTCCCATATTTTAAAATGAATAAAACAATTTGTAATTGATCAAACCATATAGTTAGTGTGCATGTGTATATTCATGTACAACCATAAATCTCTTCTAACCACTTAGAAAATAAGTATATATCAATCTTGACCTTGATAGTTTTACATTGAAAAAGAGAAAGGAACTTTGTTTATCTTTTGTTTAAAGTATTGTACATTATACCTTCTAGAGATTTTCCATAATAGAATAACTTTATACAGGCACAAAAGGACAGAAAGTCTATGGTAACACTTTTTATTGTATTGCTTCAATAATATTACTTTACGAAACTGACTTATTTCACTGTCTATTTTAATAATTTGAATTAGTCATTCAATGCTGTTTCAAGTTGCGTTATGATTAACCTGAAAGGAGTGGCTGCCTCTTTTATTGATCATACCTCTTAACATACTACTTTTACTTCTCTCACTTAGGCAAATTATTGACATTCAGCAAATGTGTATTTAATGTAAATTTGTTGTATGTTGCTAAGTTTGCCTAATTCTAAAGAGTAGTCAGTGATTATATAGACAAAGAAAAGGTTGTTCCTCACATCTCATCCACCAAAGTAAAAAAAGAGAAGTACATATAAGGGAAAATTTTGTTCTAACAACCTATGATGGAGTTCTTTGCCCACTCAGGACTAAAGGAGTAAAAAAAGAAGACTGAAAGAAAACAAAAAATTTTAACAGCAATGGCATATTAAATTTAATTGTTCTCAAAATTTTTAAAAATTGACTTTTTGACTGAAGTTGGATATTTTGAAAAGTGACCAAAAATATTATGGGACCATCACTTAGTAAAAGAGGTATTGAAAATTACACCAGTTGATAATTATAGCTGTATGATTGCATCTTTTTCTCTGACAAAACGTTTACTTTAATATTCTTTTTAAATTTTTCATCTCAGCTTTTCATAAGTTTACTAAACTTTATATTGAACAAAGACTTTTGGGTTTTGTTTCTTTTTTTTTTTTTTCAATCTTCAACTAGGGTTATAGACATATTACCAGATAAGAAACACACATATACACCAACATCACCCGGTGGTGGACCTCTGCCTCTATTGAATAACAGCATAAAAAAGATATCAGTATAAATTCAAAGCACCATTATGATTTCCCCAATAAAAATGGATTAAAGTTTCTCAGGAACCATATTTTCTAGAATAGAAAAATATCTATAATGTCTTTTGTCCCCATTTTACCACTATTTAAAATTCTTTTATTTTCTTGTTAATATTCTGAACTATGTATACCTCTGTTCAGAATGCAAATCACTGTTCACTGATTATGTATACTTATTACATACTCTGGTGAATAAATAAGTGAATTAACAAATGCATTACCAAAGAAAAGAGAACAGTAATTTTAATAAAATTAATATTTCAGGTTTTTATAAACACTACTAAACTAGCATATAATCACAGAAGATTGCACCTTTGTGGCAAGCAAGTGTAATGAGTATGAGACATTTAGCATCTCTTAGAATTATAAAAAGCCAGTTTCCAGTTCCACATTGAGGTGCTTGGAAGTCACCTCTACGAAGGTCCTAACAACAGAAAAAAGCTGAAAAATCAACAACTATTTTTGGATTTGTAAGAGAGGGGAGGGAGGGCACAAGGCAAACTGCTGCTCCCAAAATTTGAGAAATAGACAAATAGAGGGAGTTGCCGCTTACCTGAGCAGAAACCCAAGAATACGTGCCTCCATGGGAACCTCAGTAGGAAAACCTGAACTGTAATTGACAAATTGTTGGAGGATCAGAGCAAAAAAACTCTGAGAGGTAAAATCTTCAGACAACTCACTTATGGGGGCCCTCCACAATACTGTAAGGTTTGTCTCCAGCAGCTTGACCATGTTCCCACAGTAAATATAGGAGAAATATCCCCTGAAGCTTTTGGCAGAGCAAGAGGTAAAGGAACAATTTTGAAAAACACCAGAGCAGTCTGATTTTTTTTTTTTTTAACAAGACCGGCCCTCCAGAGAAACTAGTTAACCAGAGCCTACCCTGCTGGGTATTACCAGAGCCTAACTGAACTGAGGGAGTAAAATACCCACTCCAGCTGGCTCTAGCAATCCTGTCCCATCTAAATGGGGAAAAACTGAGAAATACTTGTAAAGCTCACAATCCGGATCACTAAAAGCCTAAGCCTTCCACACTCACCACCACATTACTAAAGGCCTATTTATAGCAGTTCCTTTTCTCCAGCACATCATGTATGGTTATCAAGAAAAAAAATAAATTACGGGCTTCCCTGGTGGTGCAGTGGTAAAGAATCCACCTGCCAATGCAGGGGACATGGGGTCAAGATCTGGTCCTGGAAGATCCCACATGCCACGGAGCAACTAAGCCTGTGCACCACAAATACTGAGCCTGCGTGCCACAACTACTGAAGTCCGTGTGCCTAGAGCCTGTGCTCCACAACAAGAGAAGCCACAGCAATGAGAAGCCCGCGCACCGCAATGAAGAGTAGCCCCAGCTCGCCGCAACTAGAGAAAGCCCAAGCGCAGCAACGAAGACCCAACGCAGCCAAAAGTATATAAGTAAAATAAATTAATTTAAAAAAAAAAAAGAAAAGAAAATTACAAGGCATACCAAAAGGCAAAAAGACACGATTTGAAGAGGCGGAGAAAGCATCAGAACCAGACAGACAGGGATATTGGAATTATCAGACTAAGAATTTAAAACAACTATAATTAATATGCTAAGGGTGCTAATGATAAACTGGACAGCATGTGAGAAAAAATGGGCAGTGTAAACAGAGAGATAAAAAGCCTAAGAAAGAACCAAACAGAGATGCTAGGTATAAAAACACAGAAATGAAGAAAGCTTTCCTAGGGCCCACCGTAATAACTCACTTAACTTGATTACATTTGCAAATACCTTATCTCCAGGTAAGGTCAAATTCACTAACTTGGGGTTAGTACTTTAAATTCTTTTGGGGGTTAGTGGGATGCCATTCAACCTATAGCAAGCAGCTAGAAACAGCCAGTTGCCCCTTTCTCAATTCTTCCTGGAAACCTTCGCAGCCAAATTGAGAAACTCCCTAGGTACACGTTCTATTTTCTTTTTAATTGCCAGTGCCAGTATTACCAAACCTTCCTTTACTCTACAGCAGGATTCCTTTCTCTCCAACCCACACTAATATTTTCAAACCCTTACTAACAGTCTCCTCAAGACTCTTCCAACTTCAATGGCTCATTCCCAAAGTCAATGCCGCATATTTAGTGCTTTTTGATACAGCAGTCAGTCTCTCTCTCTCCCCTCCCCCATACACTCACAGGTGTGCATGCACACACACACACACACACACACACACATTTGTACTTTGGCAAATGTCTCCTAAGAATTGGGTCATTCTCTCTTATTACCACAATACAATTATTTAATGCAAGAAATTTAACTTTGATACAATCTGTTTACTTAATACGTGGTTTTGTAAACTAAAATTATGAAGGAAAGAAGCGTATCTTATGTCAGTATGCAAATGAGAGCAGTCCTGTCTAATGCTCTGAATGAACTGATTTGGCTTCCAGGGCTTTATAATTCTTCAAAGTCCAAGTGTCTAAGTGATTACCTATTGTTGATTATATCACTTCATTAAAAAAAAAGAGAATGCTTTTGATGGGTTTAATTGTAGACTGAAAGTGGCTAAGGAAATAATCTCTGAGCTAGAGGATATATTCAATAAAATCTTCAGAAACCAAAAGTAAAGAGAACAAAGGTCAAAGAAAAGAACAGAATATCCAAGGACTGCGGGACAACTACAAAAGGTATAATTGGAATACCAGAAGAAAAATTAGAGAAAAAAACAGAAGAAATATTTGAAACAATGACTGAGAATTTCCCCAAATTACTTTCAGATATTAAACCAAAGATCCAAAAAAGTCAGAGAACATCAAGCAGGATGAATGCCAAAACAAATAAACAGAAACCTAGATATATCATTTCAAATTACAGAAAATCAAAAATAAAGAAAAAAAAACAGAAAGAAATGAGAGGAAAAAAAAAACTTTTTCTATAGAAGAACAAAGATAAGAATTACATCTGACTTCTCCTCAGAAACCATGCAAGCAAGAAGAGAGTGGAGTGAAATATTTTAAAAATTGAGAGAAAAACAACACCAACCTAGAATTCTGCACCATGCAAAATTATTCTTCAAAGCTGAAGGAGCAATAAAGACTTTCCCAAACAAATAAAAATTGAAGAAATTTGTTGCCAGGACACCAGCCTTGCAAGAAATGTTAAAGTTCTTTAGAGAGAAGAAAAATAGTATAGGTTAAAATCTCATCTAGGATCTACATAAGGAAATGATCACTGAAAATGGAATAAGTGAAAGTAAAATAAAACTTTCTTTCTTGTTCTTATTTGATCTAACAGATAATGGCATGTGCAAAATAATATCAACAGCTTGTGCAAATAATAGCAACAATGTATATAAATGACATGTAAAAGCACCCTTAAAACTCAACAATAAGAAAACAAACAACCTGATTAAAAAATGGGCCGAAGACCTTAAAAGACATCTCACCAAAGAAAATATACAGATGTCAACTAAGCTTATGAAAAGATGCTCACATAATTTGTCACTTGGGAAATGCAAATTAAAACAACAATGAGATACCACTGCACACCTGTTAAAATGACCAAATTCCAGAACACTGACATTATCAGACGCTGCTGAGGATGTGGAGCAATAGGAATACTCATACATTGCTGGTGGGAATGCAAAATGGCACTCACTATGGAAGATAGTTTGATAATTTCTTATGAACCAAACATAGTCTTACAATAAGACCCAGGAATTACACTCCTTGATATTTACCCAAAGGAGCTGAAACTTAGGTCCACACAAAAACCTGCCCATGGGTGTTTATAGTAGCTTTATTCATAATTGTCAAAACTTGGAAGCAACCAAAATGCTCTTCAGTAAGCAAATGGATAAATTTTGGTACATACAGACAATGGAATATTATTCAATGCTAAAAAGAAATAAGATAACAAACCATGAAAAGACATGACGGAAACTTAAATGCCTATTACTAAGTGAAAGAAGCCAATCTGAAAAGGCTACATAAGGTATAATTCCAACTATATGACATTCTGGAAAAGGCAAACTATGGAGACAATGAAAAGATCAGTCGTTGCCACAGGGAACAAGGGTTTGAGGAATATGAATAGGCAGAGTACAGAGGATTTTAGTGAGTGAAAATATTCTTTCTGATATTATAATTGTGGATGTATGTTATTTTACATTTGTCCAAACTCTTAAAATGTAAAACACCACGAGTGAACCCTAAGTTAAACTATGGACTTTGGGTGATTATAATATGTCAATATAGGTTGAAAACGTGCCATTCTGGTAATTGATGCTTATAATAGGTGAGACTATACTTGTGTGTGGGCAGGAAGTATATGGGAAATCTCTTTACCTTCCTCTCAATTCTGTTGCAAACCTAAAACTGCTCTAAAAAAATTAAGTCTTTAGAAAAAAATTAATCAGCATTTTACTCTTTCCCAAATCTTATTTTCATTACATGTACTCTAGCCTTTGGCCATTACATAAATGCTGTATCTATGAATCAGATGGCATTTTGCTATTTCACAATAGTTATTGAAATAGTATTTATTACGCTTATCTTCAAAACTGCTTATGCTATCTTACATCTATCCATGAAAATATTTTCAACAGTTAAATGTGATATCCCAAATTCTAATACCTGGTCAAAGTGATGGAATTCAAAATTTATTTTCTTTATTAAAAAGTTCTTTCAACCTTATTTGAAATAAATTTTTAGAAAACATTTCATTTTATATAAAATTATATATATATATACATTATATTTTTAAAAGGAAAACCAAAAGATGTTTTTATATTGTTTTATATATATGTGTATATATACACACACATATATATATATATGATGTTATCTTAATATTTTAAATAAAATTTATATATTTGACTTAGCTAACATTCTGAAATAGTTCATAGTTTGGGACATTTACACAAAATTACTGACGAGTGGGCTATTTTTTAAAGTGATACCTATATGTCAAACTACAACCTCTAATCTAAAAATTTGCTCAAAAATAATTTATTGATGTCTATCTAGATGGTGACGTATGCCATAAATGTAAATGGTACCATGTGCACATTAGTAATAGTACAATCATTAGCTTTTCACAAGTCCATTAAGGCTATAATGGACTATATCATAGAATTTAGTCCCAAGCTATTTGCTGTAGCTATTTGAAGTCAAAACTAGAAAAGTTCCTCAAAGATGAGTATGCATACACCACAAAGAAATTCATTAAGAAAATAAACTAATTTCTTCCTTGAAATACAGAACAGAATATTTTAAAGGCTCAAGATGGACTTGTTGAATGCAATTCAATTGGTTAGAGATAACTGATTTAATATCTTTAATTTACTTCAAAATTGAACAAATTACTGAATTGAACAAGGACTTATACTCTCTTATTAAGACTGTCTTAAAACTGACACAGGAAGCTAGATTCTTAGTTTCAAGGTATAGGTCAGAGGACCTTTGCTTTTTACTCTAAATATTTTGAAAAATTATTTTTAAGCCTTATTTATGAATTACTTTGAAAAGTAATTTTTAAAAAGTCCTCAGACCACATCAAACTCAGGATCCACTAAAGATATATTTGGTATTCATACACACATGTATGTATGTGTGTGTGTGTGTGTGTGTGTATCTATCTATCTACTACCTACCTACCAATATATTATGATAGAGTATTGTTATCGCATATTGCTAGCCCAGGAAAAGTTCAAAATGCAAAATCTGAAGTATAGTTTCTACTGAATGCATATCACTTTCACATCATCAGAAAGTTGAAAAGTCATAAGTCAAACCATGATAAGTCAGGGTCTGCAAATGAAGATGAGAGAAAGGGAATTTAAATGGGAAAAGACCATGTAAAATGTGTGGCAGAAAAGTAAGTAGTCTGCTGTGGTTATAGTGTAGATTATTCATAGATAAAGGGGTAATAGGAAACAAAACTGCCTCTGAGAGTAGAGGAAAAAAAAGCACGCATAGTATATAAGCTATGCATGCTAGAAAAATATATCTGTATGCCTGAATGGTTTTAACATACATTGTGGCAGAAAAAAATGTGGCATTTATGATGCCAAATTCATTATCTACAAAATGACTGCATCTTGCAGCCTCCCTTCAAGTAGGCTGAGGTCATGTGACTGAGTTCTATAGATGAAAGTGTTGAAACCTCATCCAGGCTTGGCCTATAAAAACATCTCTCATAATTCTCCAGTGTTCTCTTCCCCTGCCAATGTGACCTTGGAGGTCCCCAATGACAGAGCTTCACCTCTCCAACCTGTAACATTATAGGCTGAAACAAAAGCAAAAATAACACAAAAAGAGAATTTTTTTTTTTAATGGAAAGCCAGAGTGCTTAACCTTTGTTATTTGCAATAGCTATCTTACACACATACATACACACACACACACATACACACACACACACACACACACACACACACACTCCTTACTAATGAAAAAGTTACAAAAAATTGTCTCAAAAAATTAAAAAAATAGTTCATTCAGTAAAATTAGTAGATACAAAACAGAGAAAACCTAAAACATTTTTCTGTCAATAATAATCAATTAGAAAACAATTGAAAAAAACTATTGCATTCAAGATAGCAATGATATCGGTTAGAGATTAGAACCCTGCTCCCTCTACAACAGCTTTACTTATGGATGCCTATTATCAATTTAGACTTTTAAATATAATTTTCCTTTGATTGGAAAATTTCCTTGTAGCCAATCCACTACCTTCCTCTGAATAACTCCTACTCACGTGTTTTTTTTTTTCACATCTCATAGGTGACTTTTTTCAAGGAAGACTTCAACAATAACTCTACATTAGTTTAAGAGTTCTTCCTGTGCTACCTTCTACCCTGTCTTTTTGCTTAATTATCGCTCTCTCATACTATATATTTACTTTACCAAGATAGGTACAATTTTGCTTTGATTACAATCCTATACATCCTTAGCATGAAACAGAGTATCTGGCATATAGTAGATATTCAATATAAGCATTTGTTGAATAAATAAGTTATAAAATAGCACTGAAATCTGAGACTTAAAGAAAACAAAAATATTTACTAAGAAAAATGTGGTTATGAAAGGAAGTTCTGAAAATTCTAAAGACATTAATATTTCTCAAATTAAATATGTTGTCAATTGCAGCTGATGTGATCTTTTTTTCAGGTGAACATAAAGTGTTTTTAAAGTTTATCCAGAAAAAATAATAAATTTGTAATATTATTTATAATATTAAAATTCTTAACACAATTTATGAAGGGAAGATTAACAAATATAAGAATGGAGACTTGCCCATCCCAATATAGAAACACGATAAATTTGGAATAATGTTTTTACTATATTTAATAAAGAACCAAAAAATGTATCAATGGAACAGGATATTAATAAACAACACAGAAACAAAGATTATACAAAAAATAATTTATTATATTGCAATCATACTCCCATATACTCTCATGACTTAAGGGTTTTGTATTTTGCACTTCCCCACATGTAAGCATACATCATGTCTCTGCTCATATGTCATATTTCTTTTAGCGAGATCTTTCCTGACTAAACAATTTGCAATTACAGTACTCATCTCCTCAGAGCATTACCTATTCATTGTTTTCTTCTCATAGTACTTCCCCTAATCTGATATATTATATATTTTATTACTTATTCAGTTGTGATTGTTTATATCTGCCTCCCCATCAAGCCCCATGAGGGCAAGGATTTTTGAGGGCAAGTACTTTATCTCCAGCACTTGGAATAGTATCACAAATACAGTAGATAATAAATATTGGTGGAATTAGGGAATGAATAAAATTCTCTTTGTTTAAAGTTATTTTAATGTACACAGTTAAAACAAATTGTGTTTTGCTTTAAATTTTCTTCTATAGTTTGTGTGCTACAGTTAGTGAACAAATTAATTAAGGTAATGAGAGAAAAGAATGTTTTGACAAAGGTTGTTAGAGATGAAGTGAATTTCCTGCAACTTTTATCCTCAATGTTATGTCAATTTTTCAAAGACTTTTTAAATGTATTTTAGAAGTAATTAAATAAATTTTAACCAGCCAACCCAGCACATTTTCGTGTGTAGTTATAAAATTTAAAGTGAATTTGCATTTTAATCCAGCCTGCAGTGTTTTCATTTACATGCATATTATATTTCGTATACATGTGTATCCTGACACTTAAATTTTCAGCTTGGGGCTTTCCTAGTGGCGTAGTAGTTATGAACCCACCTGCCAAGGCAGGGGACATGGGTTCGAGCCCTGGTCTAGGAAGATCCCACATGCTGCGGAGCAACTAAGCCTGTGAGCCACAGCTACTGAGCCTGCGCTCTAGAGCCCACGAGCCACAACTGCTGAAGCCCACGAGCCACAACTACTGAAGCCCGTGAGCCTAGAGCCCATGCTCTGCAACAAGAGAAGCCATTGCTCACTGCAACTAGAGAAAGTACGCACACAACAAAGAAGACCCAACACAGCCAAAAACAAAATAAAAACTTAAAAAAAAAAATCTTCACCTTAGCTTAACAACTTTATCTTTAATATTCTATAGCTAGGACAAAACATACACAGGCTTTAGAATTACCTTTGGTAATGGGAACTTGAAATTTGCAACAAAATAATTAAATGTTGCTATATATTTATGAAAATTAACTTAGGAAAACTTGTGGGGAATGTAAAATATTGACTAAATGCAAATGCTTTAAAGCTGGGAGAGATCACAAGTAAGTTAGATATCAGACTCATAAGAGAACTCAGGCTGAGACAATGAGTTTAACCTAATAAGACAAAAGTGAATAAAGACAAACATCAATTTCTGGTGTTCAGATGAGTAAAAACAACTCTACAAGTGTGAGACTAGGAACTACAGCTTAGCAAAAATCTGAAAAAAGACATGGATTTAAGAGACAACAAGCTCAAGAGAAGTGTTATACTTCTGCACAAAAAAGGCAAAATTACTTTTAAAGTATATTAATGAAGGAGTTTGAGGGAGGTGAGTCTGATGTTCTGCTCTGTGCTTCCCACCACCTACCTGTCATGTTTTTTTAAGTCCTTGGAACATAGATAGAGCCAAGTGAAATGTACTTAGAGGTGAGCTTTTGATCTCTGAAAAGTGTGGAGAGGAGGTCAAAGTGAGGAGCAGTCTTCCCTGCCTGGACATAAATTTTGATACCTCACCAGAGTCTCCTTCTCAGTAAAGGTGTAGGCACTAAAAATAGCCTCCTGTCTGTAGCAAGGAGAAGGGAACAGGTGGTAACGTAACCATAGCAATAGCAGTAATAGTCTACTCTGAGGATCATAGTTACAGACCTAACTTCAGGTGTGTCTATTTATTATGGCAACCAGAGGAAGACTGCAGTCTGAGAAACTCTAAGACAAGAAACTGAATTAAAAATAGGCTGCCTATGCCCAACTGAAAAAAAACACTATTCCACTCAGGAAAGAAGCATCTCAATTTAAGCTTCTTGGGACATGTACAGTTTAAATCCTGGTAAACATAGGCTCACAACAGAAAGAACTCTGTCAAATACACAAGGAAATGAGCCACTGTGAGTGAGAAAAATACTAAGAACAGAAACAATAAGTACTAGATCTATTTTAAAAGGGCTCCAGATGTTAGAATCATCAAATACAAAATATAAAGTGTGTACAAAAATATTCAAAGAAATAAATAATGGGCTCTAAAACATAAGCAAGGGATCAGAGACTGTGGAAAATATTCAAGCAGATTTGACAAAGAACCAAATAAAACTACCGGAAATGAAATATATAATCATTGACATTAAAAGACACAGCTGATTAGGAAATTGGTGACCAGGGAAAGGAGCTGAAGAAATCATTAACAGTGTAGTAGACTGCATCAAGTTGATGAAAAACATGAGAAAGAGATTACAAGAAGTAGCAGGAAGAAGAGAGTCCAAAGGCATACTACCCTTGTAATCACAGAATGAAAGGAGAGAAAATGGAGGAAAGGCAATGCTCAAAAAGTTAATAGGTGAGAATTATTGGTAATTAATTAAGAAATAAATTCTCAATTTTGAGAAAGCCAATGATTATTAAGTAGGATAAATAAAGAACAAATTCAGACCTGTGCTCATTGTAGTAAAATTGCAGAATAGCCTCTGACCTCTACCTCCAAATATCTAAAAGCCCCCTGAGAACAAAATATAAGAAAAGCAATTACACAGCAGAATTCCAAAAGCAGTTAATTTAGGTAGCCAAAGGCATTAGGGTAATGTCTTTACAGTGGCAAGAAGAAAAACAAAGGTCAAGCTAGAACTGTGTACTCAAAAAATTTATATTTAAAAAATGAGGATATAGAAAATACACTTTTTCTGTTAAGACTAGCAAACAAAACATGAGGTGTTATAAACATAATATCACCTTGAAGAGTCTTTTGGAAGAAGTTCTGGGAGAATGTATTACATTGAAACTAATAAGGGTATGTAAATCCTGGAGATACTGGATTTAGGATCAGTGGCTCTAGTTCATGAATTCTATGAAATAAATTCATAAGAATAGCAGCTAAGCGCCAGACCTGGAAATGAGCTGTTTTTACTAGAACAGTCAGGGGGTTCTACACAGAATATCTTCAGGAAGCAAATAGATTATCATTTAGAGGCTGGATAATCTTGAGGCCATGGGGAAGATGTGTGTTTCTTGGATGGACACTGAAAAAGAGTGAAAGCCATTAGAAATCCCAGTAAAAATAAAAAGCTTTATTAAACAATCATGGTTCATATATGAAACAAGCTAAAACATTGCATGAGATGAAGCAATTAATTGAGTAGGGGTAAAAAATTCATAGGGTTTGAATATTTGAAACAGTCTCTTTTAAGTTACTTAAGTTTATTGATATTCAAACTAGAGAGACTAAAATGAAATCTGATCACACTTTTTAGTTAGGTGGTAAATAACTTACATGGTCATAAAACTATATTAGTCATTAGTACATAGTTCTCCAGAGAAACAGAACCAACAGGAGAACCAATAAATAGATTTATTATAAGGAATTGCCTCACACAATTATGAAGGGTGAGGAGTCCTCAGATCTTCGGTCAGCAAGCTGAAGAACCAAGAGAGCTGATCTATAGTTTCAATCAGAGTCTGAAGACCTGAAAACCAGGAGAGTTGATGGTGGAAGTTCAAAAAAGTTGACAGACTCCACACCCAAGAAGAGTAGATGTTTCAGTTTGAGTCCCAGGACCAGAAACGACCAATGTCACAGCTTAAAGCATTTGAGCATAAAGAATTCCCTCTTAAGCAGCCTTTTTGTTCTATTCAGATCTTTAGTGCAATGGATAAGACACACTTAAATTAGTGATAGCAATCTGCTTTACTCAGTCTACCAGTCAAATGTAAATCTCATTCAGAAACACACTCACAGACACACCCAGAATAATCTTTGGCCAAATTTCTGGGCAAATTTGGCCAAACATTATTGGAGCAGTCAAGTTGACACATAAAAACAACCATCGTAATAACATAAAGTGTTTTTTTTTTAATTCTTAAACAAAATCCAGAAGAGATCATTGTGGTTACAGGACATAATGTTGGTGCCATGTACCAGATATTTATGTATCTGTATCACACTACTGTTATGGAAAAGGCTTTATAAACATCTTTAATTTAAGACGGGAGAGAAAAGATTTAGCTTGAGTGCTATCCTGAGACTCTCCTAATATTTCTCAGAAACTTTTTTTCTGGGGTTGTTTCCTGTGTCTTAGTTTCCTGTGTCCAGGTAAAGCAGCTTGAGATTGAAAATCATTTATTTGCTGACCCACCAGAGTTTTTGTACTTATCCATATCATGGTCACTTCTATGTAGGTTCTTACATTCTGACCGGAAGATGTGTAAATGAGTACAGCTCAGTCCTTCAAAGCATGACATCATATTTCCATCTGTGAATCCATGATCTAAATACAAGAGACTGTGTTAGGCTTTGTGAATGTGTGGAAGGAAGATTATACCATCAAATACATCTTTATTTCAGTATATTGCCCATAATTTGTCCTACATGTATATCTCTAAGATTTTGCTTTCTAAAATATATATTTTGAATATTATTTGTCTTTAATTTCACTTTAAATAATTATAAGCTCATCAAAAATATATAAAGTATTTAAATATAACAAGATGAAAAATAGATATCATCCAAACTTATACCACATAAACCCAACAACGTAGTCTTTGAAATCATTTTTTTCTATATCTCCCTCACATTCCCAAGATTTGGGGGATTTTTAACATAGTTTAATTGTACTTTATCTACAACTCGGCATCCTGGATATTGTGGAAAATAGCAATCTGCTGACATTTTAAAGTACACTCGTGCTCATATCCCACTCAAGAACAATTAAAGCAAAATCTGCAGAAGCTGAGGTTAGTCATATTTATTTTTTCAAGTGATCCCTCATTGATTGTAATGTGCAGCCAGGTTTGAGAACCACTGATATAATGTATAAGCATCATCCATGTTATTAAATAGTTTTCATAAATGGGTGCTTGCATGTCACAGGCATACAGAAACTTATTTAACATTCTTATAGAGTTGGATATTTAGGTTACTTTCAACTATTTGTTTTTTTACATATGGATAGATCCAAATATATGTTAAAACTCAACCTTCCTAGATACTGATTATTATTACAAGGGGCAGATGTGTTGGCCTTTTGAGAGGAATTAAGTTATAAAATGGACCTGAGGGCTTCCCTGGTGGTGCAGTGGTTGAGAGTCCGCCTGCCGATGCAGGGGACGCGGGTTCGTGCCCCAGTCCAGGAAGATCCCACATGCCGCGGAGTGGCTGGGCCCGTGAGCCATGGCCGCCGAGCCTGCGCGTCCGGAGCCTGTGCTCCGCAGCGGGAGAGGCCACAATAGTGAGAGGCCCACGTAGCACAAAAAAAAAAAAAAAAAAAAAAAAAAAAAATGGACCTGATACCCTGAGATGACACGTATTTTTCTTTTAGTTTTTTTGGCCGTTGATTAACTGATAGTAGCTAGGGTCTATAAAGACACTGGGAAGAACTAAGCATCACTGCTGGAATTCATAATTTTGCTAAGAATCTAAAACCAATTAATTATAACTTTAGGCAGTTTCTAATATATTCTTTATGTTTATTGCTTTGTACATTTTGTACAGAAATATATACGTAATTAAAAATAAATTTAATTGTGTAGGGTTTTTTTGGAGGGGATTGAAGATATTTCTAACCTTAATCCTTGAGAATTTCAAAGACTGCAAACGCCACACAATTCATGGAAGAATAATTTATTTTAAGAAATAGAGAAAAATCACATTGTGTTTGATCAGGGGGGTTGTGATGAAAGAGATATTTTGTCAAAATCCAATTCAGACATCCCTATGGAAAATTAAGACTGTTGGGATTAGATAGTATCCACTTATCCAATTTCTGCCTCACTGTGTCTTTTTTATTTGAATTAATCTGGGTAATGAACACCCAAACCAAATTATTGTGGGTTGATTACCCATGAAAAGTGGGTTAATTGTTTAATAGCCATGGGTGCAAGTGGGTATAGGTATTTTAATATACATAAACTGCTAGTTGGCATATTTGATAGTAGCATAAAATACATATACAATGAAATCAACAGCACAGTTTCACATTAAAAGTTGATTAATCTTGTTAGCATAATTTAATTGTCTGTAAAATTGGTTGCTAAACACTGGAAAAAAATAGTCATCTATTATAATTGTTAATGTTTTTAAAAAACAAAGATTAATTAATGTTTTCTGAGTACTAAACAAATAAATATTAATTTTCAGAAAATATTGGAAGAAAAGAGATTTTTAGTACCACTTACACTCAAAGGCAAATGTAACAAATGGTTGTTTCCATTATCAACTAAGCTTATCAGACTTGGGTACCCTCAGAGGCAACCATCCACATTCCTCTGCAGTTTAAGGTGAAATCTACATAAAAGTATTCAATTTCTAAGGAAGAAGGTGGCATCTAATTGAACAATGCTAGCATTTACATCCTCTGGGCAAGAAAAATGGATTCAATCAAGAAACACCAACTGTAGCCATGTTTTCTAATTTACTTTCTAAGGTCGTTAAGGGGAAGACCTTATTAGAACATAGCTGCCAGAGCCATTATCTTTCTTTCACTTTTAATAAAGGTGCAAGGATTCTGATGAAAAATGCCTGGCATTCAGCTCTCCTCTCATGGCAGAAGCAATGGAGCCAATTAAAAAAATTCTGTGAATGGATCCATTACATTATGCCCTTTCGTGAGACAAAAACAACAGCAATGGAACCCAAGGGAATAACAACAACCAAAAAGGATGAGAGCAGAAGAGTGAGCATGCTGTATCAGCAGGGAAGCTGCAAATGTGAGCCAAAGGTTATTATCAAGTTCACAACGGTAACAATGAAGCCAACCAAAAGGCTTTAGTTGATTGTCAAATTATCACTTATTTTCTATTTCTTCCCTTGTTTCATTTTCCTATCTTCTCCAACTTACATTTCGGCTGATTCCTCTTGCTTTTTATGGAAAACCAGGCTGCAGCCTTGTGTTGCCTTTTGCTCACCTAAGAGATGAAAAAGAAATGATCTATCTTCCTTTAGCATTAATTTCAGGGCACAAGTCCTGGTGATGACTGATCGAGAGCCATCACTTTGGCATAGCTCTGGTAAATTCCTTTCAGCTAAAAGGTACTGAAAACCAACATTATCACAGAAATCTTGGTAAGTCCAGGTTTGGGTGAAAACCAGAGAGAACCTCCCTGCTGTGCTTGGAGTACCTAGTCCCTTCTCTCAGAGTCAACAAGGTTTAACGTCATCTCACAATTCAGCAGCTTGAAGATGATTCTTGGTTGTGCAGCCGACGGGGACCTAATTATAGCTTATTTGCCATCCTCCCCCCCAACTCTTCTCTCCAGTGTGTAAGGGCTCAGGGTTCACAGCCAAGCCACTTTTCTAGGCTATGCCTTGGAGACAGCCAGACTGAGAACCCTTCACGACTGGCGGGAGAAACCAAGTCAGAAACAATAAGAGCAATAAATGGCTACAAACGCTGACACTTAAAAGGAGCCAGAGACTTCTAAGAGGATGAAAGAGATGGTCATTGGGGAGCTGCAGTTAAATTTAACTTAGAGAAGCAGAGAAACAACACATCAGAAATAAGCAAAAGCAGGCTGACTGCCTGGGATTTCAGAAACCTTACCCAAGGCAGCCCATGGTCAGAGGAGGCCTGGCCGCTCAGCTCAGCTCTGTGCCGCATACCAGCCAGATGATACTCCTAGGCTACAAGATGTATTCCCGATTGTACATATTAATTTTGATGCTTGCCTAGAGCCACAGTTTCTCATTCTCTGTCAACCAGTGTGGTTAATTATGTACTGTAATATTTAAATTACAATTCTGATTATTTTGGAAAGATAATTAGTCTAAGAAAACAGAAGGAGACAGAGTTGCAATAAAGGTTATTCGGAAGGTTCTGGTTATATAGCAGGAAGACAATATATTCTCCCAGAAGTGAGAATCATTTGTGGCGCAGCTGGACCGTGGGGAGACTGCAATGAACTCTCTGGAACCATGTGTTCATATTAATTAAGGAGGGGCCATCTGGTTCAGATAAAAAGAGAAAATATGATAAATTCTATTAAATGACTTCTCATATTTTGAGTTATAGGTGCACTTCCCAAGTAAATTCACACCCTTTATATTTTCCATCTCTTTGTTTCGGAACTTCCATTTTGCCCAAAACATAAGAAGGATTCCTTGTCTTGCTTACGCCCTTCATTTACTCAGAATTTTAAATGCATTTGATACAAAATCTTATTGTTAATATACAGGTATTTCATTGTTTCAGCGTCTCTTATGATATCTCTTCCAAATTATCATAAAGTATTAAATAAGGCAGAGTTTTGTGGCTACCTGGTCATTTTTTTTCCAGCAATGGAGCTATTCATGTAAATTTAACACATGCATTTGTGTAATTATTGGACCTATTAGTAGATGGATTTGTGCTAAGTAGGACATAAATATTCAATTAAAAGAAATTAACTCTAAATGTGTTTCTCTGGCAATATCAAAGATATATTTGGCATGAGGCAGTAACATTTTTATTTAAAAATCTGTTTCCACTATTTTTTTTACACACATTTATAAAGCCAAGTACACATAATTAATCAAGTCATATATTCAGAGAATAACACACTCAAGTGCTAAAGAACACTCTAGGGGGCAACTCTGTCCCCCAAATTCTTCTCTTTTTTTTTTTCCCTCTTCCCTTCCTTCCTCTTCCAATCCTTTCTTACTTTTCTCCCTCCCACCCTCCCTCCCTTCTTTCCTTCCTTCATCTTTCTGTAAACATTTGAGCAAATTCTGTGTTATTTCAGGTACAAATTTAGGCGCTAGGGAAAAAAATAAACAAAAAAGACATAGTAGCAGAAAGAGAAACAAGTACCTGCAATTTTACCCAATGTAATAAATGTTGTTACAAATGAATTTATGCTGTGCTAAAAATTATTGGTGTTGAAAACAGTTCAAGTAGTTTATTCTAGCTGGTCAGTGCTTCAAGGTAGCTGGACAAAGACCAAATTACCACAAGACACTGAGTACCAAACCCGAAAAGTAGTCTCCAGCAACATTTATTATCATGTGAAATCAACTAGATTTTCTGAACTTTAAAAAAGCATTTTAGGGCTTCCCTGGTGGCACAGTGGTTGAAAGTCTGCCTGACGATGCAGGGGACACGGGTTCGTGCTCCGGTCCGGGAAGATCCCGCATGCCGTGGAGCGGCTGGGCCCGTGAGCCATGGCCGCCGAGCCTGCGCGTCCGGAGCCTGTGCTCCGCAATGGGAGAGGCCACAACAGTGAGAGGCCCGCGTACCAAAAAAAAAAAAAAAAAAGCATTTTAAAGTATTGGTAGTAACATAACAAAATGGGTAAAAGGCTCTGGCTTCACACAGATTTGGTTCCTAATATCAAGGTCAACACTTAATAGTGGTGTGACTTTGCATAAGTTACTAATTTGGTCTAAGTGTCGAATTTCCTTACGAATAAATAGGATACAGCTGCTTTGTTCTAAGGACTAAATGACATAATGTACGTGAAGTGCTCACTATAAAACCTGGCTCATAGAGTTAATAACTATACTATTATTTCTGTTGCAATTTTTATTCCAGAATTGAAACATCCATTCTGCTTATTCAAAATCACTTGCAGACAATTCCCTCATGTGTATAAATAGCTACCCAGTGGTGGTTTTCCCAACAGGAATCCAATGCAATATAATTTAAGAGAGGTAGACCCATCTGTTCTCTTAGCTCTTAAAAGGACACTCTAGATTCCTTTGAATGCAGGTTTTGGGAATACAATAATGCCTTTAATGGTTACATAGACTCATACATAGACTAAATCAATACAAATGCAAAGAAAAAGGGACATGTGACTAGAAGCAGGATTGTAATCTTTACACCCCATTGATTATAAGTGAATTCACAAGGAGCAAAAGAAGTGGACGGCTCTTTTGAAGTGCCTAGGTTAGCTTCTACCTAACCAATCGGGGATAATCCCTTGTTCTATTGACCTTTGTAAATTGGTTTGCCAGGAAAAAGCTCAACCCCCCAGACAATGCTTACTATATGTCTGGCTGCTGTCTAGAGAAGATAATAATCAAGAAAGTCAGAAGAATACAGAAAAAAATCATAATGAGCTTTTCATGACTTTTACCAAAGAGGATTCCAATCAAATCTCTCAGTAATAAAATAAATTGTACTGAAAGGAGTTAGAGCAATATGTATAATAGTGTCTTTATTGTTGAATGACCTCATGAAAATATTCCAATGCCCAGAGGGAGGTAGTTACCCTCACTGGAGTTATTATGGCAGCTAGATAGGACTGTATACTAACTTGATTATTCTTACCCTAAATATCTTGTTTCATGTTAGTAATTCAATTCCAATTTCCACTTTAAATGCCAATCTTGTATAGAAAGTTAGTTTCTTGAGATCTTAACCACTCTCAAAACAGATAACATAGTTTCCAACAGCTGGAATCTATACATTCTATGTTTATAAATTATGTAGATTGTTCTTACAACTCTGTTCTAACAAGGAAGCCAGCAAGATAGCCAAAAAAAAAAAAAAAAAAAAAAAAAAACCCAGAAGCACATCTCTAACATTTTTTTTCTTTTCAATCAGTGAATGTAAGAAATCAGTGAAAAACAATTCAAATTACAGATGTCTTAATGCATAGACCACAGGTTGGTATAGGAAAGCCCACATCTTAGGTAGCATTTTCTCATGATGTAAGGCCTAGAAATGTCAGTTGTCATATGAATGGCCCCATAACCTTAGTAGAGAGAGCCTATCCTCATCTCATAACCAACAACACAAAATAATAACAATTATAAAATACCAGTGTTGCATCTTGGAAAAAATTCAATTCAATTATTCATTAGTATAGTGGAGGCATGAAGAATTGCCATCAGCTTCTTGAATGAGAGAGCATGGCACATTAGAAAAAGACAAAACTTTCTCACACATTGCTTCTTGAGTGAGAATCTAGCTACTAATTTGTAAATTGGATCACTGCCCAGATAGTTTAGTTCTTTTACATGACTTTGTTCTGGAGCAAATTAAATAATCTTTTTTTTTTTTTTTTTTTTTTGTAACAGAGTTTCAGCTTCTTCCCAGGAGGGCTACTAGAAGATTAAGAGGAATTTTGGGTAACATATTACAAAGAATGTCATAAATATCTCACACTTTTAATTTGATTTTAATAAGATACTTAATCTCTGTTGATTATAAATCAATTGAATATTAAAAACACATCTATTGAAAAATTTCACTGCTAAGAATACTATAGTGTAGGTAACTATTACATAGTTTTTAACACTGTAAATAAGCCAGAGAGGGGGAAAAAATTCATATTTATTCAATAGCAGCTATTTTTATTTGAAGGGTTAGAATAAATACAGTCATCTTGGTACAGTATGTTAAAAACCAATAGAATATGCAAAGCATATTAAGTGAGATTTAGTAACCATAAATTTGATATGTGTTTATGATATAGCTGCTCATCTTCAATAAATAGATTTTTAATAAGCAGTTGGTATTTATTCAACAAAAGCAACTGTTACAATGAATAAATTAAATGCTTATTTAAGACATTTCATCCAGCATAAAGAGGTAGCACAATTTCCCTGCGGTACCAGAAATGATTGTTAATACTGGAGTGAAGCCAGTGCTCTAATACCGCATTGTCAGTGGGAAGCACGTCACGCTCTGCGCTGCAGCACAACCAGCATTACACAGCATGGAGAGTCACAGCCACGAAGAATCAGTCCAGGAATTCTGACAGCATTCTGTTGGCTGAAATCATTGCAATTCTTAAACATCAACCCAGAGTACATGAAAAAGAGAGCAAATCTCCATTTCTTTTCAACAGGTCTGGAAAAAAAAAAGGACTTCCGTGTTTGCTTTGATTTTATGTCTGTGTGCTCTCCAGTTATCAAGTATGCCACTCAGCCTAGAAGGTGATTTGCCAACTCACAATTTGGCAAGTGTATGCAATTTAGTAATCATGGATGCTGCTTCACCAGCCCCGAAGCAGGAGATTTCTGAAATTACTGTGAACTCCGTTGGTATATTTCCAGTTGATTTCCCAGTATCATTCAATTTTTCTTACGTGTGTGTTTTTACAGGAAAATCATATATTTTGACCATTTGATATTGTCACATATTATACTATGGGCTTACATGATAGAGAACAGTAATGTTGGCTACCAAATCTCTCTCCAACCAGTAATACCTACCTTGAACAGATGCAAATATTTTTAGTTAGCACTACATTGGTTGTAAAAGTTTAGATGAATGGATAGCTTGCATCTCATAAACAAAGATGATTCTGTTCTTATTTAAACTCTTCATAGCAAGCATCTTATGCAACAACTTAGATGCTGTTGTATAAGCATCTTGTACAACAACTTACAAGCATCTTATACAACAACATATTCAATTCAGTTATTAAAATGCTGCTTTCTTCCAGTGAACAGGAAAATCATTATAAAGCAAAATGTATTTCTATTCACCATTGTCTTTGCTTACTTCTGACTAGCCACAGGTTTTGTTTTTTTGGCAATTTTTCTATATGCAAAATGAAACTGTACTACAAAGATCCTAGAGACTCAAGGAGAATTATTCTTAAGTAGCTCTAGTTGTCTACTGTAGGACTTGGTAAAATAAACCATAGCCTTTCCTTAACTAACCTGTCAGGCCTAAAATTATAAGCTTGCACATAGCCTAGGGTATTTTTTTTATTTGGGGTCTTGGAATATAATAAATATAAAGATAATGCGAAGGACCTCATTTCCAAGTTCCTTAAATTCCAGAAATGTAATTCTCAGAAAACTCTGAATAATTTCTTGAAGGCAGGAAAGCAGAGTCTGAGTAAAGAGAGAGAGTCACAGTAAACTTTGTGGTAAGCAACCTATTAAGCACACACACACACACAATGCAGAAAAGACAAGGAAGAAAATATTGGAGATGTTGAAGGGTTTCCAATAAACAAAACCCTTCTCTCTTACATCACTATTTGAGAATTTGAGAAATAGGGTAAAATATAAAGATGGAGGCTGCAGTAGGCAGAATTCTAAGATGACCTTCAAGATTTCTCACCCTTCCCTCCCCCAGATTGCATGAATTACATAATTTCTGGGATGGAATATGATGGATTTTACTCCTGTGATTAGGTTTTATTATATGGCTCAGGAGAAATTATTAGGAAAATTATCTAGGTGGGCCTGGCATAATCAAACGAGCCCTGTAAAAGCACAGAATTTTCTCTGGCTGGCCACAGAAGTCAGAGATTCTAAGTATAAGAAGGATTCAATCTGTAGTTGCTGACGTGAGAATGGAGGAGATCCTGTGGTAAGGAATGTGGGTCAACTCTAGCTGCTGAGAGCAACACCGGCTATAAACCTGCAAGGAAAGGGAACTCAGTCCTACAGCAGCAGGAAGTGATTTCTCCCTACAACCAGCTAGCGTGGCTGAGAACTCGGAATGCAGATGGATTTCAGCCTAGTGAGGTCCTAAGCAGAAAATCCCACCACACCGATGCCCAGGTTTTTCACTTACAGAAACTATGAGAAAATAATGCGTGTTGTTTTACACACTTAAGTTTGTGGTAATTTGTTATATATCAGTAGAAGACTAATATAGAGGCAAAAACACCATATTTCTTGTTGACAGAAGTTAGTTGGAGAAGTTTGACAAATTTGAGAGCCAAATGAACTTGGTCATTGATGTCCAAAATTAGAGTGATTTGCTAACCCAGTCACAGACAGCAGTGGGCAGAAATAGACCTTTTCAGGTGGAGGGAATTTACACACAAAAAAAAATTCAGTAAAAAAGAACAGAGGAGAAACTGAGCTCGCAGAAGGCAGGTTCCCTCCTAAAAGAAGAAAGGTAGAATTAGTCTAAAAATTTTAGTTATTTTTCCCAGATTAACCAATCAGTTGCATCATTCCCCCCACCCCACCCCATAAACATAGCAAATAAAAAGTTAGAGACCCAAAGTTACACTAATTGAGCTCATTTCACTGGAAGGGAAATATTAAGCATGGAGAAGAATTATTCCCCAGTAAAAAGAAAGAAAGAGGAAATGAGTAAAGAAAGAAGTGGGAGGGCAGGGGCCCTGTCTTAATCTTCTTAATATCTAATACCTGTACTTTGTTTAAAATCATTTTTAATAAGAGCTTATTGAAAGAAAGTTTCAATGGTTGAATGAATTATTAATGATGTTCTTTTAAACTCAATCACATTTCACTTGACCACAAGGACACCAAGATTATATACCTAAGTATGTAGTAAGAGAAGCATAATAAAGTAGCAAGAACCCAGAGCTTGGAACCATAAAGATCTATGTTTAAAAATGAACCAGCTAACACCTTGAGAAGTAACTTTATTCTCCATCTGTATTTTAGAGCCAATACTAACTCATGGGATCATTAGAAAGATGGAACAAGAAAATCTATGGGTAGTGTTTAGCACAGTGGTTATCACATAGTAAGTGATTATTAAATGGAAGCCACAAATCATTTGTTAACTAGTTCTTCCATGTTTATAGACTCAGGCTTTCCTTTGTTAACAAGTACACAGTCAGCACATCTCAGCAAGTATAAAAGTTGATGACACTCCATGGCAGCTGTCCCCATATAGTAGCTTGGTATTTCAGTCTGTGTTAATAGTACGACATTTCTACTTCAACATAAAGATTCAGAATTCTCCCTGGCAGTGGAAGGAAACACGGAAAATTATATACATCCTCTTTGGTGCATCAACTTATAAATGATATGCATCACCATTGGTCAAAGCTCAATTGACAATTACTAGTGAAATGACCCTGCTCAATGTCATAGGAAGCTGCAAAATTGAACCTTCTATTAGCCCAGGAAAGGGAAGAGAATCTGATGTATTTGTTTGCATTAATAATGTCCTCCATACCAAGCTTTTCTGTCCTATATTGACTTTGGTTCTTCTACTACAATCCCACCCTTGAAGAAAACATACAGAACTTCCCTTCTGGAACAAGAACCTAAACTGGCAACAATTCTCTCCTAAATAATCGTGTCTGATCAATGCACTATTCCCTTGACCATCACTCTTCACACTGCACCTCGATTACCAAAATGCAATGGTGCAAATCCTGGAATGGGGGAAACTTGGCTTCACTTTTAGAAAATAAACTCTGAAAAAAGTCAGTTTTATTTGGTGAGCAGAACAACTACTGAATATTTGGTTTTGTTACTAGAAGTATAGTACCCATGGACAGCAATTCCAGTCTTGTTTATTTAGTCTTGTGGTATTAGTCAAACCACAGTTGTATTATGTTGCTGTGTTCTGGGCTATTCACTTAGAGATAAAGATAAACTGTAATTCATTCAGAGAAGCACAATCTGAATGGTGAGAAAATTCTAATGCCAAGTTATACAAGCAACAATTGAACTAAGAGATGGGGATGCATAGCCAGGAAATAAGCACCCTCAGGCAGGACATGATCGTGTCTTCAAATATTTGAAGGGTTGTCATATGGGAGAAGCGTTAGACTTGTTATGTATAACCCTAGGGTATAGTGAGAAACAGTGGGTGGAAGCAAAAATCAGACCCAATTTGGCTTATTTTAAGGAAGATCTATCAGAACCAAGCCACAACGTATTTGGCTGCCTCAGGAGGTAGTAAGTTCCCTGTCAGAAAAATAATTCAAGCCAACTGATAACCATGTGATATGGTTATTGCAGAAGGAGCTCAAGCATGTGATAGAGATTGGACAAATATCTTTAGGTAGAGTGACAATATAACATCATACAAAACGGGACCAGTGTAAAGAGAAATGCTATGAACAATTGTTAAATATTTTCCTGTATGCCAGAAAAACAGGCAAAAACTAGAACTATCCCAAGCAAAGTAGGATATGTTTTCTTCCTATATTTAGGATAACTTCCAACTCTGAGATTATTTTTAAACTATTCCTTGACATTAAAATATCAATTGCAATTTAATAATTTCCATTCCTAGGAATGTTTGCAAAACAAATAACTTTTGAACAGTCGATTTGGGGAATTTTTTTGACATTGTAGTAAGACATTGTTTTGAGTGGGTTAGCATCTTTGTTTTGCAGCTTGAAATCTCATTGTGCAGTTGCCTTCACGTAGGATTTGGTTACAGGTAAGGTAAGTCCAGAATACAACCATACAACAAAATGCATAACATATATTTAGCAAGTCACATGAAAAGATTTCACAGTCTCCCAGATTTATCCACAGGCTAATCTGGTCAGGCAAAGAAGGTGAATTGAGTCCCTACTGTGATCCAGGTGTTACACTAGGTAGTATACACTACTCAGTATCGGACAGCAACCCTATGAGATGGGCATTTTCACCTTGTCAGGTAGGTTTTATTGTCTCCATTTTGTAGATAAGCAAACTGAATTTGAGAGACGTTCCATAACTTGTCCAAGGTTATAAACTTAATAAGTGGGAGAATTAGAATTTGAATCCATATCTGCCCAAAGCATGTGCTTGCTACATTCTAGGCTGTGAGCATTGGATAGAAACAGTAATGAACCAAAAGAGGATCTGACATTTTAAGAAGAGAGCTAACATTCATATAGTATTTTAGAGTTTCTGTATGACTTTTATCCATTTATTATCTATATATTACCCAGACTTTTAAGCACCTACTAATTTATAGGCATTAATCTAGGCATTGAGGATGCCAAAACAGAATTAATTCTATAAAAGAAACGAGTGGAATTAACTAGGTGAGAAGAAATGTGCATTACTTGTAGCCTAATTTGCCCACATTTCAGTCTAAAAAATAAATGCGGATATGTATATATGTGAGAATTTTCCCTCAGCCGAGAAATGGTTGGGTAATAGATCAGAGGAGGAAAGAAAGATAAGCTCTAAATTGCAATGTAAGGAGGATATCTCCATTGTACAGGGGAGAATGAACTGGATCGAAAAAGAAGAAAGCAAGGAGAGAAGGGAAGGGGCCTTTGAAGTGGTCCATGTGTGAACTGATCTAAGCTACCAATGATGTTGGGAGCTGGGCAGAAACGTTTCAGAAGACACACAAATTTATTCTCATAACATACATGGAATTAAAGCATGCTTTACTGCTATTTACCACATATCATGAATTAGAATCCTGAGTTACCCAAAACCACATAAATTCCAAAGCTTGTGCTCATCTTGTTCCAATACACTGGTCCAGAATGTGACAAATAAGAATAAAAGAGTCCTTTCTCCAGATCACTTGATCATTTTGAGTTAGAACACTAAAATTTTAGTGTTCTAAATTTCAGTGTTCTCCCCTTCTCTTCCCAGCTCCCTCACATCCTTGTTTTCTGTAAAAGGACAAATAAAGTAATGAGCAACAGAGAGAGATTTCAGCAGAGCTAAACTAAAACAAGAAAGCTGAAGGCAAGAAAATAGTTCTGTAACATGTTCCAAGGAGAAATTCCAAAACAGAATGAAATATTTCCTGGTGTAAAATGCCCTCAGTGGACTGAAACATTTCCTTGGAACCCAAGACAACAGGTAAAGTCTGTTCCTCATTAACTTGTGCGATAATGACCCAATCTTACATTTTCTATTTCTTTGGAATTCATTTGTTTTCATTACATCAGGTGGTTGTTATTATGATGTGTTAATGGGCTTCAAGCAGGGCTGTCCTCTGTGACTCAGACTCTGATTACTAAAATGAGAGTTTTGATATTTCTTATTATACCAACTCTGTTTGCATTCCAGTTGTTAATATTCTTGCCCACCAGAGTAGTGCTCTGAATTTCAAAGGCATGCAAAAGAAAGAAAGTGAGAATTTTATTTTTATTTTCAACTCCAGATTTCTTTCATCCAAAAGTTTGTCTTTCACAACTTTAGCACCACATTTTAGTTCTTGTATGCCCCTAGTCTCATTGCTAAAATCTTTGAGAACATTTTTAAACGTGAAAAAACACTTGCAATTTCTCACTCTTTCTTTAGTTTTCCTTTTGGGTTCATATTCCATTTTCTGGCATAAAGAGCCTTCTTGATCCTGTTCTCACAGGAACTACCCTTTACCATCCAGGTCATGACCTTTTGATTCAAGATCATAGTAATGCACTTCTGTAGCTCATTACCTTTATACATAAATTAAGTTAGATAAATTGCTCCTAAGCATTATACCTCTTCAAGAGTGAGCCCCACTGCTCATGCAATACCAATGCTTGTCTTTTTACATGTGTAAGAAATGAAAGTCTTGAAGCCAGAGATCAAATTCAGTGTCTTTGTAAGACTAAAGAGAGAACCATGACACTTCTAGTCTGATTCAAAACGGGGCTATTTTTCAGAAGCTCATACTAAATAGATCCTACAAAATGAGCATTTCCATACAACCCATTCTACTTATCCAGAGCCTCCCTGATACTGAACACATACTTCTCTACACTCTTCACTAACGGGAACAGCAACCACCCTGCCCTACTTAACTGGATAACGAATGAACTTTTTAAATGTCTAAATCTGTGTTTACACATACAAGATGAGATTGGTGTTTACCTAAGGGGACTGTCTTTACTCACTAATGTGCGCTTTACACTAACCTAAGAAAACAAAGACAAACTTCTCCCTCCCAGGAAGATAATACTTGTGATGATGACAGCACTGCTAAACAGCCTTGGTTTTCCAGACACGACAGAAATATATTTGGGTGAACACATTTTTGTTTCCGTATCTATGGAAAGGTTCCTTTATGTTTTCTTTGTTTGGGTAATTGTTAGTGTTATTGCTGTTTATACCCTAGGACTTGTGTATAAGTCTGGCGTTCCTGACTGCCTCAGCTTTTGTGATGTCTACCCCATGTTGGTTTACCTTACATTATTTCTCTCCACCTCTCCTGTGCCCAAAACGTTCAGCATCACAGATGGCATTTTATAGACAGTGATTTTTGTGTAAGTGCGGCTGTTTAATTTTGCATTCAGCCGAGGACAGAAGATGTCATAAGGCCTTTGTCCTCCAAAGTGCACTATGTCCCTGCTTCCCTTTAAAGTTAATTGTGTGTTTCCTTGTCACTGATTAAGTAGATGTTCTGAATGTGTCTATAAGCAGTCCTTTCTATTTTCTCCTGTTTGTTGGGGTCAGATTGCAGTCATAAAGATTCCATACAACAGCTGTTTTGTGATCTTTATGATATGGAAATTTAGAAAGGAGCTGTTGAGGAGTAAGAATTGAAACACACTGGGACAAAAATAAAAGGGACACACGAAAAGCAAAATGTAAGCTATTTCATAAAGACATTCATTTTCATATACAGAATAGTTATAACTATATCATTGGGTGGAAGATAAAATGTGACCTTATCACCTCATGATACGATCATTTCTTGAAGAATTCAAACAAATAAGACAAAAGGAATTTTAAAAATAAACTTTAGCCTAATAATTCATCTAATCACTATTGACCAAAAGTGTGTGAACAAATGACAATTACAGAAATCAAAGAGATTATAGTAAATATGCTCTTGTTAGTTTGTCTACCAAGAAAAGAAGCATTTGTAATTGTTTAATGGCATCTTTGAAAATTCAGCCCTTTCAAAATAAAACCAAGAAAGTTAAAAGAAAAACCAGAAGATATGAGAAAGAGGAAAAGTAAGGGAGAAAAAGTGAAGGTACCAAAAATTATAAACACTTTGTGGCAAAATTGTTGGCAGAAGTTAAAGTAACAAGTAAACAACAGAAATATAATCACAAACTCCAATGACTACCGGACACGTAACTAACATATGTAAAGATGGCAAGTAAGGTGATTTAGGCTGTGATCCTGAAACACTTGTTTATAAATCCACAGAATATTATTTCTTCTGCAAAGAAACCACCTCTCTCATTTATTCTTTGTGTCCTGCCTGCTAAAGCTGTGTAATAAGTGCAAGGGTGCTGGTAAGGAGTCATTGGCATAGGGCCTTCACGTTAGGAAAACTAAAATAAAACAGCTGCTAATTCAACGTTTTTAAAAATATAGTAGATTCCAAATTCATCCAGGGCGGGAACATTTATTATCCATCCTCAACACTTCCTCTAGTGCTTGGCCCATAGAAGGCATTTACCAAAACTTTATTGAATTAAATTATTTTTTTTTCTAAATATAAAGACCAAGGGACAGAATGGACTAGAGTAGCTCCACAAAGAATGAGAGGTGGGGAAAGAAATGTAATCACATCCCTCTCCATATTGTAACATTTGAAACCCATCTCCATCGAGCATGCGTTCTTGAGTATGTATGTATTTACGGGCCTGTGTAAACATTCATCTACACCTCAAAAAGTCTCACGTCCTGCAACCCTTGGCCATGAAGATGTCCTTATCAGGATAATTCAGCTGCATTAGGAGGGCCTAGAAGTAGGCCTGGAAGTAAAGAGCTGGATGATAAATGATGACAAGCTGATGCCATCTGCCCCCAGGCCCATATCAAAGTTTTGATGCAATAATATGTACCCCTATAATGTGCCACCAAGAAAGTCTCAATTATGTTCCCTGGATTAAAGTTAAGCCAACAAAGAAATGAAGAATGCATTTTTCAAAGATCTTGAGTTAGAGTTGTAAAGGCTCAAAGTGGAGGGGAAATACTCCCACTACTCCTGAAAATGTTTATGTAAACTCTTTCATGGCTTAATGGACCAGGTTAACGAGGTTCACAATAAAGTGCCCCTACAGATGATATCTCACAGCAAGCCTTGAGGGATGCTGGCATTTTGTTTGAGAGAAGCATTAAGCTCAAATCCCTCGCCCAATTATGTGTAGCATTTTATCTTTGAAATTTTTCATTATAAGTGAAACTAATGGCCTGTCCTATGTCGTTCTGAATAGAGAGAAAGCAGTGTGCAAAATTATCATTGCACTGGCTTTGCAGGGTCAAGTAGGAAACAAGGTTCTTATCTACACAAGTCATTTAAAAGACTTCTATTAGTTTATATGCAGGCTTTGGGGAAGCATCATACACCCAAAATATTGACCTCCATACTCAATTTTTCTTAGTTTGTCAAGAACCCATTATTATGTTCTCTAGATTTTGCTGATTTGTTTGAATTACCAGGGGTATTATCACCAAATCATTTAATTGCACATTTTTCAATTATTTCATTTGATATATATGGATCATTCAGAAAAATTGTAAAAGCACTTATTTTATTGAATAAAATCAATGACTAGCTAATCAATGAATTACTTCAACAACCGTTTATTAAATAGTGAGCCTGGGGCAGGCATTGGGTGGCTGCTGGCAATGCAGAGACATTGGTCCCGGCTTCCTGGATCTACAGATCTACAGACAGCCTTGGGCTAGCTGGTCAGTTTAAAGTTTGTAACATTAAGGATTTTTATTTGTCCAAATGATTTCTTTATTTTAAAAATCTATTCTTTTCATCTTCTTGTTTATGTCAAGCCTGTGCATGATAAACTCTTAAGTTATTTTTCATTCTGGTGTTGGGGAAACCATACAGTCCCGTGAGGTAAGACATTTATTTGTTTATCAGATTCACTGTTCTAGAGAATTTTCTGGATGACACAGCACTTCTGTGCTGAGGAATTCTGTTATCTATGGTTCATTAATACTTTCTGCAGGATCATTACCTCCAAATTCAATAAGAAATAAAACTATATTTCTACATGGCACAAAGTGAAATATGCATGGAAATCCATTGCATCATTCTGATGAACTAATAATTGATCAACTTTATATATTTAGGAAGCTTACAACAACACAAAACAAGATAACGGTGCTATGACCAACTTCCAATTCCTTCTTCAATTATCTTCCAACTGCTACTAGGAAAGAGGAGAAGACTGCTTCTTCTGCTCTATGATAAATTATCTTCAGTATTGATTTCAGGATCTAAATGGAATTTGTGAAGCAGAAAAAGAAAAGGAGAAGAGAGTAACAGAATAAAAAGCCTGCAGCCCCTTTTCCTACAACTACCCTTCTTGGGCAAAGAGTGATTTTGCCTACCAATTTAAAAAACTGGGTGATGGCCGCTCTCTCTAAAGTAATAATGTACCTGAGAGGATTGGAGAGAAAAATGGAGCCTCCTTAGTGGTAATTCATAAGCAGGAATAGTCACTGCAGATTAATACTTTCATTCATTTGGGCCATTTTTCAAGTTTACTATCTAGATCCACCCTTCTCCAGGCATTATATGAAAGCTGGATTTTAGTCCTGAATCTGCCACAAACTAGGTTATGTCAACAGGTGAGTTTTGTTTGTTTGTTTGTTTTTTCAACTTCATTCAGGGCTTAGTTTAATAAGGAGTGAAACTACATGAGCTCTAAAATAGTTTTCAGATCTCTGAATTTAAATCTTATGGTTAATTTATTTACCAGTTCACAATCACAAAATGTATTATTTTATCATATTGTCGTGCCAACCAGTTCACCTTATCTGACTTTAAGGAGAACTGTCTGGGAGAGAGATCATGAATATATGAAAATACTTTCTTTTAAAAAAAACCTCAGACCAATTTTCTGGTCATGCAATTGGTATTAATCTTGAACCTGTAAGTAATTGTTTCTAGGTACAACTTTACAAAAAAATGAAACACTTTACAAAAAAATGAAATACACTAATGAGATAGTGTTTTAGTTCCACAGTTATACTTTTTCTTTTTTCCAAAGGGTAGGCCAAGCATTGACATCTTGTTCATAGTAAAAACATGAATTGCCTTACTACTAGGAATAACTTGTTTTATTTTTGACATTTCTCTCTAAGGTGGAAAACATTTTTTTGGAGTGCATTTAGCATGTGACAATTGTAAAATGTAAGAGAACAACTCCTTTCCATAAATAACCTTGCACAGTGCTGAAATTCTTACAAGTAATATTCTCTTACATAGTTGAAAACCCAATTAATAAACAGTCTAGTACTCAGTCCTCAAACATCTCCCACAATGGAATCCACTGCAAGGACTTGTACTGTATGTGTCTTGCATAACCAAGCTAATCATAAGGATTACAACACAGAAATGAACTCTCCATAAATATTAAAAATTATCTAGCCCTCACAGATGTTTACTCTGCTTATTATCTTCAAACTTCCTGGATCAAATGTTCAATATGAATATGTTAGTATCCACCAAAGATTGGTTTTGGCAGGGTATATGTTGATATCAGCAGGAAATAAATAGGAAAACAATAAAAGGTATGAAACTTTAAAACAGTAGCTTAAAGGTGTTTTATAAACTACAGATGGCTTACACCATTTTAGCAAATATTTGCTGTGGGATTAGAAACAGGACTGAGAAAAAATGAAATCATTTGAAAATAATGTCTCCCATGCAATATGTTATAATTAAAGCAGAGATAAGCAACATGGAAATTGCCTCTTATTATCTCTCCTCATATTACAGGAGAGATGAAGTATGTTAAGACATGTGAGCACGAAATCAGAAAAATAATTGAAAAATGTTCAAAGGAGTAATCTTTAGATTTTAGAATCCTAAAATGGGAACTCTTTATTAATGTAATGCCAGGCACATACACACCCAAAACCCAAGACACTCAACTTCCACACACAAACACAGACCAGTTTTAACTATTACCTTTATACTTACCACTGCTGGTTATGAAAAACAACAACAATGACAAAGAAAAAGAGAAAAAGGAGAAAGAATAAAAGCAAGGCTTAGTTTCAAGGCAGATAGAAACTGAAGATCAAACAAGTCAAGTCTGCTGGCTTCAACAACTTTCTCCTCCAGAAATGCTTTGGAATTGAGCAAAGCACTCCATGCCTATCCCTCCTCTGTGGCTGAGTGAGTGGATCAAACTGAAACACAGCTCTCCCACCTTAGGCTGTGATCTCATTAGTGCTCAGAAGTTGAGCAGCAGAAAGCATGGGGAGCATTGGCAGGGTACAGATAGGAGAGGATGGCAGGATGCAGAGGAGAAGCCGGGCCAGTTCACTGATGTTCTCCTCATTCATAATTGAACCTGTGTGCTGGTCTGTTGCTAGAAGGCACCCTTGCTGCAGGTATGGTCTCTGGAAAGTGACTTTAAATTATATTCCCTAACATCCCCATGCAGTTTTTTAGAGTAAAGGAGTCTGGACTTAGTAAAATTGTGATGAGTTCTATGTTGTATTCCTCCATTCTTGACTGATTAAAAAAAAATGTTCTCTTTTTATCTCTACAATGAACTATTGTATTATGTATGGCCTTAGAGGTTCTCTGAATAAGGGGATATTTGTATTAATACATAAAGGAGGGACTTCCCTGGTGGTGCAGTGGTTAAGAATCGCCTGCCAATGCAGCGGACATGGGTTCGAGCCCGGGTCCGGGGAGATCTCACATGCTGCAGGGCAACTAGCGCGTGTGCCACAACTACTGAGCCTGAGCTCTAGAGCCTGAGAGCCACAACTACTGAGCCCTCGTGCCACAACTACTGAAGCCCGCATGCCTAGAGTCCGTGCTCCGCAGGAAGAGAAGCCACCGCAATGAGAAGCCCATGCACCGCAACAGAGTAGCCCCTGCTCGACACAAGAGAAAGCCCACGCACAGCAATGAAGACTCAATGCATCCAATAAATAAATTAATTTTTAAAAATACATAAAGGAACATGTAATACATTACACTAAATATATGCTTTGGGTACTGGTGTAGCACAAGGTCTTTGGGAGAACATGTCTAATGATACAGAAGCTGATATAATTAATAGGAATCAACAAGTTTTACAAATTATCACCATGTTGGGTTAGTGTAATGTACACAGGCATTAAAATTATTTTTTTGCATCAAAAAATGAAGTGACTATCATAAAGAAAAAAGCCCATCTATTCCTCCTAAAGCATCTTTAATAGCTACTTCCACATCTGAATCATGATATATGCCACCCCTCCACCCTAGGGGACTTCTTACTATATAATGTAACTCCCTTCTTCAAAACACTCTTCCGAGATAAAATCCATGTGGCTGTGATTATTTCCCTTAATCAACCAACCACTGTTCATTTTCCACAATACAGGTATCCCTATCTTAATGGAAGAAGATTTACTTAAACATAAACTTCCCTCCACGTTCTGAGCTCAGGGGACTTTTGCCCAAACACCATACAAATTTCTGAAATTGCTCTGATTCAAATTTGATTGATTAAGAAATGACTCTTCACCAACTCCTCGTAAAACCCTGGGAATCAGGGGGGAAATCATGAAACTCAAGGAAAGGAGAATACGGAAAAGGATGGGTAGAGAAATACCAAACATAAATAGGAGACAAGCAACAGGGACACCTTTCCTTTTGTTTTTAGTTAGTGGAAAAGCCACGGTCACCACAGGAAAGATGAATTATACCAGGGCCAAGGAGCAGTTAGGACGTTTTCAGAGCCAGATGTCTGAAAGAAGGCCAAGAATGAAGAGACGGAGGCTGAGAAAAGCAGATGCAGATGCAGATAACATTCCTGAAGAGACAGTCAATTCATTTTATTGCTTGGGGATCAAAAAGAAGCTACCTCAAATCAAATCAAGTCATGCGATAGATGTGGGATTTCAATTTTTACAGGTTGATTAGATTCTATTTTCACTGAACCCTGTGGACTTTGAGAGGACTTGAAACTCCTTTCAGTGCTTTGCAAAATTTCCCTCCATGTAAACTGTCTGCAAAGGGATTGCTCTGTAGCTTAGCCATCAAACAATAGCATGGAAAGGACAGATGCCATCATGGATCCAGGGCTGAAGATGTGAACCACATGTGTGATGTTCTAGCTCCCAGATCACCTGAGTGAAAGGAAACCCCCCATTAGCTGTCATATGCTGTTCAGCCTTGTAAGACTTGACTTCCTAAAGGGTAAATACTCCTCCCTGTTTTTTAGTCCCTTAACCCCATGTGCACAAACACAAAGACGACTGGTTCTGGCCCAGTGAGTCCGTGGCATAGCTGAGGTATCAAGAGGAACAGAAGTTTGACAAAGAGAGATGCAAACCACTGCTGCAATTTAGTCCTCTGGTGAGGCCACATCACTCCTGCGTATCTGAGCCCCTGTAGCAGGTGCATGCTACCAAGCGCCCTGGGTCTCTCTTGTCAAAGGGACTAATAAGCAGATGCAGTGATGGTCCCTACCTTCCCCGATTGCACACATCCCAGACAGAGCTCTACGGTGTTGATTCAAACTGTCCTATTGCTAGGCACTCGGCGTTGCTATGTGATCAGAGAAACATGTAAGTATAATGCAACCGGGGGAAATCAATTTCTCCTGGGCTCGACTCCATTTAAACCGTGTGAATGCAACTGGGAGAAAACCAGGCACTGGCAGACTTAGGATTCCAAGCTGGTGAGTTTGCTGAGGCAGGATGTTTTGTGTGTCACGTTGTGAATGATTATAGCAAGACAGGGGGATAAGTGGGAAGTGAGAGGTCTGCGCTCTTGGGTTTTCACTTCCAAAATGACTTCGTTGAGGTCTTTTCAATTTAATCCTAGAAATAAACAACTGCTGAGAGTAAATGGTGATTGAAAGGAGGAAGGGGAAGATGACTTCAGTTGGCTCTTTCTGAGGAGGCTGGGTCCCTGAACGCTTCAGGATTTAAAGAGGAGGCGAAGGGTTTTAATTGGATTTTAAATTTTCTTAGTAGTCAGGAAAGGTTTGGGGTGCACTGTGGCCTGATCCGCAAGCACAACAGGCAGCTGTGTTTCAAAACTGACCTTTATCAGATGGTGGTATGTTTATTTCAGTCTGTCACAGAGAAGGAATAAGAAAACACTGCTAGGCCGTGCAATTTGGGTTATAAAAATAAAACAGGACCAAAACTAAAGACACTGCCTACTTGGCTAAACTCCTAAATTAGGAGACTGGGGGAGAATTCAGGAGGGGTTAAGGGAAGCATGACGGCTCCATGGTGAAGGAACTGAGGCCAAAACTCCTTGTTTAGGAGCTGATGAGAGGAAAATTGAGCTCAGATGAAACAAAAGGAGATAAACTTGAAATAGGTGGCAAGCAGGCTTTAATTATTTGATAAAATTCAGGGCAGAACTCTGGCAGTGGTCTACTTAACCCCCCTCCACCCCTTCTTCCCTCATCAAGGTATTTTCTAGGTATCAAAAAACCCCAGCACCTTCAGAGACTTGGCTTCAAGGTTAAGAAGCAAATGCTACACTGTACTTTTATATAATAAAGTTCAGCGATATCTCAAACTCTATTTCCTTTTTAATTACAATTTTCTTACCTGAGCCTCAAGTGATTCTCATGTTACCATTAACCCTGGAGGCCCGAGTTATTTTACGTTCAACGGCAAGGATTGGCACCGCAGTTTCTACACGGGCAATTTCTCCTCTCCGTGAGCTTTAACCAAGTGGATAACATCAGACCAAAGTTCCTAGTTACTCATGCCCTGTAGAGAGACAAGTGCCCTAGGGAAAGCCTAGGAATTTGAAATAAACTGAAGATTATATTGCTTCTGAAATATTTGGGAACTGTGGAATTAGAGAACAGACAGCAGATTTTTTTATTTTTTGCGTTACGCGGGCCTCTCACTGCCGTGGCCTCTCCCGTTGCAGAGCACAGGCTCCAGACGCGCAGGCTCAGTGGCCACGGCCCACGGGCCCAGCCGCTCCGCGGCATGTGGGATCTTCCTGGACCGGGGCACGAACCCATGTCCCCTGCATCGGCAGGCGGACTCTCAACCACTGTGCCACCAGGGAAGCCCCAGACAGCAGATTTTTAAAGTGAGGGATATTCTAAAGTTGAGCTCTTTCTAAAAGATTCTCTAGTGCCTGTTTTAACTTTTAAACTGTAATTTTGAGCCAAAATTTATTTGGAAAGTTTTATTAAGGAGGATTATTAAGAAAAGGTGGGGACTAATCTATTGAGAGGAATATATATATATATATATATATATATATATATATATGGACCATTTATAAAGAGTTAAGAATATCGGCTAACCATTGTCTCTAATTGCACTGATGATGACAAAGGTAGAAAATACACGACACAAATAGTTCTGCACCAACGCTTCATCCATGGCAAGTATTGTCAATCTATCACAGCACTGTCTCCATTTGTGCCAGATAGTGCTAGCTGGATCATTAAAGGATTGTCCCTCCTTTCTGGGCACACAGCTAGACTTTACTTCCCTAAGTCTTCATAGTTAGGAATGACCATGTGACAGTTCTAACCATCAGAATGTAGTAGAAAGGATGTATGGTATGTTTAGAATGAAAAACATTCAGATGTTCCTTCCTGCTGGTTGGAATGGAGTTATTCCCAATGTGGCCAAACTTACTATAGCGGATGTCACTGTCACCAGAAGGTAGAGCTGCCCAAACAAAAAAGCAGCCGGGCAGCAGGTGGTGCTAAAACTGATCTCTGAGACTGGAAAACTACAGATCCTGGTTGTACCATAAAAATACCTGGTAAAATTGCTGTCTATGATTAACTTGAAAGCAGACATTACCTGTTGTGCGAGCAGCTCTAGGAGAAATGTGGGAAAGAGCCAGAGCATTTGCAGTTCTTGCCAAGTTGTAACAAGCCATTTAAGAATGAGTTAATAGCAATGGAGAGCCAGAGATCAAGAGCCTTATAGATTGAGAAAACACAACTACTCTGGACCCCATACAATAAGTTGTAAGTCTGAAAAAAGTCTTCAGTGACAAAATCTAATACTACTTCTCAGTTAAACAAAGGGACTCATCTTTCCCTGAAAGATCATATTAAGGCCGTTACCCTCCCGCTCAAGTTTAGTGTTTCAGGCAGCCTCTTTGAGTTAGAGGTTGAGTTACAATGAAGTCTCAATAGACTCTCAGTAAGCCTCATGGGAAATCCAAGTTGGGATGAATCTTCATTAACTCTACTCCACTAATTTTTCTTTTACCACATCACAGAACTTATTTTTCTCAGCTTACCTTAAACCCCATCTCTAGCTCCTGATGCCCTATAAAACCGTTTCTCGTTACAGCATACGAAAGTGGTCTTTCTCCTGAAATCCAAAACCACATATTGTCTACACCATACTTGGCAGATGTATTTGATTTCTTGTATGTTTAAACGTGCAGCCAGTGTGCAGACCTACAAGATTTCTTGTATGTTAAACGTGCAGACCTCCTTGTCTAGGTGTAAATGTCTTTAAATCTCGGTGTGTATTTTATATGTTTTTTAGAACCACGAATGCTTCCAGCAAAGTACTTTGAATATAGCCTAATATCGTTTTGATGCATTAATAAATTCCCAGTGCATTCAAGCATTTTCTGCTTCGTTTCTCTTGCCTGTAATTAGTAACATTTAATCCTACCACCTACTTCTTGAGTCTTCAGAGACTCCCTATTCCCTGAAGCTTCATGACTAAAACATACATCTCTCCTCTCAGGCTCAAATCTCCCCACCTATCTCTACAACTACACTGTCATCTCAGCTCAAAATAAATCATCTTTCTCACTCAGAATAATACAAATTTAGAGCGAATCTAATTAAGTTCCTCCTTCTTCTTCCTTCCTTCTTTCTACCCTTCCTCCTTCCCTCCCTCCTTCTTTTCTACCCTCTTTCTTTTCTTCTGCTTTTCCTTTATTATGTGGATGAGAAAACTGAATGACAAAAATGGTAGAGTGCCTTGGCTAACATCAGAGTGTAATTAGTCATATCTTCCAACTCTTTCTAGAGTCCTTTTACTTCACCATATTTGCATCTCATGTTAACACACACTCAAAACTAAAAGAAGTAAATGCCTTCTCCTGTAACTTTTAGCCTTCATTGCGGAGCGCAGGCTCCGGACATACAGGCCCAGTGGCCATGGCTCACGGGCCCAGCCGCTCCACGGCACGTGGGATCCTCCCAGACCGAGGCATGAACCCACATCCCTTGCATCGGCAGGCGGACTCCCAACCACTGTGCCACCAGGGAAGCCCTAGCCTTTTTTTTTTTTTTTTTTAATATCTGGTGATTGTTTGGAAGATAAAAACTTGCCTTTTTATTTATTTTACTATGCATGGGCCATATGTATCATGATTATTCAGAAATTACAATACTGATACATACTGACCCAAACCATAGAGAAACATTTTCCCCATCATCAAGTATCATCTTAAGAATTGATCCATGAGATCCAGAAACCAATTCTCAAAGGGATAGGATCCTCTGGGTTGTATTGATGCAAACACACTGCCCCTTCTTTAACCTTGATAACAAATTGACACATTGAAATGTCCTTAGATTTAGAAAACTAGAAAATTAGAATAAGCATATCTTACCATCTCAAAAATATTATAATACTTTAAAGTTTTATTTTTATCAAAATGGACAGGGCAACAAGGAGTACAGAAGCTTATGGTGAAAACTAATGGTCCCAACTATCTCCCTTGCCACTTCTAGTTTGACTACCTCTGCTCTTTTAAAGGACAATTTTGGGTTCTTATAATGCTTACCTCTGTAAATTCCATGCTGGAAAGTATATATTTACTTGCTCTTATGATACATGAAAACTTACTTGTACTCTTCTCTTCCTCTTTCCTTCATGATTGATAATTATTAGTTTTATTTTAAATTCTCCTATTCGTTACCTTTTAAACCCCAGCTTCTAGTTTCAATAACTCTGAAAAAATGTCCCTTGATTCTCCACTTTGTCAGATAAGTGTATTAGAACTTTCTCATTTTCGTCAGCTTTTCCTAATCCTCTTTTTTATTCCACCTTCTCTGAGCTACATGATAACATTTATGCTATCAATGCAGGTCAGATTTACAATCTAAACTGTAACCACATTGAAGTCTTCTGTGAATAGAGATTGACTCTAAATTTAAGAATCAATGTACACATGGCTGTAACTGCATATGTATCGTCTAGTGCTGGCAGAAGCAGTGGTGCTAGGATTAGTGGGCCTGATTACATCACTCCTGAGGGGTATTCTAAAGGGACTGTTCTGAACATCAATAGCGAATGGATTCTCTTTTCTTATACTCCTTCGATTTCTCAGAATTATGCCTCTTTTCAGTTTACTCTATATTTCAAACAAGTTGAACCCATTTCTGCTCTTCTGATGACTGCTAAAATGATTTGACTTTATAGCTTTTTATACCTTCATCATATTTTCACTTTTTCCAGAATGACTCCACTTGTTTCTCAGTTTTTAGAATTTTTCCTGAACGTCACTCTCCAGAGACTCTTACTTCCTCCTCGTATTGGAACTAATTTATCTCATAGGCTGCTGCATGGTAGCATCCTGGGAATTCCTTTCTTTCTTTCTTTCTCTTTTTTTGTTTCTCTCTTTTTCTTTCTTTCTTCCTTCCTTCCTTCCTTTCTCTCTCTCCTCTCTTTCTTTCTTTCTTTCTTTCTTTCTTTCTTCCTTCCTTCCTTTCTTTGTTTCTTTCTTTCTTTCTTTCTTTCCCTTTCTTTTCCTAAGTTGTCAGATGTTTCCTTGAGCCTATGCCTCACTTCTTTTTGGTTTTACTTCTTCACTTTGATGGTGCATACCTCCAGATACTTTCTGATAGAGGTTTTGGAGAGAACAATTCTTCCAGTCCTTGAATGTCATAAAAAGGACTTTGTTCTGTCCTCACATGTGGTTAATTGCTTGGTCTGATGTAAAATCTGCATTGGAAATAATTTGGTCTCAGAATATAAGTGTCTTATTTCTTTCTATAGTGTAGTTGAAAAGAAGTCTGGTGCCTCTGTATTTCATTAAACTGTAGATGACTTTGTTTCTCTCTTCCTCTGGAATCTTATTAAATTAATCTTTATATTTTCTGTCTGTTGGGAAGAAATAGAGTTAAATGCATAACGTCCAGGTCTTTGGAGGCAGATTACTTGGACCTGTATCTCAGTTCTGCCACTTACTGGCTAGGAAACATGTGTCAGTTACTTCACCATTGTCCACCTCAAGTTTCTCCTCTATAAAAGGGGATAATAGTACATCCGTCTTCATGTTGCTGTGAGGATTTTATAAGTTAATGAATGTAAAGAACATAAAACAGGGCCTGCATATGTCAAGTGCTATATGAATAGTTACTATTAATATTTTCTAGTTCTATTGGTTTATTTTAATTTCATCTTTCATATTTTTAATCTCTTAAGAGCTCTTTCATGTTCTTTGATCCTTTTTTATAGACTGATGACTTCTTAAATGTCTCTGTGAACATAAGTAAGAAACCTCTAAAAACTATCTGGGGCTATGAATGATATTTTTCCTATGGAATAAATATTTCTGTTTATTTATTCAGTATTTCTCTTCCATGTTTCTTGTTCTCCTCAGTTTATCTTGAAAACAGAAGGACATGTAGCTGGTGTCAGTTTCCTTTGCTTTGACTTCCAGTAGGTCTCTTCCCAGAGTGGATTCTGCCTGGATGCTTAGAGTGGGAGGATGCAGTGGAGCCTGTGGATGTATTGATTGGCTTCACTTTGAGGAGGGCAAGCAAAGCAGTGTAGGGTCAAATGGACCCCCAGTCCCCCACCACACACACACACACACACACACACACACACACACACACACACACAGAGCATGCCAAAATGAGAAGACATTTATTGCAAGGCCCCATTGGTCACCCTATAAATGTAGCACTTCCTCAGATGGTATAAGTTAAAATAAACTTATGATGTAACATAGGAATGTTAGCATGGATTTCAAGTTTTAACCTAAGATCCTCTGTACTTACGTATTTTATGAAAATTAAATCTGTTTATTCTAATAGCAATACTTAAAATACTTGTACAGCATTAAACTTTACAAATTCCTTTCATACAGGATATTATTTGATCCTATGGGATTCTTAGAACAATCATTATAATCAAATAAATAATATACATAAAATAGATCTTTGAAAGTATAAAACACAATGCAAAATTACAAGGTACTACTATAGCGTTTACACATATTAGTTGTATACTATGTTAAGAAAATACAGTTTATTACAAATAATACATTTAGTTTTGTTCTGCACTGACCTTCTCCAAAAAAAGAGAATGGATTTGAAAAAAGATACTGACTAGAATACTAAAATGATTAGAAATCAAATGGACCTTGAGCTCTTCCCTTGCTTCAGCCTACAGAGGAAGAAGCAGAGGCCCCATGAGGCCCTATGTACCCAAGGTCACAGGGACTGTGAGTGATACAGCCTTTTAATGGCAGGGCCAAAACAAAAACTCTGATTCTGCATCTCTTTCTCTTTCATGTTCTTTACCCCCAATAAATTCTTACCTAGCCAAAAACCCTAAGAGTTTAAATTATTCACAGTACTCCAGACTTCAGAGGTTTGTAGGCAAAGATACAAAGTAGAAAGATGAGAAGGTTGTTCCATGAGTACATGGTACATGCCCCACATCCAAACGACAACAAGACTTCAGGCACCCTCAACAGTGATGCAACAAAGGCAGTCGTTCCTCCAGACTTTCAGGGTCACAAACAGATTTCCAAGGCTGCCATGAGTGCAGCCGAGCTGTCTCATTGGGCTCTGTAGCTTGCAGCACTTTCTGCCAGAGTGTAATAGAATCCTGGAGCGCTATTGTATTTTTAAAGGCAATTAATATTTTATTATGCACAGACTTTTATTTGCATCATTTGGATCCCTCTTCTCTAATTAAATCTTGTGATTTACACAAACAAAACTGCTGTTCTTTAAACTCTGCAAATTATAAAAATTAACAAATACTTGTTAAAAGGAAGCAAAAGCAGCCACGGGTCCTATTTTTGTGACAGAAACAACTGGAGGCTATGGAGTGAATTGATAGTGTCTCTTATTTGAGTGGGGCAATGTGGCAATTACATACCAAATACCTTAGTTAAGTAGAACTGATAGAAATTCCAGCTGTCTATGAGAGAAAGGTTAATTCTTTAAATAAATAAAGTCAGAGTATTTTATGTGTCCACGTAGGATTTTTGCTTCATGACCTTGTGTACAGCGTTTTGTGTTATGGGATTTATAAATCAAGAGTGTAGTTTCAGGCATGCATTACACCAACCCTGCATTTGTGGAACATTTCCTACGGTCAAATGGATGGTATTCAGAGGGAAGAGAAAGACTCTGAGCTTCAATGCCCACTTGCAGAATATGCCTTGTTCCTTTTTCTGTTTCTAAATGAGCAGTTCTTTGGTAAATTTCAGCTACGTGAGTATTATATCCTGCCCCTCTCCTGGCAATATATGGAGTAAAGATGAGTACCCTCTAGGAGAAAGACAAAAGTCTCTCTTGATCTCTGGAAAGATAGCAGAAGGGGACCAAGGGTCAGGAAGAAGAAGACAGAGCTGGGACAAGAAATAATCTCCATCCTAATTAAGCTGAAAGATCTTAGCAAAGCTTCCCTGGGAATAGTTTGCAGTCTCCTTGAAGGACATTACTCCCAAGGTCTCCATCTGGGGAAGAAGAGGAAGGACATTAGGAAGTAGATGGGGTAATGATCAATTAATTGACATGATGAATTTAGCAGTAATCTGTTTTCTTTACGGCTCTTTTTTCCATCCCTGCAAAATGCGCACTCAACCCAGAAACTAGAATGAAAACCAAAGGTTTCAATATGGAGAAATTCACTTTCTGGACATTTCAGGACCACATTTTTCCAAATGTGGAGGGCTACTCTGCAGGTCTGCGATTTCTATTCTCATTTGCATGAATTCTTATCCGCATTCAATTTGTAAGTCACAGGCTTTCTTCCTTTGTGTGCCAGTAGATTAATAGAGGAAAAACTCCACATGAAATTTTTATTAAAAAAATTGACCATCTACCTAAGTGAATATATTTTAGGCATATTTGAGATAGTTTTATTTTAACTTGTAATGATAGAAATGACTTCAGAATACCTTTCTTCCAAGGGCCTTGAAATTCTTTTGAAATATGAGAACACACAGAAATACACAGCATGCAAACAACTTTATAAATTTGGGTACAGAAAGTCTCCAATGTAAGAACATCCCACATGAAAGCAACCCTCAAGTTAGAGAGAAATACAGCAAAGAATAAAATAACAGACCTTCTTATTTCCCTATTTTATCACTCCCTGATGTTTCTACTACTGTTACGGAATTACTGTGGAAAATCTTAATTCTTTTAGAGAATGTGCATTCTGCAGACCTGAAAAGTTTGTCTTGTGAGCCTTCATGCAAAGGGGGTGTATAAAGATAGCAAAGTAAGTTTCACCTCTTTCAAACTGTTCTCCCAAATTAATAATGCACCCAAGAAAGAACTGAAAAATCTTCTCCTTTTCACCAGTCTTCTCCCCTTCCTACTCACCCTCTTCCTCCTTCTTCTTTTCCCTAAACAAGGCAGCTTTCAGGATCAAGAACTAAGGCACATGGTCCAATATGATCTTTTTGTGAATTTTTTAGAGCAACAGGCATTAAGGACTACCCCAACAAATTAACTACTGGTGGAACTTTATTCCTATGAGAACATGCATTCTAAAATACACGTGAAATAACAACACTCTAGATATCATTTACTCCCTAGGAAATGCCTACACTAGTAATAACACTTAATATTTAGTGACAACTCAGCAGTGTCAGACTCAGTACAAAATTATTTATTATCCCATCTCATCCCCACAATAACCCTAATTTGGAAGGGATTATTAGGATTCCCTTTATAAAGATGAGGAGAAGAGGTTTAGAGAATTTAACCCCATACTCAAAACCATGCAAACACAGTGGAAAAGCCAAGAGTATGAGGATGAGAACACAGATCTGTCTGACTTTGGAGCTGGTGCTGTTTAATATTGTGCTGCACTAAAATGCTTAGATGAATCTGAGACAGTTTATCCATGTATAAAGTTATGTGTATTTTTAAGAAAATTTCTATTATAAGGAAGACATTTGTGGAGGTTAATTCTTTTATTATTGTACCAAGTCTCATATTTTTTTTTTATTTTTGCCACAAAAAGACCAAATTGACGTATGTAGGTAAATATGGATCTTCCACATCACTTATGCTTATAGATTACTTCATAATGTTTGTAGTCAATCTTTTAAAAAACAGTGTTACAATGGTATAATGGAACTAATCTTTCTATTTTCTCCACCAAAAATTGTAATTGTTTATTAAACAACCACCCTTTATGGACACCACAGTACAACAAGAGGCCCATTTGAGAAGGTATGAGTCTCAACTTTTGCTTAGTACACCAGAAGTGCTTAATAAATATGTTGACTGAATAAATGATAAAAACATCTTTGAATATGGCAAACATAGGGGATTCAGCAATAAAACAATACATCTAAGTTTAAAGTTAATGGCTCTGATATTTCCAGTAGTACTTAAATGTAAAAAGATAATGGGTTAAATATGATAAAATTAATAACTAGGCTTAGTAAGACAGTTTCAACAGCACAGGTGAACAAAAATGGAAAGGCAACTGTCATTCTCCCACTTCCTCTTCTACCCCATTTGCAATTCACAGAGGAAACCATATTTTATTAAGTTCAGTTTTATTTCTTCTGGTGGTCATCTTCAAAATTCTACACAATATGCTCCTATGCTTGTTTCTTGACCAATAGGGGTAATCCTTTATATTTCCTGCATGCTGACATTTTGTGCTAAGAGACAGTGCTAAGCAACCTTCCTATATTGTCTCAGTTAGTGTCCACTGGGAATAAATACTGATGGTGTTAGTTACATCTGAGAAGCCCATTCTCCTTTCCATTGATTGCTTTATATGACATAATTTTGACAATAATTTATTAAAAGTCCTCCCAGGGTCTTTAGGGAAAAGTTTCTTTATTCTTTAAGAGAGGCACAGAATAAGGTATAATCTCATACTCACTGGACATTCTTGTGACATTCATGTAATAGTTATGCTGCAACCATCCTGTGACTATACATGAGGGAAGGTTACTCCCCAAGGGTGGCAGGTTGGAGTGATGGAAAGAGCATGAGTTTTTGAAAGTGTGAGGTGTTCAAATAATCAATTCATCCACCACCATTAACAAAGCCAGGTCTGAACATGTTCCAAAAAATTGAATTTACTTTTGACTTATACTCATCAAACCACAGGCTTCATATTACTCACAAGGTAATATGATTTAGTGAAAAAGACCCAAACTCTGGAGCTAACAACCTGGTCTACAGTACTCAAACATTTAGATTCTCTGTCATTTCATCTGTAGTATATGAGCGTTGAACCATTGTTATTTAACATATGGGAATCTGTGACTTAGGAAGACACTTAGCTTGGACATGATTATAAAGTGAAAAGCAAACAGCCTAGTATTACTAACAAGTTAGTATATGTTAGAAAGTTCACAGATTTAGAATCTAGAAGTCTTGTCTTCATATTCCCAACTTTTACTTGATGGAATTTCTTGAGACAATAAAAGAACCCCTCTAAGCCTATGTTTCCATATGTGTAAAACAGGTATTATGATACACATTTTACAGGACCCAATGGGCTAATGTATGTAAAAGTGTTTAATGGAATTTCACTCATTCATTTATTAAGAAATATTTATAGTGTCTACTATATGTATCAGGAACTGTCCTAGGTTCTAGGCAAACAACAGTGAACAAAACACATTAATAGGCATAAATCAGTTCATTTATTGACCCATGATCAGTTCTAATTTGGTTTATGAGTTATAAAAGCAAACTTAACCATTTAACCATGAGCTGATTGTATTACATTATAAATGTCTGATATACAGAACTGAAATACCACAGTAGAATACACATTCTGGGTTCTTTTAAGTGCATGATCATGGAGATCAGGGATTAGAATTTATATTTTTTAAAAAATTGTCTATGCTAGCCTATACTTGGTTAATTGAATTATATGATAGTTGTGAAAGATTCTTGATAAATCAGCTGTGCTCTCATTTCCCCTTGCTGCCAACAGCATGTGTTTTTAGAAAAGATTGGCGTGCTTTACTCAGTGTCCATAACACAAAGAATTAGGAGAAAATATGAGCTCATATTATTGGATTCTTGACTAACATACACTAAACTTCCCAGTCTCCGTTGCATAGCTTCCTGGGAGTGCATAACCCTTTTCCCAATTTAATCCCTCCCACCTTGGAGACCTACCAGAAACTCTGTTAATTGCCCATTCTTGCTTTTGCTTTTGACTAAAGTGACAAAAAGATCATCTGGTAAAATCACACAGGGGAAAGTCTAGTTAGTCTTTAACATTTCTTTAGTTTTATTAGTCATTTAATTCTGCTCCTCTCTAACAACTCCATGTTTAGATCTTCAACCCTTTCTTCAGAGAAGTACATGCCTAATTGTATGGTCAGGTCACTCAAGATGGCTGTTCTCTTGCTCTCTGTACATCACCCTGCTCTGCCAGTACCTGCCTCACCTACACCCTACTCACATGACTGACCTTCCTACATACTTGACCCAGGCCCCAGCTAGTGATTATTCTAGCTTTAGATCAAAACTCTCCACTATGTTTATCAAAGGGGTGGTGAGGGGTGTGTCCCTCTACTGGTTTCCCTGGTAGCCAATGAGGCAACTTGTTGTCAATTCACCCTATAACTGGCAATCTCGCCTTCCCCTCCAGGAGTGAAGACTGCTACAATGTGCTGCCCTGCACATGGTGGGGTGTCGCTCCAGGACCTTGCTTCAGACGTAAGATCTCCCTGTCCATTAAACCACTGATGTCTCTCACTGATTCTGGGCTCTTTCTTCAGTCTTAAAGCTGGCCTGTATGGTGCAGCCCAACATGCACATACAGTTGTGTAAGTTCAGTCTTGCTCAGCAACTGCTAGCCAGAGTGAGAGGTGAAGGTGATATCGAGCCCTGTACCCAGCCAGTCATGAACCTAGGACCTGAATTTGATTTTCCACCTGGATCTCATGTAATGGCTTTTACCTTCTCCTTCCTATACTTAAAAGGAAGAAAGAAATATGTGTGTATAGTTATTTTTACAAATCAGGTCAGAAAGGTGTTGTGTTGCTGCCCATTACAAAAATCTGGGGGCTTTTTGGCCGATATTGTGTCTTAGGATATTTACCTCTTGGGTAATGTACCAACCTGAGGGACAGGTTACTCAACTTGGGTAATGTACCAACCTCAACTATAGCTGGTCTGATGGGTATCAGGGAAGAATTGAGATATGCTTGCATGTGCTGCCAATTTAGCCTTGCAATGAATTATGAGTTCTATAAATTCAGTAAGTGTTATTTTCTTGGTAGTGATTCAACTTGTCAGGATTTAGAAATAGCCCCCTGTGCCATTTCATGCCAACTGCAGCATTTTCTCTGCTCCTTCCTTGGCAGGATTGGCCTGAAAGAGCAGGGAATGTGTTCTCCCAGGACAGAGCAAGAACTAGTAAATCAGCACCTCTACCTGTCATATTGATTTGCAGACCGTTTACCTTTCTGCCTTCACTTGATGGTTTGGGGGTTGTGGGTAAGGGGTGGGAAGGAATAGAAATTAAAAAATAAATATAAATAAATTTCAGGATTTTTTCTTTTCAGTCTTTGCCCTCACTCAGAATTGTTTAACTGAATTCAGAGAGAATGGATCACAATGCAAGTGCCTGGCCCTTCGCCTGGAGCAGTTTGTAACAGTGAACTTAAAAGGTAAAGAACTTTTGGTAGTGGAAGCAACCTAAGTGTCCATAGACAGATGAATGAATAAAGAAGATGTGGTACATATATACAAGGGAATATTACTCAGCCATAAAAAAGAATGAAATAATGCCATTTGTAGCAACATAGATGAACCTAGAGATTATCATTCTAAGTGAAATACGGCAGACAGACAAAGACAAATACCATATGATATCACTTATATGTGGAGTCTAAAATATGACACAAATGAACATATCTATGAAACAGAAATAGACTCACAGACATAGAACACAAATTTATGGTTACCAAAGGGGAAAGGGGCAGGGAAGGATAATGAGGACTTTGAGATTAGCAAATACACACCACCATATATGAAATAGGTAAACAACAAGGACCTACTGTATTTAGCACAGGGAACTATATTCGATATCTTGTAATAACCTATAATGAAAAAGAATCTGAAAAAGAATATATATATATATATAAAAAACTGAATCACTTTGCTGTACACCCGAAACTAACACATTGTAACTCAGCTATATGTCAATTAAAAATTAAATAATTAAAAATAAATAAATAACAAATAAATAGAAAAATTTAAAAAAATAACTTGTTAGTCTCGGGAATTTGTGTCATAGTTTGCATCTTCTGGGACCTGGGGTACAACTACAGGGATACGTGCCAGCCCACAGTGTCATGGCAATGGTCCTTAGCTGCACTCTAAGTGAAGAATCATCATTGACCTGTATGCTGGATTCCCCAAAAATCACAGAATAACAATGAAATTGGTATTAATAAAATAAATCATAATATTAACACTAACAACAATATCTAATCATGATAAATATGTTACATTCACTATCTCATTTAATACTCAACACAGCTCTGTGAGGTAGGCACACTTATTGTGCCATTTTAGAGAGGAATAAACTGAAGCTAGGAGGTTAAACAAGTACCCCAGATTTTACAACTAGAAAGAAAAGGAGATATAAGAAAAGGAATTGAAATTTGAATTCAGATCAGAAATACAGGCTGCATGATTTCACATATGTTTTTACATATGTTTTGGTAACAAACAAAAACAAAACAGAAAAACAGATAAAGAAATAGCTCTGGAATATGATAATAATTGCCACAGAGGTGGCACACCCAGTGTCTTGTACATTTTTATCTAGCTGACACCCGAATCTGTCAACAAAGAAAGAGCAATGACAACCACTCTATTCACTTTAGAGAAGCATATCTCCTTACTGCTAAAAGCTTTCTGAGAGAGTTGGCTTTGCCCACTGCTTCCCACCGAGAATTTTAGAGTGCAATGAAAGGCTTTTAATTAAGCTGCAATATTATAACTAGTATGCTTTGACTATTTACACTGAACACTGTTGTTGAGGCAGAATGTTTCTTCTTTTTCTTTTCCCTGCTAGTTTCTCAATGAAAGTGAAAGCACACAGGCAAGCAGAACACAAAGAAGTGAATAAAGAGATGTTGTTTTCTGCCCACTTAAATTTCCAGGATTCTAGTTTATGCAAAACGGAGGTGGCTTGGGTTGTGCATCTGAGCCTGTTCCTTTGCATCTTTCAAGGATCTGCTCTTTGCCCTTTGGCACTCCTGTGGATGCGCTAGCACACATCTGGTATAATTATTCCCCTCTGCTCCAACGTGCAGACACATTCACAGACTTCCTCTGCTGACAGAAATGGCTTTTTAAAAGAGTTCATGACTCTGGTAATGAGTTTAAACATTGAATGTAAACAAGACTTACTCTATACATATGAGCTGTGCTTACTTATTCAAGAAGAATATTATAAATTACATTTTGTTAGTGTGCACCAGGAACAAAGCATCTTTTAGCTGTTGGACTAGGAATCCTTCTGCCTTAAGTTTACTGGAGAAAGTTCAACATACAATATCAAAGACAAACAACAAACCTCCAGTGACAAAGCTTTCTCTAGTCTCAGTCTATTTCCTCACTCTAGGACTCTGAGAATTCTCTAAGTCTCTGGGTTATATTTTAGTTAAAAAAAAAAAAAAAAGAATTTGAGGTTCTGAATTCCAGTGTTACTTCTATCATTTGTTTGCAATGTGAACTTAAGCAAATCATTGATAATATTTTCTCTTCTGTAAATGTGGTCAAATAACATCTTGTCAGATAACCCTTTGGAGCCATTGAAGTTAACAAAAGAGAACAATATGTGAAAATCTTTCTGAACTATGATGTTACATAAAAAATATTCATTGCTATTTGTCATCCAAAATATGTGTAAAAACTGTGATGGAATATTAGGAAGGAAATCCTGGATTTGTAAAGGAGGGCAGAATTGCGACACATAACAAATTTAGGCTCAAGTTTTAGATTTCTATAAATCTTATGCACTGAGGTGAGCAAAATAATCACTAGGGATAAGTTGATTATTCTAAACGCTGAGGGTTCAGTCCTAGAAGTCAGTATTGAGTAAAAATGGGGCATTATAAATGTCAGAACAGAGCGCATGTAACTGCAATGCCGGTGCATGTTGCCCCAATGCATTCTATGTGAATCCAAAAAGTTTTAATAAAAGGAGTCGAAAGTACTGATCAGTTGGGATAATGAGCTGATTAATATTTCTATAAAATTGGCTGAAGAATCTAAAGAGTTTTGTACTTGGTTGAGGTTGAGAACATGCGAGAAAACAGACTTTAGAATACTAACAGCTAATATCAACTCTAGCTCCCAGAGTTTTAAGAGCCTGCTAAGATGCCTAATAGACTGTTTGCCTAGTAACATCTTATATGTCCTTCCACTAATTGCTAAAGTACACTTGATTTAATCAAACTCAATAGTACTATATAAAATAGATTTGGAATTTAGTATTAATCCTATTGTTTGTTTTGTCCTACAATCCAATCCAAATATTTAGCTGTCATAATTAGAAATTTTAATATAATAATTTAATGAAAAGAATTACTGAGCACTCTTGTCTGAACTTAGACATTTTAAAAGAAATTATCTTAATAAAAGTAACATATAGTTCATTCTCTTTCCATTAGGTAAACTACTGGATTCTCTATTCAATAACTTACTGTCTAAATCTTACTTTAAAAAAATCCAATAATTTATAGATAAGAGATATCTAAAATATTTGTTAGTAAAATAAGAGGAAAAATATTTTCTTTCTTTAATCCATGTCTTTAAAATGTACAAGGAGGTAGGTCAAATCAAATGTAACTGTCTGGGCCTCATTCTCTAATGGATAGACTTTTACACCTTAGACCTAATGTGTATACATAGGCCTCTGGGAAATAGCATGGTTTGTGAGCTAATGATGTGCATTGCTAAATATTTTTACATCAGAGTGACATTTATAAATTATATTTTAATATTACAATTATTTTAGATGATTGCCCCCAAAGCCCTTTTATTTTTAGAAAATATAATGTATGCCTGGCCCACAGACACTCAGAACCCAAGATGTTCCAAATTGGACTCATTATCTCTCCACCCCCGCCCTAAAGCTACAGCTCCTCTGTGTTCCCTTGCTCCAGTAATGGGGCCACTCTCCTCCCAGGAACACAGGCAAGCAAACTTCCATCATCTTTGGCTCCAACCTCTCCTGACCCTTTAAATCTAATAAACCAAGCCCTCTCAAATTTATCTTTGAAATGTCTTTGGAATTTGTCCGCTGTGCTTCATCCTGACCATTCTTTCTATGATTCAGGCCCTAATTGTCAGATGCCCTAACTTATTCCGAGGGCCTATGTGTATGAAGCTCACAGGAACTAGTGCATTCTATCTCCAAAATACCTTCTATACATTGCTAGCATTATTTTTTTAAAACACAGATATGAAGATATAACCACTTGGATGCTGGAAAACATTTTGGCAATAGCATTTTATAGACAATGGAATCTAAATTCCTTAGCAAGTCACCAATCCCTTCATTTTTTTCTTGCCCTAATGGGTCATTTTTCCCCAACACCTTATGTTCTAGCCCAACTACACCATTGATTATCTCCAAATATTCTATATAATTCTTAGATAATTTCCTTTGAATGAGTAACCATTGTTACCTTCTACTCATTGGGAACACCTAATCATTTTTACATCACAATTCATCTCCTTTGTGTCCTTGAGAAGGATTAATTATTTTTGCCACCCAGATGCCTAACAGTTTGCTTATTCCTCTCTTATAATTCTTACCACAATCTAAATAAAAGTTAAAATTTGTCAGACATGAGTTAGTTAACCTCAGTAAGCAGAGAGCTATTTGTATGCAGGGGTCTTATCTCTTTAATGATTATATGCTTCATATTGCCTTTTCCATAATAAGTCTCAGTTACGTATTTATTATTAAACCTTTTAAAATTGTTTTGCAAATTACTATTGATGCTGTTCATATTGTATCATAAAAATAGCATTTTCTTAGCAGCATATCTATGTTATCTTTGGAAGAGATCAATACAAATCAAGGCTTAGGAAAAAATACCCAAACCTCCTGACACGACATAGAATATTTTTTATCATACCTTTGCATTAGGATAATCCCTATATGTTTAAAAAGCCAAAGGAGCATATTTATGTTGCAAAAATGTTATGTTTCCTCAAAAACCTAATGAGAAAATATAGAGACAGATGGAGTTAAATTGGCTAATTTTCTGCCTAGCTGCCTAGATGAAAAATAAAGATGCACTGACCCTATGCTTTTGTATGCTAAACTGTTCAAATATTCAGTCTCTGTTAGTTAACCATTATGCCAAGGTTGAGTGGCCAGTATCTGGATTAGCAGACACTATTCACCTAGCTGTCCCTTTTGTTCTCAGTTTTTAATGTGAAGGAAGAGAAATCTAAAAATAGAACAAATCCTTGCAACTGGCTTGCATTCCTGAATATACAATTAGATCACTGTAAAGTGACAAAATCATATCACATTTATTTGAAGTGGTTCAAAAATAATAGATATATTTTTTAAATTGCTTGTACTTTTTTTCCCTTTTAGACCTTCCCAATCTTTAAAACTCTTAGCTGCAAAAAAAAAAAAAAGTGCCAATTTGCCCTTTAAAAACTAGGCAGCCGTGAGATTCTTCTCATGTTAAAGTAAAATGAGAACTCATTTCCATTTTCATAGGTAGTTCAAGCCTCAAATGACAACTTCAGCTCTCTGTATGTTTTAATGTGTGTGTGTGCATATACACATTTTGCGGAACTCCTTCCTAACAATATTTTAAGTGGCAGTAATTTTTGTGTGTGTGTGTGAGAGAAATCTTTCTTCTCTCTAACTTGCCCCTAAAATCATCTTAAAAAGCCATACCCTCTCAATCTCTCTTCTTTAATGGGCCATCCTTATGGGATGTCATTTACATTCTCTGAATTTTCCCTTCTCTTCTACCAAAGACTTACCTGTCCTGTGACTCTACATTCATCTGTAAGATTAGAAAATTGTCAAATTGACAGAATGTTTTGTGCACATGGTGATTTTTAAATGTTTCCATTATATACCATTAAAAGATTTCACAGAAAACATTCCAGCTCCTATGAAAATCTGAATATTTAATAACATGTATTCTACCAAGCAATAGTCAGCTGGAGCTGATGGGATGTGTATCATTCAGGGGTGAGTTAGGAGAAAGGAAATACACCAGTTCTTTACACAGGAAAATTTAATATAAGAATTATTAGGTAGACAAGGGATAAATTACTAAGGGGCAAAGAGAAACCTAAAGTATAGAAGAGTAGCATCCAAAAGTGTTTAAGTTTAACTAGGTCCGAAAAAAAAAATGATACAAATGAACTTATTTACAAAACAGAAACACACTCACAGACTTCAAAAACAGATTTATGGTTAACAAAGGGGAAACAGAGGGGGGATAAATTAGGAGTTTGGGATTAACATACACACATTACTGTATATAAAATCAATAACCAACAAGGATGTACTGTATAGCATAGGGAACTCTACTAAATATTCTGTAATAACCTATATGGGAAAAGGATCTGAAAAAGAATAAATATATGTATATGTATAACTGAATCACTATGATGATCACACCTGAAACTAACACAACATTGTAAATCAACTATACTCCAATAAAATAAAATAAAATAAAAGAATAACATTCAAATGAAGCAGTCATTATCCTAGGGCCAAGGCAGAGTGCCCAAGGAAGAAACAAATCTTGACAAGCATGCCCTTATTTCCACCCCTTGATTTTTCATTGGAGAGGTGGGATCGTGGCATACTGTGTGCCAAAGAAGTTTGCTAAAGTGCCAAGAAAGGGACTGGAAACAAACAAACAAAAAACCAAAGAAACACCTACTGGACTGCCAGCAAGACTCACTAGGAAGCCACCCACTGGGGTGACAGAAGAAAAACTAGCTGGAAACTAAGTTCCATTGAGTTCCTGCATACTGCTGGCTGCCTCACATTGCAGAAGCAAGAAGAAAAATACTACACTAGAACCTGAAAGAGATGCCTCTTCCTCCTGCAGTGTCTTTTCAGTGCCCCCTCTGATAAAGTTTATCATCGTGCCAGTTGGCAAAGGACATGGTAATGGGAACCAGCCCCAGTGTTCTTAGACAGGGCAAAGAAGGATGGATTTAGAGCTGAGAGGCAGTAAACTGGTAACTGGCATAGAATATATACTCTAATGATGATATTTCCTCCTCTAACTCCTGTAAGCATTTGAGTTGAGAGCCAATAATCCAAAATATTAGCAGCTCATATAGTGTGAGTTTCATGTCACAAAGAAAGACTTTTAGAAATTGGAGTCTCTGAGACTCAATCAGTAAACATTTGGAATTGCCAACATTGCTGACACATAAGGCAAAAACAATACGGAAAACATGAAGCTGCTATATATTGACCTAAAATGTGTTACTTTACTGCTGCATATTGAGATACCCAATGTGAAATAATTTAAATTGAAATATGTCTTTATGATCTGACCATAGTTCTATGTCAGCTTTAAGGACATTACCACCTCTTTTGGATATATTTGGATACTTTTCCAAGAACGTTTTAAAACCTGAATTTTTGTTTGTTTTAAAAGTTGTTTTCAATACCTGAATCAAAGATATTTGTTTCATCTTTATTTCAAATTGCTGTTATACCATCTACTCACAAATCTTATTAAATGTTCCCTGGCACTGGTAAGGTATGTGAGGTAAAAGTAAGAGATTTTGAAATTGCTTTCTCTTTGCTTGCTTGGATCCTTTGGATGAAAGGAGACACCAATTAAAATTGGTATTTAAAAAGAAGAACTGATTTTTTGGAGCTGCTTTGTACCTTCAAGAAAATGAAATGTGAAGCCTTTGAAAATATTCTGAGGAGAAGGCTTGGAACTTTTTCCTCTGACTTCTAACCACTGTTTATAGCCTTCTGAACCTAGGCAAGCAATGAGCCTATTTCTTCCATGTATTCAGAAAAGTTAACTGGATTGATTTTCAATAGATGTTATCTTTTGCCTATGCCTCTAGAGGACTTTGAAGGTACTGATAACAACTTGGCAACACATCTGTCATTTATACAAGAGCAAGTCAAGATAATACCAGGGAATCATACTTCTGTAAAGGAAACGAGAATCTCCCAGGATGGTAGCTAAGATGTTTAACTCACAGTTACTGTCAGTACTGACTTCTGACTGCCTTTGACAGGTTCAGCATGTGAAAGAAGAGTTTTAACCAACTAGAGATACCAGGCACAGGAATTTCTGCCCAGGAGTTAAATGGAAAAAAATATTTATTTCTTTTATTTCCCTGAGTTGTGTTGATAAATACTAGATAAGTTCCTTTTGAAGACAATCTTTATTTTATATATTTATTTATATATTTTATATAGAATTTATAATAATATATATATATAATTTGTTTTTCTTTTACACACATACGCTAATATAAGGAATGCCTTTTTCTGAGTATCACTGTACCAACTTTGAAAGATGAAAAACTGAAACATTGAAAACTGTAAGTATCTAGAATAATCTCTATTTTCTCTCATTTGTCAATGTAAGTGTGCCTCTAAAATATATAATGTCAGTATCCCCTCATGAAAGAAAGCAGATATAATAAGGGCATTATCTTTTGTGAAAGAAAATAATTTGTGTAGCTCTAAGAAATATAGTCTGCAATATTCTCTACATTCTATTGAAACTTAGTATTTATTTTATTTATTTTTTTTTTTTATTATTTTTTTGCGGTACGCGGGCCTCTCACTGTTGTGGCCTCTCCCGTTGCGGAGCACAGGCTCCGGACGCGCAGGCTTAGCGGCCATGGCTCACGGGCCCAGCCGCTCCGCGGCCTATGGGATCTTCCCGGACCAGGGCATGAACCCGTGTCCCCTGCATCGGCAGGCGGACTCTCAACCACTGCGCCACCAGGGAAGCCCCAGAACTTAGTATTTTTAAGAACAGAAACAGGAGTATAAAAATATAACAAACTTCAAAAGCTTTGTGACAGCATGACTCATATTGTATAAACTTCCTTGATCTCCCATTAATAAAAAATCATTTCTGCAAACCTGAGGGGTGAAAGCTTCAAGGTTTAAATTTTAAAAGCGTTCACTTTAATGAAAACTCTGAAAAAAACAAGGTAGTGTTGAGGCTGATGGGAGATTTAGCTTTATTTTACACTCAGGTACTAGAGTTGCAGATTTCTGACAATGCGTAAAGAGTACCTCTGAGGTATTTATTTAGTTAAAACATTCTAATAATTATTTAACTCATTTATTAAGTATCTTGGAAGGTCTCTGGGGCTGCATAAGACATTTAAAAAACTATCGTCAGAATAATAGTGCCAATGGAAATTCAGTGATTGAAGGAAGCTGAAGTGTAATATCCCTGAACCTCTTTAATGGGTTTCTTTGAGGACTTGTAAATCACCCTTTGTATAAACTACTTGCATTAACCTATAAAGAGAAATGTTCTGCTTGCATATCTTAAAAGAAAAGTTGTATGGATGGCAAATTTGGATGCTGTTATAAATTGAGGTCACGTACTGAGACAGATAATGAAATGAATATTATCATTTTGCAATTACTTGAGATTGTAAGAATTATTGGAAATAAAGAGAGGAGAGAAAGAGAAAGAGAAACCAAGTGATGCTATAGAAATATGGTCTCTGATACTCAGGCTTCTTACTATTGATTTATTATTTATGTTTCTGTTTTCTTGTCCTAAATTATTTTCCATCCAATTTTCTCTACATAAAATACATAAATATTAAGAGATGAGCCAAAAGGGTTACAATTTAGATAAGGATATCCACTTGATTTTATCATCCAGCTCTGCAGTAATCAAATTTAAAAAGATATTTGGAAAATATGCTAAAACAGAAAAGATATTTTCTGATTTCAACATTCATGGATGTCCAGTTAATACTCAAATTCTTTTTCAACTGTAACTGTTAGTTAATTCATCCTGTTTACAAAGTTAAAAAAAAGGATGTAATTAATAGTGGTATAAAATGAAAGTCAGTACACATTATTTAACATAGAAATGAGGTTAGTTCTGTATGTAACTTAAAAACTTAATTGAAATATATATTTATTTTAGCATCTGCTATATATCATGGTTGGTCAAAATCTTAAACTGACCGAGTAAACTATATTTTGTCTCAAGATTTCCTGTATTAATGATTCTTAGTAAATAACCTTCAAGGAGACTCCCTATAACAGGCAGACAATGAAAACTGGCAGCAGATGGATTTAAAGACCAATGTGAACTTGGCTAAGAAAATCAAATATTTAACAATTTTGCTTTTTAAGGAGCACTTAGATTGTTATCTAGGTGACTTTCCTATTTGCATACCAGTTAGGTAAGGATTGAGCTGTGTGCTTTTTGGTGTGTTAGTGAATAAATATTCCCTAGCAGATTTGTGAAATCTCGTGTTTCCTATATATTTTACTTAACATGTGAGGGTATGTTCCACCATGATGGATTTGAACTATTACTTACAGTGATCTAACAGAACTTCATCTCTAGAATGGTTTATTTTAGTAACTTGTAATGTTGTGTCTAAGCTGTAATGAGTGCTCACAAATGAACAAAAAATGAACTTATCAAAGCAGTTGTTTCCCATTTTTAGTGTTCTTCATTGGTACTTTTTGAATTTTTAAGAAGGAAGTGCTTTCAGATATGAATGATTTTCTAAAACTTTGCTTAATTGTTTCTACACCCAGATGATTAAACTAGTCAGTAAACACTCCAATTCCACAATATGTTTTTCAATACTTTGTATACCGAACTAAATATTGAGAGCCATGTAGTCAATTTTAAACAGTATGCTGAATTTTCTGTTGGCCTCTCAGTGTCTTCTTTCCTCCCTCCTTTGTTCCCCCATCTTTCTTGGAGGCTGGAGACCAGTGTTTCCCAGGCTCCTTTGCCATCTGGTTCCATTCATCAATGAGAGTCAATGAGTGATATTAAGAAGGCAGAAGAGAAAGAAAAGCCATGTTTGTCCTGACAATAGCAGGCAGGCAGAAAGGTTGTGGCAGAAGCCTTCCCATATGTAGTTTCACAAGAAATTTTCTGATTCATTTCATCCACGTCAGTTCTACAGGTTGCTGAGATTATTGATGAAGGTTCTTTGCAATTATTGTATTATCTGATTTTCTGAGCTTTAAAAGTGTTTTCCACAGTCTGCTCTTCCAATCATTCCAACACTTTTGTTAGCTTCTATTCCCCTGTACTTAATTCCTCCCAGCATGAAACACCTAGGAAGATTTCTGTTTTCCTGACAAAACCCCAACTTAATCAATTGTTTCCAAGTAAAAATAATCTTTCAGTTATTAGATACTTCTAGAATTATATGACTAGTTAACTATTTTCTCCACCCCATCTCTCTACCAACCTATATTTTATAAATCCTATCCAAATTCACAAGAACATTGATCATGTAATTTTCTTCTCAAATAATGCCAAATACTGCTACCCGCCCACTTCACTTACTGTCTCTTATAAAATAAAAGTCAAACCCCTTAGTCTAATGTTAGTTTTCTCCTCATGAACCTGCTTTTTCAGTATTATTTCCCACTCCTTTCTTTTACATATCTTATTTGCCAGCCAATTTGAACATTAAGGATTTACAATTCACCCCAGCAATTTAAAAAATTACACTACCATTGTTTCTATCATTTAGTCAACTGAAACTTTCATCACAATTTGCCAAAATTCATCTTGATGACATATCAAAAAGGATACCTGTTCTATCCCTTTCCAAAGTAGATGCTATATCATTCTCATTTTATGTTTCTAGAAGTGACTAATACTGTCCTTATTCTTTGTGTCCTAAATTCTTATCCAGATTTCCTTATAGCATACTTCATATGCTTCAGTAATAATTAAGGTTTTTTTTTTGTTGTTGTTGTTGTTGTTTTTTATCTTATCTCCCTAAACCTGAATGCCTGGTACATAATTAGTGCTTAATATAGTTTCATTGAAAGAATAATGAAAGAATTATTTTCACTGAAGAATATATTAAAACACATTTTCTCAGAGGCACACGACAAAATTGATAAAAATTGACTAAATACCAACCTCAACTAATTAGTATTTTATTGTATCATATCATAGGCCATCAGGTTATATAGGCCTGGGAAGCATGAATACGGTGTTAGAAATGAAAAACATATTTTCAAAAATACATTTGGAAATGGAATAAATGAATAAATATATCTTACTGCCTTCAATCAGTATTTAACTTACCAATATTTTTTTTTATTATGTACTTATTTATGTTGTCTTCTGTGGGGCATGATTAGTCTACTTTAATCCTCTAATGTTTGGGTTACGACGCTAATATCGGGTCACTACATTCACTTCCATTGGACATGACCCAGAGCAAAGTACCTCATACCTAGTAGTCACTCAGTAGGTATTTGTGATTGATCAGAAGAAGAGGGAAACACAAATAGCAAAGCCTCTCAATCCTTTTCAGGTTCAGATATTTAACTGGACCCCAAGCCACTGTGTTTATTTCTTAAATTCAAAATGTCCAAAAGATACATCGTTATTTTTCCCTTCAAGCTTATTTCTCTCCGCTCTTTTCTTCTCTTCTGTCAGTGAATAGAATTGTAAGCTCCCAGTGAAAATGCCGTCCAACTTGGAAACTGGAGAGAGGTTTCATCCTCCTTTTCAATCTTCCCACTGGTTAAATCTCCCCATTTAGATGTAATCTCTTGGGCTTCCCTGGTGGCGCAGTGGTTAAGAATCCCCTGCCAATGCAGGGAACACGGGTTCGAGCCCTCATCCAGGAAGATCCCACATGCTGCAGAGCAACTAAGCCCATGTGCCACAACTACTGAGCCTGCGCTCTAGAGCCCACAAGCCACAACTACTGAGGCCCACCCGCCTAGAACCCGGGCTCCACAACAAGAGAAACCACCACAATGAGGAGCCTGCACTGGCCTGCGCACAGCAACGAAGACCCAATGCAGCCAAAGATAAAATAGATGTAATCTCTCATCATTTCTTATCTTGATTACTGCATTTGCAGGTTTCTAGTTTTGTTCTCTTCTAATACTTTATTGTACAACCAAAATAATCTTTCAGGAAAACAAATCAAAGTATGACATACTTCTTAAATATTTCTTTTAATTCTCATTACTTACAAGATAAATTCTAAACTCATTTATGCAATATGTAAGATCTTTCAAGAGCTGGCCCTTTTTCAGTTTTCTAGCTTCAAATCTTCCCTTTCTCTCATAGTCATTAAATCAACCTATAGAATTATGCCTTTTTTATACCTTCCATGTTGCAAAATACATTCTCCTGACTTAGGGTGCCAAATAAAAACTGCCACTTGCCATCTGCCCGTACAAGGATTAAGTCACTAGTTGTTGCAGTTGCTGACCTTCTTTAGGGTGGAGATCAGGAATGAGGCACTCTGTGCTCTAGGAAAAACTGGCAGAATAAGCCTTCGGATTGCTAGATATTTTCACGAGAAGATTTTATGAGTCCAATTTCTTGCATCTCCTCATATCTAGAAAAACACTAAAATCATTAATGAAGACATCTGCTCTTCATGACTAGCAGCAACCTTCTGCCAAAATGTGTGCCTGATTGCATGTACCCCCTTCACCAAAACCACATATGGACTGACCTCCCCCCAGCCACCTCTTCAGAGCAGTTCCTTGGAGCTATCTGAGAGGCTGTCTCCCAGCTATAGTCCTCATTTTGCCCCAAATAAAACTTAACACAACTCTCATATTGTGCAGTTTTTCAGTCAACAAGGGCCACTGCTCAGATAGCCCCTCTGCTTGGAAAACCTTCTTGCTTCTTATTCCACCCAATCTTGTTAATTTCTACATTGTGACTCAGCTCAACACCATCTCCTAGAAGGAATGTGTTTGTAACTTCTGCTAATTCAGGTGCTTTGCCATGTGCTACTTCAGCACTGTGTGCATAGTTCTATGGTAATTCACATCCCTGGACAGATTATTTCCCCTTGCATATATTGACCTGTAGATTGCAAGCTCTTTGAGGATAGAGAAAGAGCTAGTCACTTGTGCTTATTATTGCTTGACATATAGAACTCACACGTTTCCTAGCAAAAGTGTGGCTGAGACAGAAAAGAAAGGAATGAAGAGAGGAAGGAAGGATGAGAAGCAGTGTGGGAAAGAGAGAAGTGCTATTGTTTATTTGTTATTTGAATAAAATGATTTGAATATATTACACCTAATAAAATTAGTTTATTGGTGGATTTAAGCTGAGGCTTTTATCAGTATACCCCCAAATTTCCCAAAAACCTGTAACTAATACCTTGGAAATAAGTTTACTTCTGTCATACACAGCATCAATCCCCTTTAGTAATTTTAGTACCTATTGAAAACATTATTCTCTCAATTGTACTAAGAAATAAGAATGAATGATATTTCTGTTTCGAAGACAAAAAGCTGAGGTACACACAACCTACGTTGACTTAAGTAGTTAAAACCAGATATTACATAAGACATAGTTTTGCATTCTCTTAGCTCTCTCTCCTCTTTCCCCTCTAACTTTCACCATAAAGGCTCCTATTCGTACCATGTAGTCATATTTATTTTTATAGTGATAACATTAACAGAAAAAATAATTAACATGTACTAAGAACTCACCCTATCACAATCATGGTGCTAATTTCCTTATAAGCATCACCTCATCAAAAAATACTCACAAAAATCTTATAAGTAGTATTAGCACTGTGAGTAATGAGGTGAAATCTAATTACTATCTTAACAGCTTTCACCAGAATCCCACATATGACAGCAACTCACGTTTGGGGAAAAATAAGCTAAGAAACCCTAAGAGAGTGGGTAGTGGCAGTAGTCCAGGTAACAAAATATTAGGGCAGAAATTTTACTCATAAGAGAAAGGAAGGGGTAAGTATAAGTCCATTTGGGCTGTTATACACAGAATGAGTAGCTTATAAACAACAGAAATTTATCTATCACAGTTCTGGAGGCTGGAAGTCTGAGATCAGGGTGCCAGCATGGTTGGGTAAAGGTTCTCCTCCGTGTGTGTGTGTGTGTGTGTGTGTGTGTGTGTGTGTGTGTGTGTGTGTGTGTGTGTGTGTGTGTGTGTGTGTGTGTGTTTATTGTTATCTATATAATACCACCTTATAATCATTAGTATTTTATGAGGTAAGAAATTAGTATAATTGATGTATATTTGAAATTTAGATTACTGATCTATCTTTGTTGTTTAGAATTTTTATTTGCCTTTGCTATGGACTGAATGTTTGTTTCCCCCAAATTCATAGGTTGAAGCCCTAATCTCCAGTGTCATGCTATTGAAAGGTGGAGTCTTTGATGAGATTAATGACCTTATAAATCTCTCTCTCTCTCCTCCCCACACAAAGGGAGTCATGTGAGCACATAATAAAAAGAAAGTCATCTGCAAATGAGGAACTGGATCCTCATAGACACCCGATCTGTCAGCCTCTGGATCTTGGAATTCCCAGCCTCCAGAAGAAGGGTGAGAAAGAGATGTTTGTTCTTTAAACCACTCAGTCTATGGTATTTTGTTAGAGCAGTCTGAACTGACTAAGACAGCCCTTATATATATATATCAGGCATTTAAACCAATTCTATTCTTTAAATAAATTGCTTAGATTGACTCCAAAAATGTAACCCTTTAAAATTATACATTTGTGAGCTATTTTTGTGCTGCACCTGCTTCAGTCTTTAGTATTACATATCTTAAGAACAAATCAAAATTTAAGTATTTTGAACAATTCACAGTGAGACAAAATGTGGTATGCTTTAAAAAGAATGATCCAAAAAAATCAACTTAACAAAAATGAGAACCTGTACACTAAATAATAATCATAGGGCACTATAATATTTCAGACAAGTTGGAGAAGTAAGATTATTTAAAGGTAAGGTAGGAACTCCCTAATTTGTAGCTGCTACAGTCTACCATTATTACCTTACTGATTCTTATTGTGAAAAGATTTTAAATGCTTAATCTTGAACTGTAAATTTCATTATGTCTTAAAATTTTGTCCGAGGATGTTTTAATCAAGGTTCTCCAGAGGAATGGAACCAACAGGTTTGGATAATATAAACATATATACATATTTAAATATATATAATATATATATTTCTAAATGTATAAATAAAGAGATTGATTTTAAGAAATTGGCTAATGTGACTATGGAGGCTGACAAGTCCAACATCTGCAGGGTGGGCTGGCTGGTTGAAGTCCCAGGAAAGAGCTGATGTTTTGTTCAAGTCCAAAGGCTGTCTGCTTCAGAATTCCCTCTTGCTTGGAGGAGGTCATTCTTTTGTCCTATTCAGGCCTTCAACTGATTGAATGAGGCCCACCCATGTCATGGGGTGCAATCTGCTTTACTCAAGGTCCACCAATTTAATGTAAATCTCATCTAAAAATATTCTTACAGAAACATTCAGAGTAATGTTGGACCACATATCTGGGTACTGTGGCCCAGCCAAGCTGACACATAAAACAAAACATTGCAAAGGTTAACACCATTTGTGTGGTGGCTCTTTTGTAAATTAAAGTAAAATTGAAACATGAACTTACTATATAATAATTTCTTCATATGTGGTAAGAAAACACAATTAGCCATATGGTAAACATGGTTAACTGTGCTTTATGTTAATATCTGTGTTTTATTTCACTCACCTAATTAACTCTATAATATATTTCAGACATGGCTTTCCTACAGAAAGCATTTGGGAAATCCTTTGAATAAACTTTGAGTGTCTAAGAGAGGCAGATGAGCAACAAATAATTGAATACCAAGGAGATCAAAGAATTAGTTTTTTCCTAAAAAAAGAAATTTGTGATATTAAGATCCATGATTCCAAAACAGGTATCCATTTATTTGCATACATTCATGTATATATTCTATGGTCTTCCTAGGTGCACTAAATCATTGAAAGAAATAATCACTAGATGGAAATGTATTGACCCATCATGGACAAAGCAAGGAAAGTGTTTTATCAGCCAGTTTATCGCAAAGCAGATTGGATGGATCAATCAGTGGCTCCTTACTAAGCCAGTTTTCTAGGATTTGGGGGAAAGGGGTTGTTTTATATTATTTTGAAATTTTATTTTTTTAAACTTCTTGTTAGAAAAATTTCAAACACATATAAAAGTAAAGATTAATATAATAAATCTCCATATACCTATCACCCAGATTCAACAATTATGAATTCATAATCAATCTTGTCTCAGGTATACCAACTCCTCCTTCTTTCACCAACTCAGACATCATGTCATCCATAAATATGTCTATATGCATGTCTAAAACACAAGAATAAACAACCAACCAAACAAAAAGACCATAATACAATTATCATAGTTAAAATTAGCACTAATTCTTTAATATCATCAAAAAAAAACAGTTTCAAATTTCCCTTTTTCATTTTGTTTGTCTAGTTGTTTGTTTGCTTGAATAAGGATGCAAACAAACTCCTCAGTCTGCATTTGATTTATTTGTCTCTTAGGTCTTTTTTCATCTTTAAGTTCCCCCTCCTTCTTTTCTTCATTTTGCAACTTATTTGTTAGTGAAACTGCTCACTTCTCCTGTAGAGTTCTTATGTTCTGGACTTTGGTGCTTGAATCCCCATGATGTTAATGTTCTTCCATTCTTTATATTTTTGGTAATTGAACCTTAAGGCTTGATCTGTTTCAGATTCAATGTTAGGCAAGAATGTTTCATTGAAGGTGTTGTATATTTCCACCAGGAGGCAAATAGGTCTACTTTTTTTGCCTTTTCTTGTGTTTGTAGCTACTGATGATCACTGCCTGAATTCATTTTTTTTTTAGGGGCAAAATATTTAGTAAAATTAACTTTCCACTATATGTGAAAATTAATTTTTATCTCCAAGCCCTTGTATCCATACTTGAGATCATATATTGTTAAGATATGATGATCCATTCATTTATGAAACAAAATGCATTGAAATCTTACTAAATACAGGGCACTGTGCTAAGTACTGAGTATACAAAGATGGACAAGACACAATCCCAGCTCTTAATTAGCCAGTAGGTTGGCAAATGAACTAGACACATAAACAAATGTATGCAAATGTGATAATCATTGTCTAGATGCATGTAAAAGGAGAAAGGGTGACTTAATGAAGCAATAATCTGGGTGCTTTTTATTTAAATAGCTTTAAATTTTTAAAAGAAATTTGACCACATTATAAAAAATAAATTTATTTAAATGACCATATATTAGCCCAACAGTGTAACTATTGTCATTTTGTTCACTGTTTACTATATTTCTATTTTTGCACAGTTAAAATCTTATTACGGGCTTCCCTGGTGGCGCAGTGGTTGAGAGTCCGCCTGCCGATGCAGGGGACGCAGGTTTGTGCCCCAGTCTGGGAAAATCCCACATGCCGCAGAGCGGCTGGGTCCGTGGACCACGGCCGCTGAGCCTGCGCGTCCGGAGCCTGTGCTCCGCAGCGGGAGGGGCCACAGCAGTGAGAGGCCCACGTACCGCTAAAAAAAAAAAAAAAAAAAAAAAAAGTATTTAAAATCTTATTACATGTAGTTTTATATCCTGCTTTTCCCCAGAAAAAATTAATTTATTATTACCTCCTTTGCCAGTATATTTAGCAATCTCATTTTAAATGACTAAATAATTGATATTCATGTCAATGGATTAATTATATTTTAATCAATCATTTATTTATTATTGGATATGTATGTTAATTCCAATTGCTCAACTTTATAAATGATTTTGAAATAAACATCTCCATATATATAACTCTCTTTACATTTTCTATCATTTCCTTTTGAGAGATGACCAGCAAAAAAACTCTTAAAGCAAATATTTTAAATTGTATTGGATTTCTTGATATATGTTTCCAAATAGACTTAGAAAAGTAATTTTCATTTCTTTCATCAAGGTCAGTTTCACTTCAATTTATTTAGTTGCAAGCACTATTATATTTCAAAGAATTCACCAGTTCAATAGGCAGAAACAGTACAAAAATAAATAAATAAAAAATATTGTTGTCTTAATTCCTACTGTGTTTTGGAGGAAAGCCTCCATGCCAGTGTTTCTCATGGTCATTCCATTTTGAAATCCATTTCCTCTTTAAAACAACAAACAAACAAAAAAGTTGAAACTCAGCTCCCCCATCCTTCCCTTGAGGAAACAATGACACTGAGTTGAGAAAATATTTTTTGAATGTACTATCAGATGTTTATATAATAAAAATAAACATTTCTCATATTTCAAATATAAAATTCAAGTGTAATACTTAATCAGCTTTCTCAAGTTATGTCCACCCACATGTGCACATAATTAAAATATTTACTCCATGAAATAGAGCCCAGAGTTTTAACATGGCTTTTGGTTTAGGCAACCTAAATTTAAGTCTCAGTCTGCTACTTGGTAAGGATTTAACTTTGAGCAAATTTTTTAACATGGGTAATCTCAGTTTCTGCATCTGTAAAATGGAAGTGAGAATACCTAATATCTAGGGTTGTAAAAACTAACTGAAACATCTTAAGTTGCCCAGCAAGTCTTGCACTAAATAAATGGCAGCTTTTGTTTTTCTAGAAGCAGAATCATTTGCTTCTTAAAGATAAAAATAAGAAAGAAAAAGGTTATAGGAAAATGCCTTAAAGTATGAAATCCTCATCTATTGAAAAGTTTCTAAGTCTGCTTCACTAACTCTCTCTACCAGCAATATTTTAACATGTATCTTCCTTTTCAGAGTTTTTTTATATTTAGGGGGAAAGAAAATATGAGACACTAACAACTGCTGTGTATAAAATTTGAGCCACTGAATATATTTTACTTAATTTAATCCTAAAACAGTCTGGAGAAGGAATAAGGTTTTACGGCTTTTGACAAATAAGAAAACTAGGATTCAGAGAGTTCACACAATTTGTGTGTTTCCGCAGTGAATAAAATTGAACACAGTCTATGTGACCTACAGTCTTGCCATTTGTTCTGTCATTTCCCAGAGTAATAATGGAATGAGGTACCATTGATAGACCTGAGTGGACACTTGAGTAGGGCCACACTAGGGGACAAGTGTTCGGAACACTATCTCTGGTTTATTGCTCTTAGGGATGCTATGCCATGATCCCTGTCTGGCTAGCAGTCCTCTCTTCCAGTTTTGACTTAAATGCCCCTTTCTCAGTGAAGCCTCCCATTACCCCAGCTCCCAGCCCTGACCTTCAAAAGAACATGTGTTACACCCTCTCTTTATCTTTCCTAATTAGCACTTTCTACAATTAAACAACTATTTTAAGAATTACTTGTTTAATACTTATATCAACCACCAGATTATAAAATCCATGATAGAAGAGAGTACATCTATCTTCCTTAGCACTGTATCCCTGTCCTCTGACCTGCGCTAGGTGCTATGTATATAATTGTGGGATAAATATACATATAGATATGGAATTTCATATACTTTTTTAAATTGTGCATTTTTTTAAATTATGGGGAACTATTTGGGCATCACATGTCCTATAGTATTTGCTTAGCTATACATAGATTCTATGAAACAGATGAAAGAAAATGAAAACTGAGGAGTAATATCCCTAAGTCAATCAACAGACAGTTTAGGGGGGCTTTAAGAGTGTTGAATTGTTTTTTTCATGTTATTGATGCCATTTATGGGTTGTGAGTTAAATAAATTCTGTTTCTTTCTTCTCATGGTTTGATTTTAGAGCAGCATAATCAGATTCAATGTGATCTGTCTCACTGCCATCTGCAAAAGAAAAAAAAACACATTGGTTACCTCTCAGTTATGGCTAATGAGAAAAAAATATTGAGCAAAAATTTAAAAATTCACTATTGTCTGGCTTAGAAAGAAACCACTTATTGACCTCCAAACATCTAAGAATTTAACACATAGGAAGAACTCATGGGCAAGGCACCTGGCATGATACTTTTCAAAATATTCAAACATCTACATTTAAATTTGTAAGTGTATGGCATTGTCTCTGTTAATATGTCTCTTATTTTACCTATATTAATGAGTGAACTTTGATTCTATAGGCTGTGTATACTCTCACATCTGTATTACTTGAAAAAAAAAAAAAAACTTAGCGAAAGCCCATCATAGTGGATAAGTATTACACCAGCCTAACATCCAGGAAATCAGGCCATGACAGCCTACTGTGTACTGCATGCCTTCAGGCAAGTTTCTGACTTGGGCATTAGATTTCTTTTCTATTAAATGAGGAGTGTTGGCTTCTTAGGGACAGACACATAAGTTTGATGGAGCTCTAGTGCAAAAGTTGAAAATTGGCAGCCTTTGGGCCAAATCCAGTCTCCAAATGTGGTTTGTTTGACCTACACAGTATTTTAAACTTTTTTTGTCAGTAGCTGCCAAAAAGACAAGTGTTGGGGTGGAGGGAGAATTGCTTATAAAAGTCTGGATTTAAGACTTCTTGTGAAAACTCAAAAGACATGGCAACACTGAGCCAGTAGTCAAATGGGAACATTACCGGAAACTGAGGACCCGAAGAGCCCCCTTTTAGATACCAAACCCAAGTGTCAGGTAGCAATCATCAAACCACTTTTTCCTTTGTTTTATTACTTTTCTAAAAGGAAAAAAAAAAGACAGAAAAACAACAACAGCACAAAAACAAAAAAAACCCTGACTGCTAAACCATTTACATTGGTTACATTTCAGTTTTCTATCCCTGCTTTAATTAGAAGACTAAACACCATAGTATAATCAATCTCTGCTGGAAGCTTATGATTCCATTGGCAGAGAAAAACTAAGTTTTCCTCAGAGTACGTTCACTGAAAACACATGTCCCAATGCAATATCATCACTTTGTGTATACCTCCGGCACCTTGAGACATGGAGTTCCTAAAACTGCTTTTATGAGTTTTACTACTATCTATCTGTCCCCACCGTAATGCCCCTAACGAGTCTTATCTCTTCATCCAAATCCTTCTTTACTGGACTCCAGAACAGTGCTCCCAGTTATGTGACTTAAAAAATGTATTTGCACTTTAGTAATGACCTTCACAATAAACATTCACATTTTCATTTTGACAAAATCAACAGCAGACCAGCTTCAAGTTCAAAGCCTACAGAAAAATGCTGCCATCTAAACACGAAAGAGTGACTCTAAAGCTGAAAATTTTTGAGCATTTAGTGAGTTATAGAGGCTTCCTGGGTGTCTCAAAGCATTCTATGAAGGCACATATCTCTTCTATCTAGAAGTAGGTCTTTTTGTGTCTTTCAAGTGAAATGGAAAAGTGAGGCAAAATATTTTGCTTGAAACATTTATATCATTGATAAAACTGTGTTTAAAGGGCCAGAATTATCTAGAGAAAGGATAATTTTTAAGTTATCAGTTCCCTTCTTTGTATATACACTGCTTTATAGAATGATAGAACTATTAGAAGTGAAAGAGACACCTTAGATACCTTCTGGCCAAGCCTCTTGTTTTATAGATGAGTCAACTGAGGTTCACAGAGGTTAAGTGCTTTGCTGACAATCACTTATTCTTGCAGAAACCAAGGTCCTGACTTCCAGCCTTGTGTCCCTTACATTATGTTACACAGCTTCTTAATGAATGTGAAGAAAGATGCACATAGTTTAATCATCTCTCCATTGACAGACTGGCATCATGTAAAGAGAGAAGCCTGCATTCCTCAATATTGGGCGGAGAGTTTGGTTCATGTAATCTTTTAAAAAGTTTTGCTGTCAAAGGAAATACTGGTGGCTTTGAAACTATAATAGGAGATCTCATCTTACTCTACTGCTTCTTCCTTTATTGTAAATGAATGAGAACTTCAGGTTAGTTTATTTTAATTAGGATTTACTTTAATTGAGTAAGGACAGGATTAAAGCTTACCCTGCAAAGAAAAAATAGATTATTTGTCAATTGCCCTCCATTTTTCCCAGAGAATTCTGTTTCTTGTAGTTAATAGGAGGAAGGGAATTGTTTTCTAGGACTAGAAACAGGAACAGATGTGCTTTTCAAGGTTAGTGCTTTCCTAAACTCTTCAAATAAAAGCTGAAAATTCATATGAATCTCATTAAGTGTAAATATGCTTAAACAAGCTTTCAGCTGTTACCTTGAAGTCGGAATAGACCTCTGAGTTCAACTAGTTAATAAGGGCTTGATTGGGGTAACAGATTTTAATTTTAATTTTAAGGTTACAAAAATGTAAAGAAGTATCAGCTTCATATTTAACTGGGTCCTTCAAAATGCCCATGCCGACAGGTCTGTTATTTGATCCATTTGCTTTGAAAATCCATTGTATTTGGAGATGGATGTTTGGTTATGTTACTTTGTGGTGTTTCTTTCCGGCGTTTTTCTAATTACCTTGCTTGTTTTATGCTAGTAACATGGTGCTATATCATTCCTATTAGTGTTTGCAAGTTGAAGCACACGTGTCACAAGTTCTGACAGTAAATAATTAAAGTATTTAAATAAACTTGTGTATATGTTACAGTTCTCTAGTTGAACAAATTTGTAAAGCAAGATTTTATTCTGATCTATAATTATAGCTGCCAGTGACTGGCATGATCCTTACTGAGTCAGATTAATTTACACATTAAGCAGCCATCTGTGGAAATTTTCATAGTACCTTGTCTGCAGTGCTATATATCACATGGGAATTCTGAAAATACCCTGGCCGCTAGGGAGCTTTTAATACCCTGGTTGTAGACTTTCAACTATGAACAAATTGTTTCAGACATTTACATTTTTGTCTCCCTATTACAAGGTTGCCTAATGATCCCAGAAAAGTGTACCAACACTTTGGATTCCTAATGACAGAGCAATTGATAAAAACTAAGAGCATACTTTTTATTTTCTTAAGAAAATGTCCTTGGCCCTATGTTGAATAACTTAACAAGACTTATGGAACAGAGCAGAGTTACTATCATTTCCTTTGAAAAGGATAAATACCCTTAGTGTTTGGGCCATAGTTGCAAACTACATTGTAAACCCATCGGTGTGCTTTGTTAAAGAGAAATAAAATGACACTCTGTTATTGCTATATAAGGCTGTTCTAAAAAATGTATTATAAAATTATTTTAATGTCTGTAATAGAGATGTTATAAAAGGGGGCAAAAGGTGTTTTAGAGCTCAGATTGTTAATGTATATAATGTTATATAAATTAAAAGCAACATCCATGCAAAAATTACTTGAAAATTAGAAGTTAACATTGCATTATTTTTAGCAATAGTTCATTTATGGGACATTAAACAATTGTGGAAAATCTAGCTCAAATTATTCAGAACTACTCAAATATCATTGACTTAAAGTGCTCCTAAAATATAAAAACTTCAGCCTCTGTAGTGAACACTGGTTTCCTATAAAGTTCTTGGCCGAGGAATATATTTCAGATTTGTGATTTACTCATTCCTCCTTTAGCTAGAGACACTGTAATGTATTTATAAATAAAGAAAAGAGAGAAGAAAAGAAAACTTCAGGCAGAAAGTCCATTAATAACACCATCAGGAAATAGTAATAATATTAACTGTTTAGTTGAGGGATATAAATATAGGATAGAGGATCTTAAATTTTTAACTTTTAAAATTTTAGAGGGATTTCCCATTTGTATAATGCTCCTTCCTACAAATTATTTTCATTAAGTGATCTACTAAAAGTGCTTACATAAAGAAGTGAAGAATCTAACATAGAAAAGGGAAGAAAAGGGTTCCAAAGGGTTCCCAAAGAAAAGTACTTGGATGAAAGAGAGAACTCTCACAGCATGTCTACGTTACCTAATTTTACCAGAAGAGGACATGAGTAATAACATTTACTTGTACTTAGCTGTGAATTGCTTTTACGATGTATACCTGAATGATACCATAGCAGGTAGAGGTCAACACTTCTGCTGGTACAGATGAGTTTTATTTCTCCTGGAGCACGGGCCATACAGACTCTGGAAGAGTCTGCTCCATCACCATGCTAGTATTCTATTCAGGCCTTCGTGCCCTGCGGGAGAAACAGACATATAGAGCTGATTTCTTTTTATTATACATATTAATATTGGAGATAGATGTTGAACCCCAAACAAATTGGCCTGTTGTTTAATTAAACCCCAGAAAACAAAGTGTATGAAATTTTTTATGTTTCATATACTGAGGGTCTTAACCAAGACTTGAAGATCATCTGGTCAAGCTTATAAATTACTGATACAGAAGAAGCACAAAATAGAAATAAGTTTCCTGGTCTGTCAACTCTAGATATCACTCAAGTACATTTGAAATAAATCTTACTTTTCACTCTGTTTCAAGACAGAAGTAGTCAGGTGAATTAGTATAGAAATTTAACTTTGGTTGTGACTTGATTACTTGGAAAGTATTAGAAACTTGGTCTAATTAATCATTCTTGATATGTAATAATTTACAAACAACAAATGTCAAATGGTAAGAAATTAAAGCACAGACCTCACACTAATTTACAGTCATTGTACTATTTCTCATTAATATTCCCTCTCCTCTAGGAAGATTGTTCCACTGTACAGCATGGTTAGATCTAAGTAGTATGGAGAGTGTTTCTACTCTTATTGAAACAAAATAGATTTCCAATCTTAAAGCTGAAGAAGTAAGTTATATAATCAACCATTATAATCTGCTAATCAAATGAAGACATGTATATGGTCAATCTGGCCTCTTGAGTTCAAATAATTCTGTGGAACAGAGAAGAGCAAACTCAATAGGGCATTTGGCTGCCTTCCCAAATTAGAAAATGAAAATAGTTCATCATCTTCATGGGCAAGAAGAGAATCCCCCCAAGGGATACAGATTTCCAGCAATCTTCTCATTATATTTTCTCCTAGCACTGATGAAGTTCTTGGCAAGGTGTAAAATGTTCACAGAAAAAATAATGTTGTATTTGTATTACTTTGTTTGTAATATGGTACGTTATTTCTAAATGTTCTTTTGGTCAGAGAGTAAAGTGCGGCAAAGCTCCTGGGCATATTGATATCTTCACCCGGCTTTTAAGGTAGACCTAGAAAAAGAATGGGTAACAACCCCATGAACTCCTCACTTAGAAAATCAGAAACAAATAAGCAAACAGAAAAAATCCAAAAAGATAAAAATAAAGTAACTTAAATTCCCTGTAGTCCCTAATACCTTAAGAAACAAGAAAAGAAATGTGTAGAATCTACTGTATAAATATATTATCAGTTCCTAAAAAGATATTTGAGTACAGCAATAACAGGTCAGAAAGAATACTTTAGAAAACAGCATATAATCATATTTCCTATTTACCACCTCTATTAAAGCTTTTGGAACAATGACAGTCCTGGGTTTGCTAGTTACTAAGATTTAGCCCCCAGAAAAGAACTGGGAAATATGCGAAAATTTTTTATCATGTAGCAGGTGTATTTAGAATTTGTAATATTGTATATACTTCTTTCCTATTCAATGTTGCTAAATTATGAATAATTAATCCTGGGATTTATTCTACCAACTTGAAGTAATCATTGTATGAAAACTCAATAGATATTACATTTGATAGAAAGTTAGAAGTGATTCCACAGTTGCATGCCCAAAAATTCATTGGGGCCAGATAGAATCACAGGAGAATAAGAACACTATGGTAACTGTCCTACCCAGAGAAAGAGGAGTAATTGATATCTCTAGCATTTATTCTCTCAAGATGGCAAAGAAGTCACCTCTCTTCTCCAACCATTAGTAAATTAAAAAAAAAAAAAAAAACTAGGTGGATTTGATTAAACTTTATTTAAAATAGAGATTAAAAAAAATCACAATGGACAAAAGGAGACTTTACAATGGAGAAAACAAACATCACCAATAATAAATCAAACTGACGTTACATGACTCTTAGTGAGATAAACCAAGCAGGATCCAACATTCTAACCATGAATGTTTAATTTGAATTAAATCACAAGACAACAATTAGACAAATATAAATACTATATTACAAAAGCAGCTAACTTGGATTCTTCAAAAATTTCATTATTGTAAGAGTTTTTTTTTTTTTAAATGACAAGGCACTATTTTAGATGAAAAGAGACTAAAGAGTTATGACAATTAACTACAACATGTGATCCTTGATTGAATCTTGGTTCAACACAACAAAATGGCTCTAAAGGACATTATTGGGACAACTAAGGCCATTTGGTAATGGACTGTATATAAGACTTTTATCCATTAAAAATCTTTGAGAGTTATAAATATGTAATTCTTGTGATTATGTGAGAAAATATCCTCATGTTTTTTTTTTTAAATTCTAATTTTGAGAGTTACATACAGAAGTAGTTAGAGTCATGGCTTATGCAACTTATTTAAAAATGGCTCAGCAAAAATATGTGAGTGTGCAGGGGGTGCATTGTGTAAAGAGAGTTATAGTGGTAAAATGTTAACGATTAGTAGATCTAGTTGGAGACATATGAGTGTTTACATTATATCAGTTTTTCAACTTTGGTGTTGGTTTGAAATTTCTCAAAACAGAAAGTTGGGGGAAAAGAGAGTTTTTCCATGCAATTGTAAATTGTGAGGTCAACTCACCTCTAAGTTCTAAATCTTTTTTCCAGAGAAGTATTATTGAGCACATACGTTGTTGAGCAATGTCTTCAGTGCCAACTGTGAGTTCTAATTAATACCATATGACAAGATGGAGTAATTTCCAATCAATTTTTGGAGTATGCCAGTTGACCAGCTTTGAAGTTGTGCTCTCTGCATCTCAAAGGTAAAGCTCTGGGCAATGCAGAAACAATATGTGAGAGCAAAATATACAGAGAGCTTATGTGTTAGTAATAAACAAGATAGAATCAATAAATGTTTTAAGAATTTGAGAAGCACAACATAGGGCGACATTACATGGAGTGACCATCAAGAAAAAAGCAGCAGTAGATAGCACATGCTGAAGTGAAGATGCCAGAGGAATAGTAATTCTTTTCAGTTTAAAAGTACAGAACAGACAGATCTACTGTGTGAACAGATTGGAGTTAGAGTGTTATGCCTGGTACGTAGCAAGTTGTCACTAGATGCTTCCTGAATAAATAAGTGACCCTATCAAAGAAAATACAACAATCACTCACCATCACTCTGGGTTATTGTGTATGTTTTTTATTCATAAGCCATACTGAGAACTATTAGTGTGGGGACTGTTTTGATTTCCCAGAGAAAAATAAACATAGAACATTTTACCATACCTACCATCAACTCAATCTGGGCTGTACCAGATGTCTTAGTATGCATTCTTGGGTAAAGGAGAATTTCCTGAAAGAATAACATTGGAAGAATTGGTTCAAAATGGAATTGCTGTCACTTTCTTCATTAACCTCTAGCATATTGCTTTTATGCCTGTTTATTCAAAACTCTCTGATGTTCAGATAAATAATTAATACAAAATTCATTGTTATCTTTTTGGCTATCAGATTTTTTCTTTGGTTCAGAATTAACAGAAAGTGTCTTGAGAAATAGATATTGAAAGTTTTGCAAAACTTTCACTGTAGTTTTGTCAAGAGTTGTTTAGAGGTACTGAAATGGACAAAGTAATTAGAAGCAAAATATATAAAGCATAGCCAATCTCATCTGACAGACCCTCCCATCAAAAGTAGTTTCACAGGGAATCCAGTGAAAATGCCTGCTGTTGGATAGGGCTGGCTACTGAGTTTTATACTATCTAGAAAGAAAATTCTGTAAACATAATTGAATTGCCTCTAAGCTGATATTTTGAGCTCTGTTACAATCAGGTGTCTTCTCCACCGACTGCAAATTATCAGGATGATGTCTGTGTCTTTGGCTAAATGTTAATGAGCCACTTTTAAAATAATCCCTTTCCCACTAATTGCCATCTAATCCCAGGAAGGCCTCAGATAATATCCATAGAATTTTGTAGCTTAAAAGATACTGGTAAATGATGTCATTTATTTCCTTATTTTTCGGATAAGGAAGTTGAAGCATAGAAAAGCAAAATGATTAGCCTAGGATCTAGCTAACAGCAGATTCAGGGCCAAATTCAAGTTTTTGGTAGCCTAGTTCAGTGCCCTAGTTAGTGCATTAAACAGTCTTGCATTAATACCTGTGTTCTTTGAGGGTCAAAATAACCCTCTCTTGCTTATACTGTTTTATTGCTTCAATTACTAAGTTTTCTAAGTACAAAAAAAAAAAGAAAAAGTTACCGTTGACTTTGACTTATGTAATGTGAGAAGAACTTTAGCAATGAAGATTGTAGGAAAAAAATAAGAAGATTACCAATTATGGAAATTTCCAAGCATGCAATCAAGATGGAAAACTCAAATCTTAGTTTAATAAGAAATAGCATGAAGCAATATTAGCGGGTGGGTACACATATCAGATTCTGGCAAGTACTCTGTAGGTGAAATGAGTCACTGATTAATTTTTAAAACAGTTAACTCCCTTAGAGATGTTAATTTGGCAGTGTTTCTAGTCAGAAAATATCCTGGTATGAGTTAACATGAAGTTTAGAGGGGTCCCTGAGTAATCATACTCCAAGGCAAGTTGTGGAACAAAAATATGAAATGTGACACAGAGTCTGTGGCTGTTTATTAGGTAAAAAGAACCTCTAGAACCTAGCAACAAGTTTGGTTAGCAACAAAAAAAAAAATTGTAGAACTAGTTTTTCTTTCCCCAACTAGTTTTCTGAAGACTGAGTAACATGAGTTTCTCTTCTTGATACCTTGTCTACGACCTCACCATGCTCTTTACAATGGTGAGTATGTCTTACACTTTTATTGCACTTCACAATTTTCAAAAACATTGAAATATGTCATCTTCATAACAATGTTGTATGGCAGTGTCATTTGACAAGTACAGGAATTGATTCTTGATCAGGTTGAATAATTTGTTTTAGGGGACATTGCTCATAAATTAACAAAGCTGGAATTTAAAAACAACTCTACTGAATCCAAACCTGAGGGAATTCCCTGGTGGTCCAGTGGTTAGGACTCCGTGCTTTCACTGCCAAGGTCCTGGGTTCGATCCCTGGTTGGGGAACTATTGGGTTGGCCAAGAAGTTCATTTGGGATTTCCATAACGTATTACTGGAAAACCCCACATGAATTTTTGGCCAATGCAGTAAGATCCCACAAGTTGCACATCACAGCCTATAAACAAACAAATAAATAAATATTTTTTTAAAAAAAGAATCCAAGCCTGAGTGAAGTTTTTTTCTTTTTCTCCCCACAGGGACACACTGTTCAGAGCACAAAAGTCATGATCCTGAGTCCATATAGAACACCAGTCTACTGCCAGAGCAAGTAATTGTGCTCATGTAAGAGTTGAGATTCAAAGTAACCAGAATCATCTGGACAATAATCCCATGGTAAAGAAAAACAAGAGCAATAGTTTGAACCAGACATAAATTAGAAAATGATCTATTTTCCCGTTTACTTAAAATAGCTGAAGGAGGCAGATGAAAATTTGAAAACTTCTCTCTCTCTCTCTCTCCCAAGGTAGAACTATAAAATATTTATCAGACATTAAAGAAATGACAATGCATATTTGTATAACTAGGGGTTATAAGAGAATGTTTAAAATTTTTAACTTGTGCATAATTTATTTTATACAGTCTCTATATGGTTTTAAAATTAATACTGGAAATAAGAGGAGAATGTCAGTTAATAGCTCTCTAATCTAGTGATTCAAACAAGCTAGAGAAATAAGAGTCAGATCCTATTTCTTTATCTCTCCTAATGGCCAGATTAAACCAGTCCCAGCCAAAACTCCACTGAAATTCATCTTAAAAGTCTTCGCTCCAACAATTCCCCTGTCCATATCTTACTGTCTTAAGGATCTCCTCATTTCATTCATTAAAAAAATAATAATTTTGGAGAGCCTTCTATGCACCAATGTTCTAGGCACTTTGGGGTACACCACTGAACAAAATAGTCAACTCCTAGCACTGTGAGTGCTAGTTGGAAATAGAAGTTTGCAATTTTAAATTGGGTGACCAAGAAAGTCCTCAATAAGAGGATGACATTGAGCCAAGATTTAAAAGCAATGGGGGAATCAACCCTGCATTTATGGAGTGAGGGTTCTAAGTGGGAGCGTATCTGGCAGCTGTGAGGACCAGCAAGGCCAGTGGGGCTGGAACGGAGAAAGCCAGAGACTCGTAAGAGAGTTCAGGCAGGTGACAGAAACGTGTACGTTACTGATTACAAGGATTTTACTCTGAATGATTTGGAGAATCAATTACAAGAGTTGAACAGAGAAGTGACGTGACCTGATTTGTTTTTTAAAAGAATAACTCTGGCTGCTGTGTTGTGATTATATTACAAGATACAAATGAACAGGAAGATCAGTTAAGAATTTATTACAGAAGTCTAGAATTCCATTTTTTGTTTTATCTATAAAAATGCACTTTAGTAAGTCTTAGTCTTTATGCCTTTCAGTCCATCTGTCAGCCTGACATCAGTTACTTTCTGAACTACATGTTGATCGTGTGACTGGCCTATTTCAAAATTTCAATGGTTACTCCTTGCCTTCAGAATTATGTACAACCTCTTCATACAAATCCCTTCAAATCTGACCCCAATCTATTTTTCCAGATTAATCTTCAACTCCTTTCCCGACTCCTGACGTTTTTGCTTTAGTTATAAAAGGTCGTCTGCTATTTCCCGAACACGCCAGGCTCCATTATGCCTCTGTGCCTGTGTGCTTGTCATTCCCACTGGTGAGAAAACGCATTTTTTTTTCCTGCTTAGTGAACTTTAAATTTTCTTATTGAGATTCAACTCAAACACGATCACTTCTGTGAAGACTTCCCTGACTCTCTATCACAAGACTAACCTTCCTTCACTACATTTCATTGTCCTTCACATGTGTCTCTCCTATAGTCCTATTACATCAAAGCTGTTTCTTCATGCATCGACCTCCTGATAAACCATGAGCTTTGTGAGGGTAGAGAATACAACCTGGCTGTTTTTATACCCCATTATTAGAATCGAATAATTGTTTTCCATTAAATGAGTGAATGAATAAAAATCATTTTTAACATGAGGTATACAATATTACAGATCACAGTCTTAATAGTTATTCAAACGCAGAACTGCAGAATTAAGCTCTAAAGAAATTTACAATGGCATAGTGGAAAAGGAAATAGTTCATACTTTTTATATTTACTTTCAGACGCATTTGTGAAACAAAATTTAGTGAAAACCTATGTTCTTGGTAAATTATAAATTTTCTGTCAAGCTCTGGTTCAAATGACATCTTTTTAAATATTTCACTGTTAGCTGGTCCATGCAATTACTATGGAAACAAAGATAAATAAATAATATTATCTGCCCACAAAAACTTCATAAACAAAAGGGTCAATCATACACAAAACAGCCACCTGGGTAAATGAGGGGTGGCATTGCAAATCACTGGGGAAAAGATCCTTCAACAACGGGTTACAAAAACACGATTCCCACACGGGGAAGAAAATGCATTTTCTTCTGAATTAATGATGTAAGTGAGAAAGAAAATTCAAAACTTTTATGAACATGCTCACAAAGTTTGCTTTTCATTTTCTTTTTTAGCTCAAAATAAGACAAATATTTGGAATAAGATATAAAGATTATATACTGAAGGGAAAAATTGTTAAACTTCACTATAGCAGCATAATAAAAGATTAATGTAACAAAAAGATAAAGATATTACAATAAATGATGTTGTCAACTAATTTAAATGACAAAAGACTAGAGAAAGATTTTGAAAAAATTTGTGACTAAAGAAAGATTTGTGTCTAGAAGATATGCAGGGGTTTACAAAGAAATAAGAAAAAACAAACATTCAAATGGGAAATGGGCAAAGCACACGAGCAGGCAATGTGCAACAAAGACAAATGCATAACCTTACCCAGAGAATAAGCTAAGACCTATAAAACGCACTCTTTAGTATAATAGTAATGACAATAAAATAATGCTGTTAAACATAAAAGTTGGCATTCTTTGAATCTTTTTTACTTGCTACTCTTTAAGCATTTAACATGTATGCAAACTCAATTACTGTGCATACAGCACAATTTTAAGACTCTTAGAGGAAGTAATTTCTATATACTACAGTATTTCTTTGTTGTAGAAACTATTATTATCCTAAGGCAGATCGATCTTAAATAAAAAGTCTACCTTGGGCTTCCCTGGTGGCGCAATACTTGAGAGTCCGCCTGCCGATGCAGGGGACACAAGTTCGTGCCCCGGTCCGGGAAAATCCCACGTGCCGCGGAGCGGCTGGGCCCGTGAGCCATGGCCGCTGAGCCTGCACGTCTGGAGCCTGTGCTCTGCAACGGGAGAGGCCACAACAGTGAGAGGCCCACGTACCGCTAAAAAAAAAAAAAAAAAAAAAAAAAAAAGCCTACCTTAACAATATGAATTGTTTTTGCATGTAAGTTCTTTATATAAGACTACACACAAACAATTCTATATACTGTTTGGGGATAAAGAAATAATAAAACAATAAAAATGGGGATGAGAAATATATTCAACAAGTCATGATTGTGATTGCCTCAAGAAAGAGGAAGGGACTAGAGCTGGGGCATGAGAGTTACTGTTAAAATCTAAGTAAGATCATATCACTCCATTTCATTAAGAGTAAAATCAAAGTTCTTAAGAAAGATTGTAAAATCTTACATGACCTGAGCCCCTAGTTATCTCTCTGTCCTTCTCCACTGTTTTTCTCTACTGACCAACTCTATTCTAGACACACTATCTTCCTCCCTTGTCTCAGAATACTGGCTCTTTGTTCTGCCTGGAACATTCTTCCCAGTTATTTACACGGCTCATTCTCTCACCTCATGGGCCCACCACTACTCACTCTCCTCATTTAAAACAGCAAGCCCACTCCCACCCTGCATTCTCAATCTTTCTTCTGTTTCTATCTGATAGGACTTACACCCTTCTAGGACACTAAATAATGTATGTGTATATTACCCTTTTTGGTTATTTTGTCCCCTCCTACTGGAAATAAGTTTCAAGAGGGAAAAGCCTTTTGTCCACGTCATTCACAAATGTAGCCTAAACACTTAGCACAGTGCCCAGCATTTGTAGTGCTTAGCAATTCCCTCTTGAAGGGGTATATATATATTTATATATAATATTTATATTATATATATAATGTTTTACTAAAAGCATAAAGAAAATATGACACAGAATTCATAATTGTTAATTCTAGATAGTCTGTATGTGATTATTTTTCTTTGTATTTTCTAAATTTTTTTTAAATGATAAAAGAACTAACTAAAATATAACACATTTGAAGACTATAAATTATGTAAATGGGATTGATTTTCTATTTCTGGTGCTTAAATTAAAAAACAAAAACCTGAAATTATTTTTAACAAAATGTTAAATTCCTAAACAGTTGTTTTGCTAACATGAAGGTCCAGCTAACTTTCCTTTCTATTGAATTTATATATTGTTCATGCTACACATTCTATTATACAGCTGAAGTATATGAAGAATAGGAAATTATACAAATTTTATTAGAAAATAATTTGGTTTTTGAACTTAGATATTTTCCCTTAATCTGATGACTTAAAGAATCTTCTAAAAAAAAGCTTGAAGAAAATATGGATATTTTTTCTCATCCATTTAAAAATGATTTTTTGGATGAATAAATAGAAGGGAAGTAGCTATTTTCAATTTAAAGATTTAATGAAGGGCCTCTATAACATATATAGTAGAGAGTTCTTACCAGACTATAATTATAACTAAAAAAAAAGGAGGGATTAACTGCAAAGTCAAGCCAGTTTCCATCAAGGAAGGTAACTTTTCTGAAAATCTCATCATGTCCCAATCTATTTGTGTGAACAGAACTAGAGATATGCATACTTCCTTATGAGGTCTAGTGTACAGATATATAACTTTAAAAGTATGAGTCACATTACAGCCACATCAGCAGGGAGGTTACTGGACTGGCTGCATGCAGAGCATTTATGAAAAACTAAGTGAGAAAATCTGGTCTCACTATGGGTAAATTGGAAGCACAGGTTGAAAAATCTAAATTCAAACAACTAATAAACCAGATGGCTCAGAGGGGAATTTGTTATACATAAAATTTACTATGGAGCAGGCACCGTCAAGGTAAGTTACTCTTTAAAACTCATAGTGTAGCAGGCAAACCTCAGTGACGGGGTATCTCGGGGTATTCCTGCATTCAGAAGGAAAAATCCCATTGTTCAATACCTTGCCTACTAAGGGAAAAGACAAGCAGAGAGAAAAAAAGGCCACAAGAAAACACCAATATAAAATAAAGTTTAGAAAGAAAAAAAAGGTTATTTTATCCAATTTTTCACAACTGGATTTCCTATTATTTTATATCCACCTATGATTTCAATTCACTTTAATGACAGGTTAGGGACTAAGTAAGAAATTATAATAAAAGAAAATGAAGTGATATTCATACAGATAATGGTAACCTTACTTTTTCTCTGCTAAGTATAATGTTGATTAAAATGTGAAAATGAAGAAATTAACAGAGCTATGAAATTTGACTTTGTGAATGTTTCAGTCTCTTGAGGCAGTTGATCTCATACCAGGCTTCTGCAGCAATGCAATAGGAAAATGCATAATCTTACTTTTAAAGAAATGTATTTATGGGTTTTATCATCCCACAGATATTTGGAGAGGAACAGCAAATGAGGTTCATTTACATTTTTAGCCATGAATCTCTATGTGGAAGCCCTAGTCCTTGTGAACTGGGTCCAATATTGTGTAAGTCACAAAAAATCCTTTTGCTTAGACTGTACACTTCTATACAGCATCAAAAATAATGTTTTCCCTGGACCCACAATTTCTGCTTCACATTTGGTTTTCCTAGATTTCTCTCCAAAGACAATGAATCATAACACAAGGAGAATCACGGTTTAGTCCCTAGAGAAGTATGTCATTTGACTATAAGGCCTTCTGTCCTTCATGTACATAAAACTCCATATCAGAGTGTGTGTGTGTGTGTGTGTGTGTGTGTGTGTGTGTGTGTGTGTGTGTGCATGCACATTAGGGGATGCAACCAAAATTTCTTTTGCTATTAAAGAAAAAATGATGGCCACTTACCATAAATAAACAATATAACAAAACTGAAAATTAACTGGCCTTATGGGAGCCCCCAGATGATCTTTTCTCTCCTGCCATCTCTTCCAACAACTTCCCTCTCAAACATTCTCCCACCTGTTTTCCCAGGTCCATACCTTGGGAGCAATGTAACACAAATTTTCAAGACGGTTATCTGAGCTAAGTGCTACTATTTAAACTATCAGGCAATTCAATTTTCCGTATGTGAAGCTAATTGAATTACATCTAACTTTGGCCTCCCCATTTATTCACAAAAAATTTTCCTACCTTTTTCCCTCTTCTTTCCACTAAAATTTATTAACTGCTTACTAGATGGCATACATTGTTCTCAACCCCAATGAGCTCAGTAACCCACCTGCTTCCATTCATTTCCAAAGTATTTTAAAGAGATAAGTGAAGTACGTAGACATATGGTCAAAATTCCTAAAATCTATATTATCCAAAAGTCACTTACATGTATTCTTTTTTGTGTTCTGAGTTCTTCATAAGTTTACAGAGATCATGAAAGTAGAAGTAAATACATTTTAAAAAAAATAACATTAGAGAGAAGTGTTCTATGCAAGCTATTCAGTGGCCATTGGCCAGGACACATCCACCCAGGGCCACAGTCACTTGGATATGACCGCCTCATTTTTGCAGGAGCTGCCTTAGCTAATTTCTGACCAATAAGAGTGCCAGCAGCTACACCAGCCTGCAATGAAACATGGAGATAAAGCCACTCTATTCATTTTCAGCAAGTTTTTTAAGGAATTAAGGACAAGTTTCTTTGGGGAAGAGGGCAAAGGAGCAGAATTCTCGTTACTATGGTCTATCTTGAAAAATAAGTTTAATTTTCCTTAGAAATAATGGAAAGATACTGAATATGTAATCCAAATTCATTTTTTCCCAAGGCTGAAAAACATACATAATTTCTGAATTCATCAATCATTAAAAATTCTAAAAATATAGATATGAAATAAAATTACATAACTAACACCCATGTTCCAATAATTAAAAAAATGGAAATTATCACCACTGTCAAATTTGTATATATGTATATATACATATATCACATTACACATACACAAATACATATATAGACGTATGTATGGGAAGAGTAATCTATTTATCTAGAGAGTTGAGCTTTTTAAACGTTAATTTTCCATTGTATAATTTTATCATTTTTTTTACCCAATTCCTTATTAATAGAAATAATTACAAAAAATGCTGTGTATGTCTCCCTGATCATAAATCCTGTCTCTAGGATATGTACTGTATGTTGCAGTGGAAATTTTGTGCCATGGAGTATGTAAAAAATTGATAGAAACTTTGATTAAATAGAGTGGAGAGCACAGAAGGGAGAACTCTCATGCAAGGACTCAGTCAATGAAAAACTTTGTTTACTACGCCCCTCTTAGAGCAGACATGATGTAAGCCATATCTGTTGGGCACTGATATGTTGTACTGGGCACAACAGCAAAGCATAAGACAACCAAGAGTTAAAACAAGAAATACACTGAATTTCCCACCAGAGGCAATTGTGTTAACCCTATTTAAGTTTCCTAATTCCTGAAAGATGTGGTAAGGTCAGTAATTAACAAACCATTTTAAGGTGAGCAAGAAAATAACTACTTTATCTCTAACTGATATAATTTCGTTCTTAAGCACCTAACGTGCTGGGTACTGATGAAGGAAGTCAGGACTTAAAATTGCCAAGCAAGGATAGATCTGATTCTTCAGGTTCACATCAGTCTCTTTGGGTAGAGTCTACCTTTTATGGATAAAAGTTCAGTCCTTCAGGATTTTTTCCTATCCTACGCCAATCTAAGGTGCCAGGCAGCAAAAAACGGATGTCATTCAGACTTCTGCAGTGGAACTTCAAGCTCATGGCCATTTACTGCTTATGCACCATGAGTTTATTCATCTGGACCACAAAATTATATTAATTTTCTGAGCCTCCTACATCCTCTACATAAAAATCCTACATGCTCAGGTTATGAGGAGACAGAAATGCTACCTTTGATCACTTACCTGAAGGTACATAGGCCTTTGCAAATTCTTTGCTCTGTGGGATATGTATTGTTTTTTGTTTTTTGTTTTTTTTTTTCTGCCGAGCAACATGAGGGATCTTAGTTCCCCAACCAGGGATTGAACCAGTGCCCCCTGCAGTGGAAGCATGGAGTCCTAACTACTGGACAAGCAGGGAAGTCCCTACATGGGATATGGAGCCAAAACAATGTAGTATTATTGAAGGAGGGTTTTGTCCTTTCCCAGGTTCCCCATCTTAATCTAAATATTTCTCTCCTGTACCACTTTGAGGATTCTCTTAGAAAGTAAAATGATAAGCTGGTACCTCCTTTCTTTCACTAAAACTCTCTCCAGGCATTTCTCTCACTTTGAAGTCACACATCATTCCACATCCTAGTTTGGTAGGTAGGATTTCTTTTACATCATATCCTGAGTTCTCTCTTTGTGACTTAGAATAAAGCTGACTATTCAAGCTTGACACTATCAGAGCTGGCTCTTGATATGTTAATGGTAGTTTAAGGAATTTAGAAAATCCTATTCTCTCTCAGTAATCCCTAGCTTTCCAGAATATTGTTTCACAAAAGACTCATAAATTCTTAGTGATTTTAGTGACTAATTTGACAGTCAAAACCTAGTAATGATTTTATTGCTCTAATTGGTATATCCATCCTTCCCAGAGTTAAACCCTTGCCCTTAAGAGAACACTACAGGGGAAAATTATTTAAAATAAATAACAAAATAAATCAAGTTAATATTTTCCAAACATTATCCCATTATGGGATAGAAGAATTGGCAATAAAAACCAAATTTCATAGTATAATATTTGTCACTTTGGTAAATACATACATGCTTATTCTGTTGAGTAAACTCTATATAAATTTTCATATCCCCAATTTAATAGAGTATCAGTTTTGTAAAATTCCACTCCCTTTCACTATTATTATAAATGAGAGGTTACAGAAAGCTTGTCCTACGCTGTCTTAAATATACTTAAGCCATATAAAACTTCAGATTTCTATCTTCTTTTGAAAAATTCAAAAATTAGGTATATTCAGCCTTGTGTTTCCTCATGGAAACACAGTTTTGTAAAATTCCACTCCCTTTCACTATTTTTTGTAAAATTCCACTCCCTTTCACTATTATTATAAATGAGAGGTTACAGAAAGCTTGTCCTACGCTGTCTTAAATATACTTAAGCCATATAAAACTTCAGATTTCTATCTTCTTTTGAAAAATTCAAAAATTAGGTATATTCAGCCTTGTGTTTCCTCATGGAACAATTACCTGGAGCTGAGTAGTGGCTGGCAGCTTTCCCTGGCATTGTCCCCTTGGTTTATCTTAGTTCTCTCCACTTGCTTTTTTCTCTCTAACACAGTAACCATTTTATTTATTCAATGATAACTTCATGGCCTCTATAGGCAAAGGAGTCTGCTAAACATATTCGAACTATATTCACAAAACTAATATGGCCATATTTGGACTGGGTAGGCTTGTTACTGAGTCCAAACTCACTCTGCTCTCTGCACAGCAGGTCAATAAATTGGGAGGCGAGGTGTTGAGGCAAGGAATAGCAACTTTATTCAGAAAGCCGGCAGACTGAGAAGATGGTGGACTAATGTCCCAAAAACCATCTTATTGGGGTCTGGATGCCAATTTCTTTTATAGAACAGAGAGTGGGAGGAGGTGAGGAAGTAAAGTAAAAACCATTAGTTTTACAAAATATGTCCTGGTTTGGCCACCATTGGGGGAGGGGATGTGTTAATTTCTTCTTTTCTGCAGCCATTCACCAGTGGGCAGGGTCAGACTGTCTCCCTGTGAGCTGAACAAAGGCACTTTAGTTTAACACTCAGGCAGAGGGGCAGTGTTCCCTGAGGCAGGCTATTATGTACGATTATAACAACAAAAACAACAGAAAAGCAAAGGGTAAAGTAAAAGAAACAGATCCAACAGGGAGTCAGATTTTTATCTTCCCTGTTACAGGTGCTGAATTATGTTCACAAACAACAATCCAGAGCCCAGAGCATCCAAAACCAATAAGCAACACCCTTTGCTGAATGCTGCTTTGCAGTCTTATTTCTGTCCATGTGCACTGCCACCTACAAGCTACATCACACTGACAGTAGCCCACTGCCTCAACTCTGAATTCTAGCACTTCTCACATTGCTTGCCCTAACCCACAACCAAGTCTTTAAAAGTCTCTGATTTCCCTACCCCCTTTAGAAGGTCAATAGGGCTGTTCCAAGGCAGTAAGTGTCATATAGATCTCTGGTGTCAGATGGAAGTGGAAAGAATAGGTAGAGAACAAATAACAAATGGTACATGAGACAACAAGGACAAAGTCCCCAAAGCATGCCTGAAAAAGGATCTAGAAGCAAGATATTGAAAAATCAAGTAGGTATCAAAGGTCAGGATAGAAGAGAGAGCATAAAGTAACAGGATAGACAAGCTCTAGATGTGTGCTGTATGATTTTGACCTCTTGCAGATATCTGGCAGTTAGGCTGACTCTACGCAGAAGGCCTGGAATGAAATTGGCTGAATTGGAAACTGAAATTTGGTTTGGCACTAGAATGAGGCAGCTAAGAAGCTCCCTCTGACTTTATTTCTCTATTTGTGAGGCAATTTCAACAATACAGAAGAATTTAGAAAATCTGTACAGTAGCATAGAAAGGCAATAAGATTCAAACATTTAAAGTGTATGGGGCTCATAATCTGCATAATTTGAATCTGTATCAAATTATAGACACTTCTGCTTAAAAACAATTGCATGATATGTTGTTGTGTATTTTCATTCAGCAAGTATTTTCTAAGAATTTAAAATTGTGTCAGATATAAAGGATTAAAATGAGGTTTTTTTAAGGGCATAGAAAGAGTTTCCCTTTAAGAAGTTTATAATCACTTTTTTGGAAACAAGATATGCATTCTATTTAGGATAATTTGAAGCCTGAAGTAAAAATTTGCTATTATCACAGCCCTTCTTTTAAGTGCCAAGCACAGTGTTTGGTGCTAGAAGTGGATATTCAACCCCCAGTTAACTAAGAGATATTATTATTACCATAAAACAAGGAAGGTAAACATTTTTTTGCTTGGATTATCTTGATAGCTTTTCCAAAACTCAATTTTACATCACCCATAGCCTTTGTCCAGAGCATTCTTCAAGCTATTTTCAAGTTCATATTTCAAAAAGTTAAACTTCCTATTCCACCATTCAATATACTGCAAGATCTTTTGCCATACAATATTCCAGTAGTGATCACCTGGTTTTTTTTCCCTTTAAGAACTCTATATTCCAATGTATTCCAGACCTTTCTTCTGCCCAAACAGCTTGAACTTCCAGTAATTGAACCATTGCTCCATTTTTATCCATCTAAGGATTACTCTTTTCCCTTTTTCTTCATAACAAAGATTACAGATTCTCCAAGCTGAAACAAATGAAATAACAATTTTCATAAAATCTTTCCTAATTCCCCCAGTCTCAAATACTCTATCTCTACCCTGAACAAAGATCTCTACCATGAGTTTTTTTGAACTTAACCTATCCTACTTTTGTAGCATTGGTTTTGTGGCTGGAAGAGGTATATATAGAGAGAGATTTGGAAAGTGAAACTATTGGGAAGGGCACCTGAAAGCAGGCACTGGAATCTCAGGGAAATTCTGGCAAAAATGATCAAGATCACTTAATCTTCTCTGTATTCAAAGTTATTAAAACCTATTGGGATAACCAAGGATGACCCTGATCTAGATCTAGAGACAGGTCAGAGCAACAGGGTCCTTAAGATAAAACCATCATGTGTTCCTGAACTTTACCTAGAAGTTATATTGGTAAAAATGTCATGGTAGTTCTGAATCTGTGAGAGGGTAGGTTTGTTTTCTAGTGATGTGAATGTGTACATAAACATAAAAAGATACACTGTTGGAAGTACATTTTAGGACATTTAGGTCTAAACATCCTTTTCTAAGGTAACGTAAAGAGTGGTTTCTTTTTACCTTGCAATTTGAGGACGTTTTGCTGTAAAGACAGGCAGCAACCAGAGCGAGTAGTTCAATCCCATCAACCTTGCAATGAATTAATTCAGCTGTCAAGCTATGGAAAGCAAAGAAACTCAAACTGTTATGACTACAGGTGTTCGGTGTTACTGGAGGGCAGCTCTTTTCTAAGGGATTGTAGAGACTCTGACCTCAAGGAGGTACAACTTAGTGCTAAATCCAGCAAATATGTTGGAGATAACAGGAAGAAATGACCCTTGTGCCATGACTAAACACCTGGAAATTTCTTGGAATCTCGAGGGAAAAGGGGTCTAAGGAAGAGGAACTGGACTTTACATTAATTTATGCAAGTATGTTCTTTGTTTTTTTTTTTTTTTTGCGGTACACGGGCTTCTCACTGTTGTGGCGGAGCTCAGGCTCCGGACGCGCAGGCTCAGCGGCCATGGCTCACGGGCCCAGCCGCTCCGCGGCATGTGGGATCTTCCCGGACCAGGGCACGAACCCACGTCCCCTGCATCGGCAGGCGGACTCTCAACCACTGTGCCACCAGGGAAGCCCTGCAAGTATGTTCTTGATGGGCATAATTCTTGGGAATGGCATCCAACATTCCAAGGAGTGTCTATTTTTGTCCTTTAGTGTTGGTAGATTGTAAAAATAGTCCCTAATTCTTTCCCTACCTACTTTTATGCCCTTGTAATGTTATATTGCAACTCTTTCCATTAAGAAATGAATCTGGTTGGCCATTTAACTTGTGTAGACCAATAATAGCACATTAGCAAATGTGATGCCAGCAGAAGCTTGAGAAGGGCTTAACACCGGTGTTTTCTCTCTCTCTTTATGCTCTTGGAACACTCTACCATGTGAAAGAGGCTGAGCTAGCCAACTGGAAGACAAAACATCTTGTGGAGGAGAACTGAGGTCCTCAGCTAAAGCAAACTACAGATACATGAATTATCCTTGATCTAGAGCAGCTGAACCCAGCTTACAATTGTCAATTTTTGAAATTGTGAGTAAATGGCTATTGTTTTAAGCCACTAAGTTTTGGTGTGATTTACTATACAACAAAAGCTACATGATAGTGGTAGTTTTTGAAAACAAACATTTGAATCACAATTATTCATGCATGTACTTGATTTCCACTTCTAGACAGGTTCTTGTGGCCAGGGTCCATATCATACAATCTTTTATTTTTCCATAAGGCTATTGTGATTTGCAGCACAGAGTAGAAGCTCAGGAATCAAAATTGGTGGTCCAGATACATTTTAAATAGGATGGAAAGGACAGAATTTCTGCGAGGCAGAAGCTTAATTAAGAGTATTAGTTTCTATATTTGGCTCTGGTGACATTCCAGAAGTATTTACACAATGATCTTAATCTATACAAATCTTCATCTATAGGAATCTACACTCTTCTGATAAGAAGTGTCTAGTAACTTTTCAATGTCACTCCCATAACCTACTTGCTACATAGGCTTAAGAATTCTAGGAAGAGGCATTTCTTCTTAAATGAAAGGGCATTTCTTCTTCTCAGGTGACATAGAAAATACATGACTCCCCGCAGTACTGGCTGCTTTTAACTTTTGTGATGGCCAAAACAGAGTGTGTCGGTTAATTTTATGTGTCAACTTGACTGGACTAAGGGATGCCCAGATAGGGAGCAGTGAAACGTTATTTACAGGCGTGTCTGTGAGGGTATCTCTGGAAGAGATTAGTATTTGAATTGGTAGACTGAGTAAAGATTACCCTCACCAATGTGAGTGGGGATCATTCAATCCATTGAGGGCCTGAATAGAACAAAAGGGAAGAGGAAGAAGGAATTTGCTCTTTTGCTTAACTGGGAGTACATCTTCTTTCACCCTCTGACATCTGCACTCCTGGTGCTCAGGCCTTTGGACTTGGACCAAATTACACACTGGCTTTCCAGTTCTCCAGCTTGCAGAAGGCAGATGCATCCATTGTTGGATTTCTTGGCCTCCATAATTATGTGAGCCAATTCCTATAATAAATCAATACCTCTCTCTCTCTCTTTCTCACTCTCTCTCTCCCCCTCCCTCTCTCTATACTGTTGATTCTGTTTCTCTGGAGAACCCTAATACAAGAGTTCTGCATAGGAGTTGTTCCTTTACTTGACCCATGAGCTGTCAGTACCCTGTGGTATTACCTTCCTGTATGGTGTATTCATTGCCGACACAAACCAGGAAAGCTATTTGAACTTCTCTTCCTGCTAGGCCCCTAAGGAAGGGAATTGAAAGAAGAAAGCAGGGTTTGTCAAAATAAACTGAGGATTGCTGACCTGTTTCCTTCATTAAGATAATCTCCCTTCAGCCCTTCTCTGTCTTGGTATGTGTGCATGTACCCACACAGCTGATGTGTTTTGGTTTATAGGTCTGCACTTCTTACTGGCTTTGCATTTATTTTTCTTTTAACATAATATAAGCCTACAATCTGTTGAGATATGACTACTTCTAGAGATTGTAAAGGAGATATTTTATAAATGTTGAAATCTATATAAAACTAACATGCACGCTGTTTTTGGAAAACAACTCACTGACTGCAAAAATAGCATGATGTTGTTTTCTAAAACGTATTACCTAAATGACTATTAATAATAACATGACAAGATAATTAACACCTGCATAGCATTTTTCATTTTAAGAATACTTTAGAAATATTAATTGAATAACCTCTTCAACACCCCACTTTACAACTAGAAAAAACAAAGCAGAGGTTAAGTGATTTCTCAAAAGTAAAAATACACTGCATAAAATTTAGCAGCATGTCCCTGGTGTTCCTGCCATAACCTTAGACCAACAAGTGATCTCTCGTTTCCCTTCGTATCTAGGATCAGGAAACTGTTCATGGCATTAATATAATACTCTACTACCAGCCATGATAATAGTCAAGAGTCCACCTACTGAATTATATTCAGTCACTTTCTGAAAATGAGGAGAGCCTAATGAGATATCAGCCAGCAAGATAATAAAGTAAAACCTGAGACTTCATTCTATCTCCAATTTGTAAGTACAAAAGAAATTCTGAATATTGTTTCTCGGTGGCAGATGCTACTGTCTTTTCAACTCAGTGCAAAGGAGAATAATGGTCAATAAAGTTAAGACAGGAAGGCAAGGATGTGGACGAGGACAGTCCACAATCTGCAGGCCCCACAGATATGCTTATAGGCCAACTGACAGGCAAAACTGACACAATTTCTCAGGTGATGTCACTCTGTGGATGGGCACTGAGTACCCAATATTTGCAATTCATTTAACTATTACCTCTTTCTTTGGCTACTGTCTGAGAAGAGTTATTCTGTTCAATAGAGTTAGCAATACTCAAATTTGGCTAATACTTAGCTTGTAATGCAAAATATGAGCTCTAGACCACAAATAACAAATATTGGTGAGGATGTGGAGACAAAAGAACACTTGTGGACTGTTTGTGGGAATGTAAATTGGTGCAGCCACCATGAAAAACAGTCTGGAGGTTCCTCAAAAAACTAAAAATAGAACTACCATATGATCCAGCAATTCCACTCCTGGGTATTTATCTGAAGAAAACAAAAATACTAATTCAGAAAGATCCATGTACCCCAGTGTTCATAGCAGCACTACTTACAATTGCCAAGATATGGAAGCAACTTAAGTGTCCATCAACAGACGACTGAATTAAGAAGATGTAGTATACACACACACACACACACACACACACACACACACACACGATGGAATACTACTCAGCCATAAAAAAGAATTAAACTTTGTCATTTGCAACAACGTGGATGGGGTTGGAGGGTATTATGCTTCGTGAAATAAGTCAGAAGGAGAAGGACAAATACTGTAGAATATAACTCATATGTGAAATCTAAAAAGTAAAATATACTAGTGAATAAAACAAAATAGAAATAGACTCACAGATCTAGAGAACAAACTAGCTGTTACCAGTGGGGACAGGGAAGGGGGAGGAGCAAGATATGGGTAAGGGAAAAGAAGGTACACATTACTATCTATAAAATAAATAAGCTACAAGGATATACTGTAGAGCACAGGGAATATAGCCAATATTTTGTAATCACTATAAATGGAGTATAACCATTAAAAATTGTAAATCACTGTTGTATACTTAAAACTTATTGTAAATCAACTATACCTAAATGTATATATATATATATACTCTAGATCTTGGGAGCAACTCTATGCAATTAGTCCTATTTAATTAAAGTAGCATCAGCCTGCAAGGTGGTGGTGTGATTTTTGCCATATTGTATAGGTGCAACTTATAAAAACAAACCATAATTTTTTTACATTTTAAGGATTCTTTCCAAAAGCCACCAGAAAGTTCTCTGTTAAGATTTCAACAGGAATAAATATGTAGAACATACAGAAAATGAGATGTTCTTCTTCAATGAATTAAAAGAATAGTCTCAATGGTTACATATGAAAATGATGATAGTCAAGGAGGGTAGATGATAGATAAAACATCAAAGCTAGGAATTATATTAGTTACCCAGTGTTGGCCTGGTAGAAAATGTGCTATTATTTGTAAGTAAAGAAGTTTTATATAACCAATAAATTGCTACTATAATCAAAATCTATTTGTGTTTTCACTAATTTAATTAAAATTGTGGGAAATATGTATTTGACCCTTTGGAATTACATCATCTCAGATCTTTTGAGTTGCAACATCTGAGAGATATCAATACTTATCTGAATTGAATATGTACACCATACTGTTTCTAGCATTATGGTAGGGTACCTACCCTAAATGACTCTCCTGATGGAGAATGAGAGGAGCATGAAAGACAAGAATGCACAAAAAGAAGCCAGAAATGATGTGAAAACAGGGAAGTTGAGGATTTCAGATAAGGCTAGATAACTTGAGCTCACTTTGATAGCTTTGTGGGCATTGAGATAGAAAAGAAAGCCTAAAGCACAGGTGCCATTGAAGCTGGGAAGTCTTACAGGAGATCACTTTATAAAGCTGGAAACATAAAAGAAAACGCTTTCAAAACAAATGAGAAATAAACCCATCATTCAGTAGGGAATATCAGAACAATGTCCATTGTTGGAGGGAAAAAAATAACGTGCTCTGGAAATTTATAACCAAAATTCAGGCATCATATGGTCTTGTATTTAAAATTCATGAAAACTTTGTGGCCTGTGAAACTCCAAATGGTCTAAAAGTACCAAGTTGATAGTGTACCCAGACAACGAATAGAAGCAAGTATAGATCCTCTATGGAAAAACACACACAATTTGTTAATTGAACAAATTCAAACCTGAAATAATGTCTTCAGTTAAAGATCTGAGGAAATTGAGCAGTCACTATCAAAAAGTACAAAATGCAAATTAACTAGGCAACACGAGTGAAAACTACCGAACATAACTGTGATAGACACGAAGATGAAGGGAGGTTGTGCTGCCCAGCCAGCTGCAAGCAATGAGGTAAGCAGACAGCTTCTTCCAGGATCTGTCTCAGCCTCAGAGAGTAGCCTTGTTCAAAGCCACACCATTCCGGAGGCAGCTTGTGTCTAGTGAGGGTGTAAAGGCTCAGCCATTTCTTCCCAGGATGACACCCATGGACAGTATATGCTCCCCAGCTTCTCATTATGTGGGCTGATGTTTGTGTGGTGTCTGCACTGCAGTTTGATTGCTTCTCCCTGCTTTTCATGGGGAGTGACCCTTAATGAATATTTCACACCTCAAATTCAATCTCAGCATCTGTTTTCAGACAGCCCAACATGTAACAACAACAGAGAACAGAATCAAACCCTCAAAGACTGAAGCTTGAAGGTGTCAAATACAGAATACACAATAAATATGTTTAATAGGTTTTAAGAGATAAAAGATAAGTTAAAACATCAAGGAAAACAGACTACTAAAAAGAACCAAACAGAGTTTCTAGAAATCAGCAGTATCAGACTTGAAATGGAAAACTCAGTGGCAAAATAAACAGAGCTGAAGTGAACTAGAATATACATTTGAATAAATTATCAGGAGCACAGCCCTGAGAAGAAAATTAGTAACAATATGAAAGAGAGGTGAGACAAGAAAGAGGCTGAAACATTTACCAGAATTGTTGAAATAAACCAATCCTCAGATTCAGAAAGCTCAAAAATATCTCAAGCCTGATGAATGAAAAGAATTCCCCTCCCATTTGCCACACAGTGTCACTCTATAACACAAACAATAAGAGAAGATCTTTGAAGGAAACAAAGAAAAGCTAGAACAGCAATTAGACTGATAACAGAATGACAGTGTTGGCTAATGAAAAATAAATGTCAACCTAGATTATTATGCCTGGTGACAGTGCTTTTAAAGGGTGATGGAGCAATAATGACATTTACAAATGGAGTAGAGAGCTTACCAACAACAGCCCCAGACCAAAGAAAATTACAAAGCATATATTTTAGATAGACTGGGAATAATTGAAGATGAAAGATCTTACAAGAAATAGTGAGTAAAGAAGATATTGGTAAATATTTAAATAAAGCAATATGAATCTAAGCAATTGTTATTGGTATTAAAAATTTAACAAAAATAATGTCTAAAATAATGTTCAATTTGGAGGAATTTGATTAGATTAAAATATTATATTTTATATTGTGAGAATAAAAACTTTTTAAGTAACTCTAGACATCATCCTTAAATTTTGCACATTAAAACAGCTGTAATAAACACCTAGAAACTAGAAATAGAATGGATAACTAAATGCTAAGATGCTAAAAAACAAAATAAAATATTTAAAAAACAAATCTGAAATAAAATTTTTTTAAAACCAAATCTAACAAAGTATTAAAACATACATATACAGTGTGAGCAAGTTGGATTTATTTCAGAATCAAAGATAATTTTATAGTAAAAGATGATAAATATAATTTATAATTCTAATAAATTATGATGGTCAAACTATCTCCTGAGTTGTACAAATAGTGTCTAATTAACATTCACTTATGAAAAAAACTGTCAGCCAAATAGAGATAGAGAGACACATTAGTTCAGCATCATAGAAAACTAAGTGAAAACTATAAGATAAAAAAGAGAGAAATAAAATTTTATATGTTGAAGATGATGCCACTGTCTATGTAGAAAGCCAAAAGTATCTGTAGATAAATTATAATCAATGACAAAAGTTAACAAGCTCACAAAATACAACCATCAAATTACAAAAGTCAATTGAATTTCTATGTATTTGCAGTAATCAGAATATGTCATTTAAAATATATATTACATTTTTCTATGTTTATATATGGATATACCACTTAGAGTAGCTATAGCAAGTACTTAGGAATATATCTCACAGAAGATATGAAACCATTTTATGTATGACCTCAGATAGTTCCTATTATCTCTGGTTCTCTATTTCCTCATCTTTAAAATAGAAGTAAGGGCTTCTCTGGTGGCGCAGTGGTTGAGAGTCCGCCTGCCGATGCAGGGGACATGGGTTCGTGCCCCGGTCCGGGAAGATCCCACATGCTGCGGAGTGGCTGGGCCCATGAGCCACGGCCGCTGGGCTGCGCGTCCGGAGCCTGTGCTCCGCAACGGGAGAGGCCACAAGAGTGCGAGGCCCGCGTACCGCAAAAAAAAAAAAAAAATAGAGGTAAGAATACTTAGCTCATTTGGTGAAATAAGGACTAAATAAAGTAATGTATAGCAACTGGCCAGCGCAGAGCCTGACATACAGTGAGTGTTCAGCAAGGCTTAATTCTGTTTTAGGGGTGTATTGTTATCATCAATAAAGTATCTTAGCATGCGTATACACACACACAGAGACATACACACATGTACACAATAACATATGCGTGCGTTCATATATAAATAGAACAACTAAGATATATATGGTTTATCTGTGTGTGTATCAGTACTTCTGTTTCTCTGGTTCACTGTTGACTGACACATTATTTTCACAATTTGTGAATAATTGTTTTTATTTATATGGCAATTACTTCTGAATTCCAGACTAAAAAGATAAAACTCAGTCCATGTCAGTAAGAGGCTATAGAGAAGAGTCATGGAAGTTTTGAGTAAAGAGTAGAGTTCAGGTGGGGTCGAACAAGCACCAATTCTACCACTTTTATGACGAAGGGGGCACTTACAGATATGGTTGAGGATTTAAATTATGAAAGTTCACATTGTTAATCAGTCTGTTTCAGCCCAGAAGTAATATCATCTTCAAGTATCCTTTTTACATTGGAAATTATCATTTAAGACATGTTCAATATTTTTACAGGATTTTCACTATGGTTACCATCAACATCTTCCATTCTCAGTTATGTCCCTTGTGCTCACTTTCAGCCATTTTCCCTGGAGATAACAGTGAATGGGAAGATGGAAGTTTTGGGAATCCAATCTGTTTTTTCATTCAGAAAAGTGATCTGTGTCTCAAAGCTAACTTCCTCTTCTACGCTTACCACAAGGGAAACCTGGAAAATCTAGGGACCTGGCATTAAGTCTTATATGAATTAAGGCTTCAATTCTATTGCCATCGTGTGGTATTTATTATGTAGTCTTAGACGGGCACAGGGTCTTAAAACTAGTTTAATATCACCTGTTCATGCTACAGATGAAGAAACTATGGCTTAAGGAGACTACTGTCAAACTTGCCAAAACCACGTAACTATTTAGTGGCAAGTTCCTAAGGAAATATACTTCTTGTGCAAACCAGTTGTCCCATGAGTTTGTTTAGTCCCCTGGAGTTACAAGGCAATTCTGGGAGGGTTAGGCTCTTCAGATTTCTTAACAGAGTGTGATCAACAAAGGAGACTGTGGGGTATACATTTATTACCTTTTCCTGAAGTAAGTAACATTGATCTGGAAATTTTGGGACATTCCAACAGCATTTAAGATGGAGAGGAAAGGCCTGGAAATTTTGAAATAACCCTGTTCCTATTTACTTTAAAGTTCACATATCAATAGTTACATTGATATTTGCCATGTTTGTGGTGGTAAACCTGTGAAAACTGGCAGGAAATCAATTGTGCCTTTTGTCTGGTTCTCTGTTTTCAGAAAATCTCCCTCTTGATGGTTGAAGATTTAATAATATCGCTAAATGCTTTTATATTCTCTGAATATTTCATTTTTTATAACTTGAGTCAAACTATGCTTGCTTCTTAGCAATATTTCTCACTCTTTTTAGATTGTGAACTCAGGTGGGAAGATGCTAACTAGATCATGATTGTATCATTCCCATCTGGGATGGGACAGTTTTCCACAACCAAAGACTGAATTCCAAACTTTCAAATCATGTAAAAAATAAAAATCTCTGAAATACATTTAAGGGTAAATCAGAGGGGATTCATTCTTCCTACTGGGAAAAAATATACACCCTCCATTTTCACATTTCACCACAAATTGCCCACTTCCCTCCCCTCCCCATATTGGCTGCACATGACTCACAGAAGTGTACACACACTCACTTGTTATCTAACCGTATTATCAGGAGAAAATAATTGAGAATATTGCCACACACTGTTGGTAGTAATGGTTAGGAGCATAAACCGTGAACCTGGTTAGAATGGAGTTCAAATTCTTGTTGATAAATCTACAAGCTGTGTGATCATAAACAAGTTACTTAAGCTAAGCATCAGTTTATGTTTAGAATGGGAATAATAATAATACATCATGGAATTGCAGTGAGATTTAAATGAGGTAGTACATGTAAAGCACAAGGCATAATGTCTTATGTGTTCTAGCCAATAAACATCTCTTTAATAGCATGTCTTGAATAAATAAGTAATATCTTGTCCAAAATTTAAAACATATATTTCCTTAGTGGTTCTTCTTGGATTATTTCTACTCCTTTTGTAAATTGACAAAGATTAATTTATAGGTTTGCCTCAGGGATGATTTTGAGATTTTTCAAAGACTGGTTTTAAAAAACAAAATCCCTCTTTTTCTAGATGTCTTACTTGTGTGATCCTTTTATCAATGAAATGAAGGCATGGGAATAAATTAAATTATCCTCAATTCCCTTAATGCTGTGAAATATATTTTTACAATAGTCTATGACTAGTTCCATAACTGATTCAGTCCTATTATCTCACCTTAACCAGGAACTTGGTAAAGATAAAGACACCCTAGGATAAAGGAGATGGATATTATTGATAGGAGACAGGGAGATACTGAATATGAGGGATAATGATTATGAGAGAACTAGAGCAAAAGATAGATTAGGGTCAGAAAAGAGAAACTAGAATTTCCAGAAGATGAGGACTCAGGAAGTAAGTTGTTTCCCCAAGAAGGAAACATAGGATGATGAAATTAAATATTAAACAATCAAACAATTCATCAATCCATCAATCCTGGAAAAGAACAGTAGAGGCAGTATAGGGAGTTTAAGAGACAAAGTGTTTGGGGATGGAATGTGACAAAAAGGATAAGATTAGAGAAGATTTGAAACAGTTTGGGGGGAATATGTACTATGACACAGACAGGTGTAGTGGAAAAGTGCAGGTGTAACTATGGTCAAAGAGGCTGAACTTGGGCTTGACCTAATCAAAGTGGCTGGCTCTTTGTGTCATGTAAGGTTTAGAAGCCCAAGCTGAGACAAGAAAGCTTTTGGGTTTGCAGAGTTAAAGATCTTTGTGGCACGACTAGCAAAGTGTCAGTGTGGTGAGGGACTTAGTGAGCTCATCACTGCAGTGACTCTGCAATCAAATTTGCACAGATGAAAAAGCACTGGATCTGGGTTCAGGAGCACAGTCAACTCAAAAGAAATTGCTTATTTCTCAAGGATTTATTTGGCTGGGAGCCTAGCTGATTCTGCCTTCTCTATAGCATGGCACCATGGATGCTCAGTGGGAAAAAGCTATTAGAATTAGTTCTGTTTCATCAATATGCACTGCTAAGAATCCAATTCAAATCACTGCAGATGTGCTGCCTTACTGCACTTTTTCCTTTATTTCAAAACATGCTATAACTTTTCCATTAGTGTGTCTGTGTGTTCATGGGTACGTGTGTGCACATGTAACTATCTGTTCTAGTTTGCTAGGACTGCCATAACAAAGTAACAAAAATTGGGTGGCTTAACAATAGAAATTTATTGTCTCATAGTTTTGGAGGCTAGACATTTGAGATCAACATATAGTCAGTGTTGCTTCTGTCTATTGGCTGTAATGGATAATCTTTTCCAGGCCATTGTCCTAGCGTCTGCCAGTTTTCTGACAATAAATGGTGTTCCTTGGGTTAAAGATGAATTTGCCTCCATCTCTGCTTTCATGGTCACATGAGATTCTCCATGTGTTCATGACTGTGTCCTAATTTCTCCTTTTTTCTCGTCAATTTGGACTAGGGGCTCACCCTATTCTAAAATGACCTCATCTTAACTAATTATATCTGGGACCTTATTTCCAAATAAGGTCCTCTTCTGGGGTACTGAAAGTTAGGACTTCAGCATATTAATTCTGGAGGAATACAATTCAACTTATAACACTGTCCATATATATCCATATGTCTATTATATAAATCTATAGCTATATCGATATCAAAATCTATCTACCCATTTTGTGTGTTTGTCTACTGCATGTATATGATTTTCTAAAAAGTAAATAATTTTACAATGTTATTTATTTTTCTTTCTACTTATTATTTACTATCTTGCTGATGTTATTCATTGTTTACTTTTTATTAGGAACAGGAAACACCTTTAAAAGGAAAGTCATTTTGATGACTGTACATGTATCACTCCTAGGTTCCAAACACAGAATGGAAACAATACCACTTATTTTAATGGAGATAATTCTATATAAAAAATTAAATTCAGTATTAAAAATGCAAAAAAGGAAAACTAAGGTATCCATAATTTAGCAATTTCAGGAAATAGACATTATTTATGGGGCTGGGGTAACAAACAAAGGCACTGACATTATTAAAACATACAGTGTAGAAGAGGGGACCCACAGCACTGAAACATGGACCTCTGGGAGGGGGTTCAGCTGCTACTGATGTATCTGAGGTTAGAACTGGGGGTTCAAGGGTCTAGGACCCAGATCTCTGAGGAGGGGGCAACACCAGCTGCTGCTCGGGTCTGATTCTTCACATGTGGGAAAAAATTGCAAACTAAAACCAACTGCTGTTACTGGGGTGCAGAAGTGTTGCTGGAGTGACACTAACAAGAACAGGAACTAGAAACAGGCAAAGCAGCAGGCAGAAAGAAACATGTTCTTCCTTGAGCTTTGCTGTCTCCCTCTCAGCACCCCTTCTTGATAGAATATAAGGGAGCCTACCGGCAAACAGAAATATGGTTTTCAGAATTTCAGAATCATAAAGCAGAACACAGAAGGGTGGATTTGAAGCTGAAAGATAATAGCTTAATATCTGCCACAATGCATGAAATGTAAAGGACTATATAACTTTGCCAAAATTTACCTTGAAGGAAAAGTTTTATACCCTCATATCTCCCAACCATGATTTCTATGATGTTGTAGGCTTTCATACTGACTCTTTACTCCTTCAACCTTACTTTGACCAACCACAGACCAGCACTCTTTCTAATAGCTTACACCTTAGTGAGTGACTTCTGGAGGAAGCCTATTCATACTACGGCTAATTGGAGCATTAGGTGGACACAGCACACAATCAAAAAAACAAATAATGCCAAGATCCAACGAACAAAAGCTATCACCAACCGCCATTTTTACTCCTTAGGCAAATTGGGAGACATAACTCCCTAGGGCTAAAATTAAATTCTCTGCAAACACCTGGAAAATGATGCATAAGTTAACTCAAATAAATTGACCCACTAAACTTCTTTCAAGTTTACATTTCTTCACAACCTCACCACTGGGTTTAGCAGATATTGTATTTGTTAACTCTTGGATAGATTTGGAAATGGTACTGTGTGATTTGTATCTTTTGAACATCTTATGATAGGGTCATTGGCTATTTGGAAAATCTAACTCTGGATCTGGCCAATACCATGACTATTTTCTTCTAGGTCAGATCTACTTAGAATGTTGTAATGCTCAGTGATAACTTGATAGATTGCTAAGTTGTGTCTTTTATTGCCAGTTTTGTGTGGCTTAAATACTAGTGTTGGCAACAATTCTACCAAATTCTTACTGATAGAACACTTGCAGTTGAAATATAACCTCAGTACGGATTATTCTATAGGTCTATAGAGTTAATTAAAGAAAAAAACTAGCCAAATCCATTTATAATTACAATCTTGTTTTATTACATGGAAGCCTTTTAGCAAGTGGAAGGCTAGAAAATAAGGAGTGAGCATTCCCATAGCTCTCTTATTAAGAAACCAGGTTTATTTAATGACTGGTAATCATTGTCTGTCTTTTTACCTCCAATTTAGGCAGAATAAAAAGTGACCATTTCCATATTAAGCTTAAGCTCCTTAACACTGATATCTCCATCCAAAGACAAAAATGAAGTAAGGGTCTCTAGGATTCCATAAATAACAACATAACTTTAAAAAATACCACTGTACTCTAGCTGGAAAATTTTTCTCCATTCATCACACAGCAACAAAGTAGTAAAAGGTAGTAGTCAGATAATCTATGGGCAGCAGATTGATTGATCAGCCTATCTTTAGGCTCAAAAACATTTTCCCAGAAGTTAAATGACATTATAAACATAATGAAATAAAATTTCAATTACAATGCAGAAGAGGTCACATAGATGTTGATTAAATTCAACCTGCCTAATGAAATTACTTTTGAAAGGTGTTTTTTTATCTCAATGGGAAGTTTTGAGACTATCAGGGCTAACAATAATTGTATATTTTGGCATGGCTATTCCTGATATGATTTTATGAGAGAAATTAGAAAATCCCAATTAACTGAGATAACTAGGTGAGAGAATTATTCTTTCTTATATTTAACTTTTACCTTTATTTTATAGAATTCAGATTTATTTTCTTCTTGGATATAGGAACTCTACCTGCTATAAATATTTAGTTAGTCAATTTAGGCTAAATAACCAGCATGAGAAGAATATTGGGGCTTCCCTGGTGGTGCAGTGGTTAAGAATCCGCCTGCCAATGCAGGGGACATGGGTTCGAGCTCTGGTCCAGGAAGATACCACACACCGCAGAGCAACTAAGCCCGTGCGCCACAACTTGAGCCTGAGCTCTAGAGCCTGCGAGCCACAACTACTGAGGCCACGTGCTACAACTGCTGAGGCCCCCGTGCCTAGAGCCCATGCTCTGCAACAAGAGAGGCCACCAGGATGAGAAGGCCGCGCACCACACCACATGAGGAGTAGCCCAATCTCACCGCAACTAGAGAAAGCCCGTGCACAGCAATGAAGACCCAATGCAGCCAAAAATAAATAAATTTTCAAAATAAAAAATAAAAAAAATAATATTAACTGCCAAATACATTAGAATTTTTTTTGATCAGAAGATTCTAGTCTTTCCCAGACTATTCATTCTAAATAACTCTCTGTCCACTTCCTTTAGGAAAAGCTCATAGTGTAGCTTATCCCACCTTGAACATGGGAATCTTGCTTTATCCTCAAATATAGACTCACTAGTTTTCCAAATCTTCTAAAAGTGCTACCTCAACTTGGCCATGTCTCTAAACCTCATGTCTTAGGTCCAGGACATTATAGGAAATGTTTTCACATTATTGATCATCCTGCATTCTTCATCTCACTAAGCTTACAATAATACAAGAACCCTAAGAGGCTCAGTGGTCTCTGATTAGCATTTGATTCCAAAGATGTTTGTCAGTCATAGACAATTTCTCTCTGATTCTAATCACAGATGCTTAGAGTAATAAGGTGTGTACCATGCTTTCATCTTCCTGTCAGCTTCTTCTGCAACAATCAGGAAACAAGTAGGAACTGTCTTCAGACCAAAATCTTGATCCCAGTGTAGAACCTTGAATCTCTATGCTTGTTTGATTCCTGTACTATAATATTATGTCAGAGGAAGGGTGAAAAGAAAATTCTAATTCTAAACAGTTTGAAAAAGGGCTTATGTTGTGGCCCCTTTTCTCTTTAACTTACATTTAAATAGCTTGATTCTGGTTTTAGATGAGTTGGATGCAAGTCCATCTGCCATACCAAAAGGAAGAAAAGTATCCTCTTCTATAGTGATGATGTGGTTTTATATCATGAGTTAATAGCAACCTCAAGAAGCAATAAAATCTTTGGGCTAATTACTGTCAGACAGAACAGCTTAATGTCAACTCCACTGAATCTAAAGTTGTTGTCTTTGGAGGGAGTTCTCAGGTGTTAAAATGGACACTATGAAATAACTCCATCCCACAAGTCAATTTATCTTATTACTTAGGAGAGTGCTTTGCAGCTACCTGCCTGATAGGCTGATAAGCTTATAGCACCACTTAAAATCAGGAGCAATTCTGATCTAACACTGAATTTCTCTTATGGAGAAGACACGTATGCTTTCAAAATATCTTAGGTCCAAATAAATTATATTATACATAGAACTCTGTGCTGATTGAATTGTGATCCAAGCTCATGTATTAAAAGCTCTTTCTTAGGGAAAGCATCATAGAATCCAATGCAGAGGTAGGATGACCCTCCTTTCATGAGTTCTAATGTGCAGAAGGGAAGGGCAGTGTTGCTGTCAGATGTTTGAATATCTCGTGGGGATAGATCTTTCTGCAAACAATAACACAAAGATCTATAATTTGATCACTGAGCATGGAATTCAGTCTCAGGTCCTTTAAACAAGGTTACTAGAGGCCAATATTCTTGAAATATCTTAGCTTGACTTCCTTTAATGATGCCTTCATTGCATTATGATTCAATGCTTTGCCTTGATTTTCATCAAAAGATAACATAAAGTATAACCACACAAAAAATATTTACTAACCTTTGGTAAAATCATTGTTGGAAACATTGTCTATTACAGTGCTCAATGTATATATTGTCTACTGCATTGTTCAATATAGAATATAACTATGATTATATAATATTGCCACTCTAATGAAAATCCACATGATGAATCTCTCCATGAGTTCGAATGCTAGGAAAGAGACTCTTAACAAATGACTGTATGTGCTTCTACCATTGAGAGGAAATAGGGACCTCTATGTAATCTCTTTATCAAATTTACCTTTTTTTTTTTTTTTTTTTTTTTGCGGTACGCGGGCGTCTCACTGTTGTGGCCTCTCCCTTGCGGAGTACAGGCTCCAGACACGCAGGCTCAGCGGCCATGGCTCACGGGCCCAGCCGCTCCGCTGCATGTGGGATCTTCCCAGACCGGCACGAACCCGCGTCCCCTGCATCGGCAGGCAGACTCTCAACCACTGCACCACCAGGGAAGCCCTCAAATTTACCTTTTAAAACCTATTTTCCACTACGCACTTTCCATATAAAATACACTAAACAAACAGAACTACATATTATTTTTTGTGAAAGACCATTTTATCACTAAACCACTTTGAACCTCAAATCTTCCCTCTGCACACTCAGCTCCTCACCTTTAGAGACCAAATCAAAGGCTTGCCTCTTCCTGGAAGTCTTCCTTTATTGCCACCTCCCACTCCACCCTCCCTCCCAACACACCCTGTTGCCACTAACCAGTTCCCTCACCAATGATCCTGACTACTTAGCACCAAAGTTATTAGTACATCTGAAATGTTTTTCTCCTATTTTAGACAGTTCATTAAAGACAATTTTATGTCTAATTCATCTTTAATCCCCTGAAGTGTCTGTCATAGCACATATGGAAAACTGTTGCTCAGTAAATATTAAGTAATTTTAAAAAGCAGGTAGTTTTTGATGTTCCTACACAGCTCCTTCTTACTTCAGTACCTTTCTCTCATCTCTTGTGCCCCAGACTCTCTGCCCCAGATGATTTGGGGTATAAGGTGGTTAAGCACTAACATCACAAGCCCCTTTCTTCAGAAGCATGTTTAATGTTGTTACATAGAACATGACAAGGCACCCCTCAACGGGAGATCTGTGTTTCGTTGTCTCCAACAAGGAAGTGCCACTTCCACCCTGGAGATCAGCTCTCTTCTTCCTTTCTCTGCAGTGTGGGAGAAAGAACACAGACATAGAGCAGGCTGGAGAGAAGGACTGCAGGGCCAACGTAAAGACGACAACCGGCTTCTCAGTTAACAAGTAAAGCAGGCAGCCAGCATTTTTCCGAGCATTTTGGAAAGGGGCAAGACTTCCTTACTGACTGAATTTAAAGTTCACTTTGAGCATTTGCATTGCAAAGCCCTCCAAACCAAATGGCACATAGGAATGAGGTCAGGAAAAGCAGAGAAAATAATCTGCAGAACAACCCAGAAGTCAGATCAGATGCTTCAGCTGCACTGATTAAGTCATCACTAGATGCTCAGGCAGGAGAAAATGAAAGTCGACATCAGAACTTCAACGCATATATTTTGAAATTATTACATATTTTTATGTTTAAAAAAATAAAATTTTCTATTCTCATTAAAAAACCTCTTTAGAGGTTGCAATAAGTCCAGAGCTATTGGACCCTGAGATATAACAGGACAGAGAGGGTGTTACAGAAGTATCATATTTAAGCTTCTGATTGCCCAGAAAAAAGCAAACTAAGTGAGTAGCATCCTTAGAGAATGTTGTCTACAAAACACTGAATTAGGTCCAAGAATGTTACTCTTTGCCTTTGATTAGTTGATTTTTTTAATTTTTATTTTATTTTTTTTTGCCCATAGAGGATACCCATAATGAACACCAAACCTGCTAAAGGATAGTGAAAATGTGCCCTATCACTCAACTTCTCCTTTCTTGGTAGCATAATACTAATTCCTTTTTATTCCATAAAGTGAGATTAAAGCAGTAAACCTAATCAAACAGCAACTCTGGCCCATGTTCCATAAGTATTTCAATTGCTTTTAACTTACAAATGAATAGACACAATTTCTCTGACACCAAGTTTCCATCCCTTCTTCTCATCAGTTTAGGCACTGTTTATATTTGGGATCTATTAGATCTACAGAGCATAACCTTTTCTGTAGTAACATTAACAATGTATCTTTTTTTTTTTTCTTTTTAAGTGCTAATTCACTGACTGGAAAACTTAATGAAACACTCACCTTGGCACTGCTACCTGCCTTTTGTCACTTTGAGCCGATAATGCAACATAAACGTTTTGATTCGTGGGTTTTAGCAGGCACTGCTGTGAACTTCTTATGAGTGAAAGTAGCTCTTAGCCTTGCTGCCTGGGTGTTAGCTTTCAATAACTGGAACTGCAGAGAGCCTGGCACATTCCTCTGACACAAATGCTAAGAAATGTCTTTGATATTCACACGCTCGTTGATTCACAGAGTCGTGTTGATAAATAGCACTAGGGCTCAAGCAAACGTTATCCAAAATAAACTACACTATGACAAAATGAAGGCTGTAGAGTCATTGAAATATTAAATATGAAAGACCTCTACGATTTCTTTTCAGCATTCTATAAAAGAGATTTATGAGTCCTATCTTTATGGTAAATGATGCATAAACGATGGTAAAGGTGTATAAGGAGAACATATGAAAACTCACACAGAGAGCATAGTCGGGGGAGAGCCAGCTTTTCTAAGGGTGAATGATTCTGCTGGCTTGTTTAGAGTATATCCTCCAGTGATGGATGCAAAACTGCAACATTTTAGAATGTTGTTTCCAGGAAAAGAAAGAGACTGGTTCTCTAACAAACAGAATTTCTGGTTTTTATATGTCGGAAGATATCCTTTTTCAATTTCAAGGGAAGGGGCACTCAGTTCACAGCCCCCCTCTAGAGTTCTTGCTTTTCCTACGAAAATTGAACTCATTTACGTCCAAAGGGAATAATCCCCTCACCGGTTCCCACAGCCTGTTTTTTGTATAGAGGAATGATGATTCCAAGTGATTATAAAAATAACATTGTGACCAGAACAAGTTTATCAACCAAGCATCCACAGGCCCCCTACTTCTTTCTGTACTATGCTTTTATGCTGTTTCCACTGGGGGTTGAATAGAATATTTAGGGGAAAAAAATGTTTCTTCTTCAGAAGCAGAAAGGCCCTTTCTGATAAAGCCCCCTGTAGATCATCTGTCCACTGGAGGTGATCTCCTCTGCAGCTTGACAAGGAATTGTGACATTACAAAGCAGGGCAAGGAGAGACTTGCAGCCGGCTTACTGTCTGCAGAGCTGACACATGCTGAAAAGTCATTTGCCCATTTGTCTTTTTTTTTTCTTCTTTCAGTGTCTCTTTCTTTTGGCTTGTAATTACTTCCACAGTATACAATTTTGTTTTCAGTTTGTAATTTTCTGCTGCAGTAATTTCAAAGTTTCAGAATAATCAATTATTGCAAGGATGATAAGAAGATATATATATTTGAGCTGACTTATTTGAAAGTTAAGTTTCACATCATCACATAATTCAGTCTCCTGAAAACCTCTCCACAGACCGATGAAGCAAGATGCTCTGGTCTGGCCGTGACAGAGTTCCACTTTCCTCCATACGGCCCACCTTGCTGGTTTGATCTAGGCCTAAGGCAATTTGCATTTGTTTTTAATTCAGTAATCGTTCTAAATTGCTCTCCATAAGGTTACAGTGCCACGGAAAAAAATAACAAGTTATAGTCTTCATGACTTGAGAGAGAAAACTTTTATTTTCTTAAATGTAAGACAAAGTGGGATGTGGTTTTCAATAATGACTCTCAAAGCTTGTATTAAGTACCCGAACAGATAAGACCATGATAAGGTCAATAAAGAGGATATTTAAACATCTGTAGGCTTTTTTTCCTGTTTCTTTTTTCTTTTTAAACTTAAGGTTTTAAATCTTGAAAGTTCATGTCCAGTGTCTTGATCAGAGATGATAAATGAACTACTGAATTGGAAGAAGGTGCTGCTATTATTTTAACCAGTAAACTAACTCAGGGTTAATCTGGATGTTATTTAACCTATTGAAAGTGTTTTGAGTGAACATATGGTTTCTATTGTGAAATCAAGGCACAGTTTTAACTATGAATATAGATAATTACCCTTTGGACTTTAAACATTTATATGTGTCACGTTGTGTCAGAGCATTTTTCATGGTCAATAGGTTGAAAGGTTATAAAGTTGAAAACAAAAATCAGTACTTTCGAGTAAAACTATATAGCCAGAACAAAGAATGCGATTCACTACTGCTCTCTCTTGGAAAGAGCTAGTAATAACACTCAGAAAACAATCACTACACCAGCAATAGCATAGACAGTGATTGCAAAACAGGCCCTGTTAAAAACCTAATCTCGGCACGTAGAAATTAAGCCGATATATTTATGAATATCTCAATGATTATTTCATCAACTGAATTATAGATGATGGGTTTTTTTTCCTAGTGTAATGGGAAGAAAAGGAGAACATTATTTTAAAACTTTGAATAAAATGTGTCTACTGCAACTCTGTTTTGAACGTTTAATAGAAATGTAAGTTTTGAACAGAACGTTCACAGCAGGGTACAAATTTTGTAAATTGCTCAGCATAATCTCAATACTTTGGGCCTAAAAAAACAATTCCTTGAGATAGAATCGGACAATATTGTACATACCCACAGGCTTTGTGAATGGCTGGATGCCATAGAGTCTCAAAAGAGCATGACCTCTTTTGCAGCATAGTAACAGCAAATTTTCAAACTGAGAGAGAGAGAGAGATTTTAATATGCTTTTTGGCAAATGTCTATTTTTAAATGAATTAACTTCAGAGTTACAGCACCCATTTTGCACTGGCTGGTGATGCTAGCCCTGTCTTACAGTGGATAACTTAGTACAAATAAGAAAGGCTAAGGCCGTTGCTCCATCTATCCTCTTATCTTTCAAATGGCACATTTCTTGGGACAAAGACAGTGTCTTGAGGGCCTTTGGTTTTGTTAGGAAGGGAAGGCACATACATTGTTTCTAACATGAGCTTTGTTTTGCTCAAATTATTTGGAACCATTGATATCAGATGCCTTTGTCTTTTTACAGATCTCATAGGCAGTGTTTTACAGAATGTTGTTCCCTTGCTGCAAGACGCCGAAAGAAAAATCTAACTAATGATGAAGGACTTTGAAAAATAAGAGTTTATGACAACAATGTATACCAGGTTCCCATTATGCTAGACTGACAACCAACTCAGCAACAAGTAGTCATTTTTGATAAATATTTTGGTTTTCATTTTCTAACAATAAACACAATGTAAGCTTGTGTTGACGTGTTTATAGCCAGCCATATGTATACATGATTTGCATCATTAAAATTAAATTTTAGGACTCCTACATTTGTTACCATTGTAATCAGAGAGCTCTTTCCAGATCTAAGACCATTCTTCCTCTAAGAAAACCACATGACTTCAGACAAATTCCATATCAAAAGGTAAATGCAAACAACTAAACTTGAAGAGACCGTGATAGTCTCTGAATAATTACCAAAATCATTCATTAAACCCATCCACAGTGACAAGAAACATGCAAGAAGTGTACCTCTGCTTGTAATTCATGTCACCTTTAAATTGGCCCTCAGAGGTAGAAGTGACAGAGATGGGAGTGGGGTCAGGGGCGAGAATCAGGTTATCACAGTGTTGTCAATAGTGAACGAGTGGGTAAAACAGCAGTTTATAGGAAACCAATGATTTTTAAAAGGATGTTCACTATTTTCCCAGCCAAAAATTGTTTGCTGCCTTCCCACCACACACGCACACTTTTAAATTGTCTATTTATTAGCTCTCCTTCACAAGCAAATAAAGACTGAGGAGATACCATGCTTTGACACACTTACTTTTACAAAAAGAATTCCGTAATTAACAATTTGCAAGCCACCGAATGCACTATATGTTAAAGAGAAAAGAATATCTGTCATACTGTTACCATGAGGTTAAACTATTTTATGCTACATCTTTTTGTGATTTTGAAAATAATATATTTAAATAGAAAAAGAAAAGATTTTGATGCTTGTATAAGCTGCAGAATATTTACAACTATTATACTCAATAATTTATATGGTAGATCCTTTCATGTAATTTCTGAATTTGCATTTTTTATTATGCATATAAACCTTATTTTCCCAATAATTTTATAGTATCCCCTACCTGCCCTAAAACTGTCAGTCTTTTACAAATGGAATTATTTAAGGAGGATGCATCTTAAAATGTATGTTGTTGCCTATGATAATAATATGTACAAGGTACTTTTAAGTAAAATAAATAATTTTCACACTATTTTATCTTTAAATGTTCTTTATGTTTTTATAGAAATTATATTTATATTGTTTCCAAAGTGCCCATCTTCCTTTTTTCTTACATTCATGAAATATTTAAAGAATTTTTACCTAATATTTCTCAATTTCTGCTCTTGAAAGAGCAAGAGAATGAAAAGAACACAGAGGGTTTAGCTCAGGCAAAAGGAAATATTTCCTAACAAAAGTGTAAACTCTTGGAATTACTATAAGAAAATCGATTATGTATTCTTCCCTTGAATTTATTATTATTAATCAATTATTTGACCCTGATAATTAAATGAATATATTTGGATACTCTTTACAGACTGGTGTTTGAAACACAGTGTATGGTCAATATGTCAACTGTTATTATTTATTCATTAATTCATGTATTCAATAAACATTTGTAGAGCTCCTACTGTGGTATTCAGTGGTAAACTAGGGCAACACCGTTTCACTTCATGCATTTTGCAATCTACATTGTATTGTCAACTTTACCTTAGCATATTTCTATTTTAAGACAGGTTATCCTGTTTCTGGGGTAGCTCAGGAGTAGTGATGCAAAGTAATGGAGGAATATATCCAATGCCCTCTCCAAGACCCTTCCATCCGCAAGAGTCTTCACAAGTTCTAATGAACCTGTTTCAACAGTAAAGCCATTTACTTCACATTTTACCCAAAGCCTGGCAGCTACTCATCACGACCTCGTGTTGTTTAAGTCAACCGGGGCTCAAATCAGAGTTCAGAAGGAAACATACCAGAAGTTGGTCTCAAGCAGTAGTTGAAATATTTTACCCCATACCTACATCTTAGAGATGGTAAATTAGTTAATGAGGTCATTTCCATAAAGTTTATAAGCTTCTTGGAAATGCAATGATAGACAAATACTAGATATTATAAGAAATATTTTAGCACTTTAAGATCTGTTTATAAAGTTGACCCTCTCGGTTAGGCTGAGAGACCCAGTTACCTGATATTCCCGGTGCTTGCTCTCCTTGGGGAGGGAAGTGACAAAGCTGACTTTTAAAATAGTCCTTATTACTATTTTAATGAATATTGAAACATTTATTAAGAATTCATAAAAAAAATTAACTAACCTTAAGGCAATTCCTGAAAAAGATTTACACCTGTGAAAACACATAAAGCACCCATGACGGTGGTTCGCAGTCAGCATTTTATTTTACCACTTTTAATAACTTTTGCTGCACCATATTATATCATAATCTGTCTGTGGCTTGTCCCATGAGGCCAAGCATAAGAATAAAGAAATGGAACAATATTAAGGGCATTAAAACAAAACCATGGTTAGTACAGGTAAAATTATTTTTCAAAACAGGACGTTTTCTGGATTTCTTCAAAGTTCTAGATATCATCACAATAATGTCAGAGTCATTTCTGGAGAAAAAGAAATGAACAGTATTGATGTTATGTTAGTACTAAGATTATTGCTTTTTCTTTCTTTTGAAATAAAATTTAGGTGAATGTAATTAGAATTGTTATTCCAGAAGGTATGATTAATTTCAAAATTAGACTTAGACCACTGGAGGTGTCTTTCCTATGACATTGTCACTATGCCTATGAGAAAGCATCTATGTCTTCCAATTTATTTCTTCTTTTTCAAATGTATTAGTGATTGAAAGGAAGTAAAACACACATTAATAATTCAGATAGATTTCAACCTATCACACTTCCAAAACTAATATTCAATTCTTCTGCAGCACATTTCTCCAACATCTTTAACAGGAGGTAGGTCTACTATTCTACTGAAAGGAGCCTTGATGTTTATCTGTAAAGCCCTCTACCCACTCAATGCACTAAGCATAGAAAGAAAGACCTAAAAATAATACGAGATCATCTTGTAACTGAGCAGGACCCTATGGGGCCTTCCTGGGACAGGACACCCCGACCCCCATCCTCCACCTGCCTCTTATTTGTAGAAAAACTTTAGCCTCCTATAGGCCTTCCCCAAGTCCCAAAGACTAAATTTAATCAGAGAAGTGAGAAAAATACAGAAAGATAGGAAAATAGTCAAGCTAGACAAAATAATAATAGTTTAGCCATTAAACAAAATTAAGGACATTTAGTTCCTTCTCAAGGGCTCTAGATAATATTCTGAGTCATATCTTTTGAGCTACTTTGCAGATACTGAAACTCTCACCAGGTGGAAGAAGTTAACTACACAATGACCAGACTATAGCCATGCATATGCTGGTCCATCTTGAACAATTCTAAGAACTGGCCTCAAGGAAATGGGAACAAACCAACTCTGGAAATAAAGATTAACTGTACTTAAAACAATCAATATGGTGTTGATCAGACTACCACATGGCCAATTTCAAGATGATTTTTGGAGCCGACTAAGCTGTTCTGCACGTAGACCCTACCCCACCCAGCCTATGCACCCTGAAACTCCCCTTTAAAAAGCTCTTGCCCCCTGATTGGCAAGGGGTAGCTGGTTCTTTGGGACATGAGTTCACCTTCTCCCAAGGATTTTTGGCTTCCTCAATAAAGCTATCTTTCATTTTACCCAACACTTGTCTCTCAGTTTGGGATTCTTGAGCAATGAGAAGCCGAACCTGAGTTCGGTAACAATCTTGTTCATCCAATCCCTGATTTTACTCAGAAAGGGAAAAGTTCACAAATTGAGTTTAGAAAATGCTTAAAAACAATTATATATATATATTTTTATAATTATATATATATATATAAATTTTAAAATATTTGTAAGTCCTTTAAATTGGATTGAAAAATGATGACATCAACCACTTGCCCAGGTTTCAATCCCAATGCTAAAGTTTTATCAGCTGTGCAGCCTTAGGCAAATGACTTCACCTCTCTGATTTCAATTTTCTCATTTGTAAAATGGCGATAACATAATCTTTCTCACAGGCGTGATGTGATGACTACTGAATGGAATCATCCCATCATGTCCACTCACACAACTGTAGTATCCCCATTTTACAGGGGTTGTAGTATCACTATTTAGCAGAGTACATGGCACATCACATCTAATGCTCAACCAAATGCTGTTGTTTTTCTTCAGACCTTACATTTAAAAAGTACCTGCACACATTATTTGCTTAAGTTAAATAAAACATTCTATCCCAGGTAGCCTGAAATTAGTTTAGAGCATCAAACTCAAGCTTGAAGGTATATTTTAAATGTGTCAAAAGTCGTCCTCTGCATCAATCATTATTTTTACTCATTTGGATTTCTTGCCCGGTTACCTTAGTTGAAATTGAAAAAGTATATGTTCACGACACTGTTAAATTAAAATCAGGAATGTAACCATGTCAACTGTTCTGCAAATAGTGTGAAACACATTGTCATCTTTGATCTCAGAAAAGTGTTCACTCTGTAAAAGATAGTAGCCCTTCATACTAACTGTTTCCAAAGTAAGAGGAAAGAACAGGGTTTATACCACGTATAGATGCTAAATTATGCATGGAGAATGTTTTTTTTAATTATAAAAGAGGAGCGTGTCTCCAAAAAATGCATAGCTGGTGCCTAAATGCCCAGTTTGTTTTTATTATTACCAGAAATGTGCATATAAACTAATTTTGCAGGTGGGCTTACTGCACCTGTTTTTCAAATGATAGTCCTTAATGAATTGTCTTATTAAAAAATACATGCAGCCATAAATATGTAGGCCTTGTGTCAATTTTGAGACAACTGGTCATGTCCTACTTAAATATTAAAGTACGAGATTCAGATCTCCTTCAGCTGTCTTTAGTATACCCAAGTAGTGTGTCAGGGCTTAACGGCAGCAAGGAAATATAGCCCACTAAAAAACTAAACCTTTACAAATATATCTTTCTCCCCTTGCTCTCACTAAAATTTCCGCTTGAAACAGGTGAATGGGATAAATTAGTATCCATTGCAATTTCTACCCTTTACCTAGAATCCATGAGCCTTAGAACTTAACTCTCTCAAATTCTGCTTTACTTACTGTCCCACTGCTTTATTTGTTACAGGTGAGGAGACAGACCTAGAGAAATTGAGTGGTTCTTCCTACATTACACAAATAATTAGTGACCCAAGTGTGCCTGACTCTGGACATCCAGCCCAGTTTTTTTTGTTTTTTTGTTTTTTTAAATAATAGCTACAACCATAGATTTACCTGGCAGGAAGTTTGGCTGTGATTTTCTTTTTTTTTCCACAAAAACAGGATTTCCTATGTTTTATTTAATAAAATAGGATTTCTTAATTGATAATAAATTTTTATATTCTTTCTCAGAAATTTAATTCTTAAGATGTGCTTCAACATGCTGTGAAAGAATGTATTATTTTTAGAAGTGTGTGCCACTTAATTCCTGTTAATTTTCTATAACAGATGGTATGGGTATTTGATTTATGCACTCACCTTCATGTAGCCTGCTAACCATTTTTTTTTAATCTGAGGACACTCTTTTTGTTCATCACTTTACCTTTTCCACTATATAAAATATTATTTCTAGAGAGAAAAAAGTGTAAGAGAAATTTTCATGTTATTGAAATTGAGCACAGTTTGGTGATTAATTGCATTGTTCTCATTACCTTCTCTGCCTGATGTTCAGGGCTCATTATTGCAGTGTGAATTCAATGGAACAGGGATCTTAACCAGGTGTGGGTTATTAAAGTGGCAGTGCCCAATTTGAAATTGTTAAATGAGATGTATCAAAGTTGATATGCTTAACTATGTTCTTCTTCTAGAAAGAAAAGTGGTGCTTGCTCAGGAAAATCACTCACATCTATCATGTGACAAAGATTCAAAACTCTACTTTCCTTGGGTAGAGCAGGAGGAATCATTGTATCTGCAGGACATACCAGTAGCTTCAAAACTGATACAGGAATATAGTTTATTAAAGGAATTTCCTGTCAGTCCTGTGGTTAGGACTCGGTGCTTTCACAGCTGGGGCTGGGTTCAATGTTTGGTCCCTGGTTGGGGAACTAAGATTCTGCAAGCCGTGGGGCGCAGCCAAAAAAGAAAAATGCATGCCTTTTGGTAATTATAAAATCATTTATTTCTCACCTGTTACAAAGAGGATGTTCTCCTTCACTTAGAAGAAAATAAACAGTGTAGGTTGAAAAAGTACATGAAATATTAGTCTCTAATAACAATAAATTTAATTCAGGTTATAAAAATATTCTTAAAACTTTACTCAAGCTAACTACCCTAAAGATGAGCTAACTTCTTCAGACAGATGAAAGTGTGCTCAAAACTCAAGTGAAAGTGGTTTCATTAAATTCTTCATAACTTTGATAGATCCACTATAACAACATCAAGGGTAGGCTCAAGTGATAGACTTGGGAGTTATAATGATGTCAGCTCCAGGTTAGAGAGGTCTCCATAACCACATGGTGCTAATTTCTGCCTCTTACGGTTAGATCAACAACAAGTTTGGCACAAATCAGAAAATTAAAATAGATCGACATAAATTGAGAGTTTGGGGGAAAATATGACATTGCACAGAATTTGACAGTTTATAAAGCAATTCACAATCCAATCCTACACAAACTTTTTGAGCTAGGTACAATGGTTTCCATTTTACACATAAACTCAAGTTCAAAAAGGATACATTTCTTGCACCAAATTCCATATTAGTTAAGGATAGAATACGGATTGCAACCCTTTTTCTTCTGACTTCTCCATTGCCTCTACATAGATTGTTCATAAGTGGCTAAAGCAAAGTTTTGCAAAGATATATAATTCTTTGAGTCTGTAGTTGACACATTTGCCATCTTACTGTCTCTTACATGAGTACTGAAAGGTAGTAAAGGATCAAATGATGCTTTGTTGTGATTTCTCAGAAATTGGAGAATGGCAAAGGAAACCAGTGAATGGCTCTGTGTTACCAGGAAAGACTCAGAGGAGAAAAAAAATAAAGCTTAACCAGAATAAGATTTGGAAGAGTATTTGTTTTTATTGATTTTTGTACAAACAAACTTGTTTCACTATTGATTATACAAATTTATGTAAATTGACAATGAAAAGTTTCTACTACTTAAAAACAGAATACTTGTTGGTGGAAAGGAACTGTGACTTCAATTGGTCTAAATTATATTTGATTAGATGAGTTCATATCACAGTAGTTTGGGTCAACAATCCAACAGAGAAGGAATAAAATGGGGAGATTACCAAGTAATGGTGGAGAAGGGGAATCAGAAGAAATGTGAAGTTTTTTGTACATATTAAAAGTATATCAAGCCTTTGTTAAGCAACTTCTTTGTGCATAGCTGAATAATCTTAGTTGAAATTTATAGTAGTTTTAGGTCCAAAGCAGCTGAATATTATCCATTTCACATGGCTTAAATTACCAGCAGAAGCAGAGGACATGTATCTCAGGCTCTGGATATCTCAGCCTGAGAGCAGATATAAACACATATCATAGCCCCGTCCTTTGTAAACCATGGAATCCAGATACTTTATTTAACTTTTGAACCTTAGTTTATTTGTCTACAAAATGAGTACAGCAGTAGTATCTATATCAAAGGTTCTTGGCGAGAAGACAAGATTATATACATCAAATATTTAGCATCATTCCTGGCAGATATCAATGACTCAATACATGCTAACTATTATTAACATAAGTCCATGTATATATTAAGATTCTATAGGGCAGTTGAGAGAGAAAAAATATCTATGATCCAGATTCCAATGCTGAATTGGGTAATTGTTATTACAAATGCAGAGAAAGGAGTTAGGAGGTAAAATACATTGGGTACAAAAGGAGTTAGAAGAAATCCAGGAGGCCCTTCATTACAGAGATGGTCCTAAGCCAAACTTGGACCTTCAAAAGCCTACAGGATCTGGAGTAGGCATGGACAGCCTGGGGGAGATGACTGTAGCTAACACAACAGCAGGGATATCATAGATATTGCATTTGACAGCTGGTAAATTTGCTGTCTGAAGAGCTGTGCACAAAAATATAGCTAAAAGGAAGTATATATTGAGCACAAACTTTAGTCAAGCACTGTTCTAAGTGCATTATCAGTTATCATATCAAATATTGGTAACTACCTTATGAGATAGGTAGTATTATTATTCCCATTTTACAGATGCAAAAAACGAAGAGCAGACAGGTTGTGGAAATTTCCTAAGACTGTATACTCAGCTAGTGTGTGGCAAAGCTGGGAAAGAGCCCCACATTCATGTTCTTAATCAATAAACCATATGTGTTTTGTGTTTCTGTAATCGGAAGCTACTTCTTGTGGGGGGTAGGTAATATGGCACTATTTGGTTAAAAAAATATTCTGATGTCTGGGAGGGTAATGGCCTTCAGCAACAGGAAAAAGGATATCAGCTACCTTAAATTCCAATTTTATCACATCAATCTTGTTCTTTAGAATGAAAAATATATCATTTGCTCAGGTATAAGTTGACTAAACTAGCAAAAGAGAAACAATTTGAAAGAGCCTATAAAAATTCTACTACACTATCATGGCATTACAAAAGTCTGTGTATGGCAAATCATATTTATGTTTTCTTCCTATACAACAATAACTACATGGAAACTTGGGTGTTGGAACTTAACTATGTCTGAAAATGGATTTCATATTGTGGCTAAATCTATCTGCTTCACCATTTGTACTTCATTCCAACATGGAATAATTTCTAGTTAATTTATTTTACATGGAAAACGTACAATAAAATGATAGGTTAAATATAAAGAGTGGTTCAAATATAGGAGACCTGCAAAGTTCTGTTGAGTTCTCAAATAACTCCTGATTTTCCAGATGCAATTTATTCAACTTACCCTTATTATCTTCACTTTATTCCTCCAACAATAGGTCTTTAGGCCATTTTACGGTCCTATGGATATTAGCACTTCTAATGGGGGTTGGATAAAAAAGTGAGAGAAGGTGAAATTTAAATCAGCTCATTTTGCTGCTACTTTATTAGTTTTAAACTGAATCTTTTGAAACTTAGCAGCTCTAATGAAAGTCTGATTTATTTTTGATGTAGCACATCCAATTTTTGCCCTTTCTTTATTCAGCACTGTCAAAAAGAGTTTATTTGGTCCCATGGTACCTTCTACCAGCCTAGGCTTGGGCATGTTCTAGGAAGTGTTATGTGGGTTTATGATAAAGGGGTGTGTGTTTTTTTTGGGGGGTGTGTGTGCTTTTGAGTGTTATATTCAGTTATATACAAGGCTACGACTCAAAAATGGCATTCCTAACTTCAAGTCAGCAGCAGTTATGTCTAACCAGATTGCACATGACAACTCTTTTGTCTTATGACTTGGATTCATTCCCATTTTTCTGCCTCTCCATTTCTCAACCTTCCCCAATATCCCAGATCTTCCTTCTCACATTGTCATGTCTGCACATTCTGCTCTCTCCGTTTGCACTGCCATGTCCCCTCATTCTCAGCCTGGCATACACTCATGTATCTGTCAAACATCTGCTCAAATAATGCCTTTTCTAATTAACCAGGCTATTGACTGGTCTCCCTCTGTGCTCCCATAGGATTCTACCCATACTATTTATTATTTATCATGTTTGATTATCTCCCGCATTAGCTCATGAGTTCCTTGAAAGCTTATAATGCTCTGTATGATAGCCCAGTGTCTGGCACAGAGTAAAAACCCACAGCAGGTTTTCTGAATAAAAGTTAACATAGCTAACATGTTTGAGTGTTTCCTGTGTCAGTGTCACTCAGTTAGGCAACTTATACACATTACTCATGAACTCCTCAATTTGACTCTATGAATTAGGTACTATTAATATCCCTTTTTTCAGATAAGAAAACTGAGACACAGGGAGATTAAATAAATTGCCCAAGGTCACTCAGTGAACAAGTTGCAAAGTCAGGGATTTCAGCCATACTAGTGTCTTCAGAGCCTGCACTCACCGTGTACGGCCATTCTGAGTAGATGAAGAAATGAATGAATCACTGCGTGAAGCAAATGCTGCGTTTAGACGCTGTTTATGCATGCATGAAAATTTGGTAGCCCCATGTATTTACTGAGCATATATCAAATGCTAGATACAGAAGACACAGCTATCACTTTCAGAAAACTCAAAGAAGAAATAGACATTATGTTAATAATGGGTAAAAAGCTGTCATAGATATTCTTATACCAAAAGCAATAGGGACACAACAGCGAGGGGTTAGTCCTACAAAATTTGGAATAGTAAAAACTTTATGGATGATTCTTAAGTCTTTCAAAGACGAGAAGGTTTTACCAAGTGAGAATCAGAGGAAGGGAAGATCAGGTAAAGGGGCTACAAGAACAAAACATCAATATTCACATCAGTCCACATTAAAAATATAAATAAAATTAAATAACCGCCACCACCAAAAATCATTTACTGTAGTCCTGTTATATGTAAGGATACACCCACCATTCACATTTATCCTATATCATTTTATATATATAATATATATCTAGATATATATCCATACCTATATCTTTCTCTATATAGCTCTGAACCTGATATTCTGCCTGAGAAGAGAGTTTTGGTATGCCTTAGGCACTGGGCCTCTCTGTATCAGTTTGACCAGATCCTTTATGCTAACAATATGATTTATGGTGAATACCTCTTTTGCTTGGTGGTGTGTGGGGAGATGGTGAAGGAGTGAACTGACCTCTAATAAAAAACCTGACACAAAGATTCAGATGAGCTTTCCTGATTGGTGACACTTTGCAAGTGTTATCACACAATCTTGCTGGGAAAATTAAGTATTTCCCTGTGAGGCTCAACTATGAGGAAAAGCCTGGAAGTGTGTGTCTGGCCATCCTGGAATTTCCCCCATGCACTTTTCCCTTCTGACTGACTTTAACCTGTATCGTTGCATTGTAATAAACTGCAACTGTGAATATAATATCTTCTGAATCCTATGGGTTCTTCTAGTGAATTATCTAGACTGAAGACAGCCTTGGGGACCACTGACCCAGAAACACTGACCTCATAGAATCAGTTGGGAAGTATTACCTTCTTTTGAATTTTCTGAAGGAGTTTGTGTAGAACTGGTGTTATTTCTTACTTAAATATTTGGTAGAATTCACCATCAAAGCTATTCGTTCCTGGAGTGTTCTTTGTGGGGATCTTTTAATTACCAATTGAAATGCTTTAATGGATTTAAGATTATTCAGGACTTCCCTAGTGGCGCAGTGGTTGAGAGCCCACCTGCTGATGCAGGGGATACGGGTTCGTGCCCCGGTCCGGGAAGATTCCACATGCCGCAGAGCGGCTAGGCCCGTGAGCCATGGCCACTGAGCCTGCGCCTCCGGAGCCTGTGCTCCGCAACGGGAGAGGCCACAACAGTGAGAGGCCCGCGTACCGTAAAAAAAAAAAAAAAAAAAAAAAAAAAAAAGATTATTCAAATCATTTATATTTTCTTGAATGAGTTTTGGTAGTTTGTGTTTTTCAAGGAATATCATCATTTCATCTAAGTTGTTAAATTTATCTGTGTAAAGTTGTCCATAATACTCCCTTATATACCTTTATATATGCAGATCTATAATGATGTCACCTATTATTATGAATATTGGTAATTTTTTGTCTTCTTTCTTTTTTATCCTGATCAATCTGGCTAGCAGTTTATCAATTTTATTAATTTTCTCAAAGAATTGGCTTTTGGTTTCATTGACTTTTTATATCGTTTTTGTCTTTGATTTAATTAATTTAATCTTTGTTCTTTATTATTTCCTTTCTGCAGCTGACTTTGAGTTTCTTTTCTCCTCATTTTCCAGTTTCTTAAGTGGAAACTGAGTTCATTGATTTAATTTGAATTTTTTTTTTTTTAGTATAAGCATTTAGTGCAATAATTCTATCCCTAATTACTGCCTTAATATCATCCCCCCAAATTTGATAATTTGCATATTCAAAACATGATTTGTATTTTTATATTCAGTTAGCATGGATTATTTGGAAGTATGTTTTTAGTTCCCTAAATTTGGGAATTTTCCAGAGCTCTTTCTGGAAATTTCAGATTTAAATGAGAATCTTTCATTTCTCATTTAATTCCATTTTGGTTTGAGAATATACACTGTATGTCCTAAATCCATTTAAGTTTATTAATTTTTTCATAGTTCAAAATATGATCTACTTGGTAAATATTTTATATGTACTAAAAATAATATGTATTCTCTTGGTGTTGGGTGGCATGTTTGATAAATGTCAGGTTGGTGAAATGGTTTATTAGGTTGTTCAGCTCTTCCATATTATTAAAGATCAATCAAGCAAAATTATTGATTCTACCAATTGTATTGCAATTTCCCCATAATGTGGATTTTTCCATTTCTTCTTACAGTTATAGCTGGTTTTGTTTTGTATATTTTGAAGGTATATTCTTAGGTGCCTAAACATTTAAGATTGTTATATACTCCTATTGAATTGACCCTTTATCATTTGAAATGACCTTTTTTATCTCTAATAAGGTTCTTTGCTTTGATATGCATGGCATATCTTTTCTATCCTTTTAATGTTAACCTATTTGTATCTCATTATATATAAGTGTGTTTGTGGTAGGTAGCATATAGTTAATGTTTGCTTTTTTATCCAATATGACAATCTCTGCTTTTTGATTGGGATGTTTTATACCACTTATGATTAACTGATTATTTATATGGTTAGTAGTAAATCTATTTTGCTTCTATTTCTTTTTACTCATATGCCCTTTGTTCCTGTTCCTCACTTTTTCTGTACTCTTCTTCCTTTGATTAATTAATTTTTATGATTTCATTTTATTCCTTTTGTTACTTTCTTAGCTATAACTTTTAAAATATATATTAGTGGTTGCTCAAGAGTTTGTAGACTATCTTTAACTTATAACAGTATACCTTCAAGCAATATTATACCACTTCATTTAGAAAATAAGAACATTACAGTACTTTATTTCCATTTCTTCCTTACTGATCTCAGTGCCATTATTTTTATTCATTTGACTTTTACATATCTTGTAAACCCTACATTTTATTGTGTTTACTTTTGCTTTAAAAAATCAATTATGTTTTACAGAGATTGAAATAAAAAGGAAAGTTACCTTGTATATGTTCCCATGTAATTGTCATTGCAGTTAATTTTGTTCCTTTGTGTACATCTATATTTCTATGTGGTGTCATTATCTTTCTCTATGAAGGACTTTTTTTAACATTTCATGTAGTATAGCTCTGCCAGTGATAAATTCTCTCCATTTTTGTATATCTGAAAAGATTTTATTATTGCCTTTATTTTATTATTATTATTTTTTTGCAGTACGCGGGCCTCTCACTGTTGTGGCCTCTCCCGTTGCGGAGCACAGGCTCCGGACGCGCAGGCTCAGCGGCCATGGCTCATGGGCCCAGCTGCTCCGCGGCATGTGGGATCTTCCCGGACCGGGGCACGAACCCGTGTCCCGTGCATTGGCAGGCGGACTCTCAACCACTGTGCCACCAGGGAAGCCCCTGTTGCCTTTATTTTTGAAACATATTTTTTTCTGGATAAAGAATGTTAGGTTGATAATTTTCACCCTTGTTAGTATGCTAAAAATAGTGTTCCATTGTTTTTGCTGGCTTTGTTTACAATAAGAAATTGCCTTTTCTTCTGTATATAATGTCTGTCTTTCCATCTCCTTTTTAGATTTTTCTCTTTATCACTGGTTATGAGAAATTTTATTTTTATGTCCATGGTGTATTTCTATTCATAATTTTTGTCATAGGTGCATTGAGTTTATTGGATCCCTGGGCTTATAAATCTCATCTAATTTGGAATTCTTTTGGACATTATTTCTTCAAATTTTTCCCATGCCTCTTTCATTTCAGGGACTCTATTTACACAAATACTAGGCTACTTGAAGCTATTCTAGAGCTCACTGATGTTCAGTGCATGTTTTAAGTCACTTTATTTTCTGTAACAGTTGGGATTGTTTCTATGGCTATACCTTCAAGTATACTAATCTTTTCTTCTGCAACATCTAATCTGCTGTTAATTCCATCTAGTATTATTTTTGTGTTAGCCATTGTATTTTTATTTCTACAAGTTAGATTCGGGTTTCTTTTATATCTTCTCTACTTACTTTTTGAACGTATGAAATACAGCTGTGATAACTTTAATGTCTTTGTTAATTGTAAGATCAGAATCTATTCTCAGTCAGTTTCAATTGATTGATTATTCTTCTCATAAATTGTATTTTTCTGTTTCTTTGCATGCCTATTAACTTCTGACTGAATGCCAGACACAATTAATTTTACCTAGTAGTGAATTAGATATCTTTGAATTCCTATAAATACTCCTGAGCTTTGTTCTGGGATACAGTTAAGTTACTTGGCAATAGTTGGACCCCTTCAGATCTTGTTTTTTTAAAGTTTGTTATGTGATAGCAGTAACATATTTAGTTTAGGCATGATTATTCCCTAATGCTGAGGCAATACCTTAGGGATACCTACCCAATACCTAGCAAATTACAAGTTTCTCCAGTATAGCTGATGAGAAAAGACACTTTCCAGACTTATGTGTGTGCCAGATTCTCTTTTCTCTAATATTTTTTGGTCAGTTCTTTCCCTCATCTTGGATAGTTTCCACACATGCATATGCTAATCAGTACTCTACTGAACTCTCGAGGGTCTTCCTCTGCAGATCTTTGGAGTACCCCTGCTGCACAGTTACGTTTTCTCCAATAATCTCTCCTGAGTACTCAGGCATCATGGTCTTTCTGGTTTCTTAGCAAAGTCTCTCCTATTCAGGAAGTCTATTAAGCTCTGCCTGGATCACCCTTCCCTCCTAGGAAAATTATAAGGCTCATGCCATTTATTTCATGTATCTCAGGGACACTGTTCTTTGCTGTCTAATATTTCATATCTTAAAAACCATTGATTCATATATTTCATTGTTTTCTGGTTGCTTTAGGCAGATGCAGAAGTTTCTTAATAATAAACAGCATTTCTTGATTTCATTACAGTCCAACTTATTAAAGTTTTAAAATAATTTGTGTTTTTTGTGTCCTGCTTAAGAAAAATCTTTGCCTCTTCCAAGGTTACAAAAATGTTGTATATTTTCTCCTTAAATTTATGTTATATCATCCACATTTATGTTAATTATTCATCTGGAATTGATTATTTGGTATAGCATGACGTAAGGATCAAAATTTCTTTTAATCACATATAGATATGGAGTTGACCCAGCACCATTGAAAGAATCACTCCATTTTCATTACACTTTAATATTGTCTTTATTATAAATGAGGTGACTACATATGCATGGCATTTCTGTCTCATCTAATTGTTCAGTTTGTCTATTCTTGTACCAATACCAATTTGTTATAATCATCAGTCTCATAATAATCATTGATGTCTATATTATAAGTAATCCAGATTTGTTCTTCTTTAAGAATATCTAGGCAAAATTTTGCCATTTGCATATCCATGCTTTTATATTTTTGGTAAAGATAATTTTCATTATAATATCATACACCCTTATTGTGAAAATAGGAAAAATACAGAAAAGTAGAAAATGGGAAACTGTTACTCATAATACATCTCCCAGAATTACCAAATTTTACTATTTGAAAGTATTATTTCTATTCTTTTGTTTCTGTTGATTTTTAGAATTAAATGATATAGTGAAATTATGCTACCTGCCTTTTCAAACATCAAATTTGTGACTATATAATCAATGTAATAATTCTATTATAAAAATTGAGAAAAAAAGAATATACATATTTTAAAACATTCATTCTTACCACTGTTACAATTTTGCCATATCAATTGACAGGTTTTAAATGCATTTTTTATAGTCTCATGAGATTATGACATAATGATTTTTAAACATCCTGAAACAAAACTTCACATATCATAGAAGAAATGAAGCTGGACTCATGACAGAAAATATATTAACTAAGTGGGTTATGGACTTTTCACAATTAAAAAATTAATGACTCAATCCATTTTTAAGAGTTTTAATGAGGCAGAAAGTCATTGTTCATGTTCCTGGAAAATTACAATTATGGTTCTTAAATCTACTTTTTTTTTTTTTTTAGAAGTTGAGAAAATGAGAGAAAAAATGTATTTGTGGATAATTCTTCTCCCATAGTGCTACAATCAAGTAAATAGTTTAGTCATTGAAATGATTACTGGATTAAGACATTCTTATAGTCTTACTGAATACAAAAATTTGCAGTAGAGTTTATCTGAACTATGAAGCCAAGCTGGGAATTTATAAGCAAATTTCTTAGAACTCAGGAAATACATGAGAAAGAAATGCCAAGAAGAGGATAATGATTTACTCACAGGTTTTTAAATCTAAGAGATATTAAATTACTTGATTTGAAGCCTAAAATATGCAAGGGAAAAATACCCAGTTCTAATTTTCTGTTGTTTCCTGGGTTTTTTTCCCTGTATGCATGAATATATGCATTTATTTATCATCTTTCGGTCAGCAAGAGTGGTTCTTAAGTACTTTTTAATAAATTTGGGGTGTGTGGTTTATTATGATTTTTTTTTGATATATTGAAAATATTTTTCTGTTAACTCTCATGTATTTAAGCTATATATAAAATACTTGGGTTACTATGTCTTTATTTCACACCTCTATGGGTATTCTTATAGCATCTACTAGAGTTGGAATTTTTTTAATCTTTGTGGGTAATCTATTATTCTTTTAGGCACCTATATGATTTTTTTCCTTTATGGAAAGTAAACTATTTTTTCCTTTATGGAAAGTAAACTATTCTATGAGATTGTATCAATGTGTGGCACTCTATTGACTAATTTTGCAGTTCAGATAGCCTTTTACTTTGTATATTTATATTTCCCCCTCTCCTTAAGGAAATTATTCATGGTTTATATCTTTATTTATCACTTCACTTTCAATTATCTTATTTCCTTCTGAGATAGACTTACAACATGTAAGTTAAATTTTATTTCTTTATCATCCATAGCTTTCATCTTTTCCTTAATCAAATTCACTTTTGGCCATTCTCTCTGCATTGTATCAGGGAGCATTTGATGTTTACTGATCATGTCCCTAATTATGTCCCTATTAGAAATTTTTGAAAAATGTTTAAGATGATTTTTTTCACCACACTCATGTACTTTTTACCTGTTTCTCTGCATCTCTTGCTTTTCTCTCATACAAATTTGCTTTAAATCTCAACATAGCTTAAACACTCCTTTCTCTCCCATATTAGACACCATGTCTTTGTGCATTCTATCGGGTATTCTTCACGCAGAGTAATCTTTTGAAAATCGAATCACAAGTCTAATCATGTGATTCCCTTGATTAAAATTCTTCAATCAGGGACTTCTCTGGTGGTCCAGTGGTGGGGACTTTGTCTTCTAATCCAGGGGGTGTGAGTTCAATCCCTGGTCAGAGAGCTAAGATCCCACATGCCTCACGGCCAGAAAAAAAAAAAAAAAAACAGAAGCAATATTATAACAAACTCAATAAAGACTTTAAAAATGGTCCACATCAAAAAAAATATTTTAAAACATTCTTCAGGGCTTCCCTGGTGGTGCAGTGGTTGAGAGTCCGCCTGCCAATGCAGGGGACGCAGGTTCGTGCCCCGGTCCGGGAGGATCCCGCGTGCCACGGAGTGGCTGGGCCTGTGAGCCATGGCCGCAAAAAATTCTTCCATCATTTCCTACTGCACTTAGTAAAAAACAAAGAATCAAAATGTCTGAAAAGACACTGCATGAATTTTTCTGTTTCTATTGTCATATCTAGGAACTCTTCTCTTTCTTCACTGCTTTTGCATATGCTTATTTAATATGAAAATTTCATTTCTATAGGCACAACACCACAACAATGTTGATATTTTTAAAATATATTTAATATCTTGAACTATTAAAATTCAAATACTCATAGATTCTTCTCAAGGGATTTATATGATGTTGAAAATCTATTGCTTAGAAAATTTCCAAATATATTAAAGTACAGATTTATGCTTCTCTCATGGTATTTGTATGTTTGATTTAATATTTGCTTGTGATTCTCTCACAAGCAAGACTGACTATACATAATAAATTGAATAAACTCTATCGCAAATTTTGATATCCATTTAGGCAATAACAAACACTGTCATAATTTAATAATCATTTCAATAACTAAGCTATTTACATGATTGGAACACTGTGGGAAAGGAATTACCTACAAATATGTTTTATGCATTTTCTCAAATCCTTTAAAAAAATTAGATTTGAGATCCATAATTGTCATTTTCACTGTCAAGGAACATGAACAATGACTTTCAGCATCATTAAAACTCATAAAAATTAATTGAGTCGTTGAGTTTTTTAATTGTGAAAATTTCATTAACCATTCAATTGAGGATATTTTCTATCATGTGTCGAGCACCATATCTTCTTACTGGGATATGTGAAGTTTTGGTTCAGGATGTTTAAAAATCATTATGTAATAATCCCATGAGACTATAAAGATGCACTTAAAATCTGTCAATGAATATGGCAAAATTTTAAAGGTGATAAGAAATGAATATTTTAAATATAATATATATTAATATAATTTATAATCTTTATTTCTCAATTTTCTATAGTGAAATTATTACATTAATTGTATAATCACAAATTTGATGTTTGAAAAGCCAGGCAACAAAATTTCACTGTATTATTTGACCTTAATTCTAAAAGTTCTTTGCACAGTTTAGGTCAAGTCTTTTATCAGGTATGACTTTTGCAAATATTTTCTCCCAGTCTGTGACTTGTCTCTTCATTCTCTTGATATCATCTTTTGCAGAGTGGAGGTTTTAAATTTTAATAAGTTCCTGTTTATCAATTATTTTTTCATGGATTATTCCTTATAGTATTGTATCTAAAAAGTCATTACCAAACCCAAAGTCATTTAGGTTTTTTCCTATATTATCTTCTAGGAATTTTATAGATCTACATTTTACATTGAGGTCTATGATCCATTTTGAATTAATTTGAGGAAGGGTATAAAGTCTGTGTGGACATTCAGTTTTTTGCACATGGATGTCTAATTGTTCTAACACCATTTGTAGAAAGACTATCTTTTCTCCATTATATTACTTTTGTCAAAGATCAGTTGACTATATTTATGTGGGTCTATCCCTGGTCTCTCCATTCTGTTCCATTGATCTATTTATTATTCTTTTGCCAATACCATACTGTCTTGATTACAATAGCTTTATAGTAAGTCAGTGTCTGATAGTGTCAGTCCTACAACTTTTTCTTCTCTTTCAATATTGTGCTGAATATTCTGGATCTTTTGCTTCTTTATATAAACTTTAGAATCAATTTTTTGATATCCATAAAATAACTTCTTTGGATTTTGATTGGAATTACATTGAATCTACAGATCAAGTTGGGAAGAACTGACATTTTGACAATATTAAATCTTCCTATCCATAAACATGGAATTGCCCTCCATTTATTTAGTTGTCTTTCATCAGGGGCTTGTAATTTTCATCACATAGATTTTGGACATATTTTGTTAAATTTATACCTAAGTATTTCATTTTGGATAGGGTCTAATATAAATGGTATTGTGTTTTTAATTTCAAATTCCAATTGTTTATTGATGAGATATAGGCAAGAGATTGACTTTTGTATGTTAATCTTGCATGCTGCAACCTTGCTATAAGTGCTTATTAGTTCCAGGAATTTTTTGTCAGTTTTTTCAGATTTTTTACCTAGATGATCATTTCATCTGTAAACAGACAGTTTAATTTCTTCCTTCCCAATCTGTATACCTATTATTTCTTTTTCTTGTCTTATTGCATTAATAGGACTTCCAGTACAAAGTGGAAAAGGAGTGCTTGGAGGGGCTTTCCTTGCCTTGTTCCTCATCTTAGTGGAAAAGTTTTTAGTTTCTCATCATTAAGTATGATGCTGTGTAGGTTTTTTTTTTTTTTTTTTTTTTTTTTTGGTAGATGTTCATTATCAAGTTGAAGAAGTTCCCTTCTATTTCTAGTTTTCTGGGAGTTTTGAGAGGGTGCTGTTTTTTATCAAATGTTCTTTCTGTATTTATTTCTATGACCATGTGATTTTTTCTTCATTACCCTGACATGTAATGTATTACATTAATTGATTTCTGAATATTGGATCAGACTCACAACATGTAATAAATCCCACTTGGTTGTGGCGTATAATTCTTTTTATACACTGATGGATTTGATTCGCTAATATTTTATTGAGACTTTTTGTATCTATGCTTATTAAAGACATTGGTCTGTAGTTTTCTTTAAAATCATTTTTGTTGTTTTGATATTAAGCTAATGTGGGCCTAATAGAATGAAATGGAAAATAATTCTTCTGCTTCTATTTTCTGAAAGAGATTGTAGAGAATTGATATAATTTCTTCCTTAAATGTTTGGTAGAATTCACCAGTGAACCTACCTGGGCCTGTTGCTTCCTTTTTTTGGAAATCATTAATTGTTGATTTAATGTTATAATAGATTTAGCCTATTCAAATTATCTATTTTTTCTTGTGTGAGTTTTAGCAGATTGAGTCTTTCAATGCATTGGTACATTTCTTCTAGGTTATCAAATTTGTTGTCACAGATCTGTTCATAGTATTCTTTTATTACAATTTTAAAGTCCATAGAATCTGTAGTGATGTCCCCTCTTTTATTTTTCATATTATTAATTTGTGTCTGTCATTTTTAATTAGCTAACCTGTCTAGAGGCTTATCAATTTTATTGAACTTTTTTAAAGAATCAGCTTTTGGTTTTACTTATTTTCTCTATTAACATCCTATTTTCAATTTCACTGATTCTGCTCTAATTTCATACTTTTTCTTCTGTTTATTTTAGATTTCATTTTCTCTTTAAAAACCATTCAATACTTTAAAAATATTTAGACATATTGATTTATTCTCCATTTTAGAAGTTACCTGATATTGCTAAATTGTGTCATAGGAGTTGAGAAAACCTTTATTCATTGAATGGGTGTCATATGCCTTTTCAGAAGTAGGAAATTAACTCATCTTTGTCACCAAAGCTATTTTGTAGCAAAGATTTTTATGCGTACTGCTTTGTGTAGTATATAAGTTGAGCTTTATAATCCAGTTATTTAAATAAGTGTTTTGCAAACTGCTAAATATATCAGACGGTGGTCCTAAATTTTACTACAAAGAAGAGCTGACATTTATCACAAATGTATTACCTAACAGATATATACTAATTCGGGTCAACCCCACAACAGCCTTATGAAACTAGTTACCCCACTTTTACAACCAATCAAAAGGAGGTTTAAAGAGAAACTAACTAATTTGCTTAAAGTCTTCCACTTTTAAACTATCAAATTTATCATCAAACATAAACAGTTTGGATGTAGAACCCCTGGTTTTAGCCACTAAGCTACCTAATTATTTCAGCAATAGATTATTCTTAATATATGAATGGTAACAAGAAGCACTTGCATTATATACATATTTATATGCAATCTGAATAATTTAAAATAGAAAATCAATTAAATTTACCTAAAAGCATCTGAAAGTCCTTAGGTAGATTTCATCCAATTTATCAATATAATAACCAGTTTAATAACCAGCATTGTTACTAGGTTATGGTTCTTCAAATTAAAGACAGATGAAAAGGAGCAAATATTATTTTAGCATCTCTTCTTAATATATTCAAATTATAGTTTTGCAAAGAAAATAGAAACAATATTTTGAAAAAATATAGATAACCTAATAACCAATAAAACAATTAATTTAGGAAATTGACTCTTTAATGAACGGAAATAATCCTCTTTTAAAGATCACTTGTTAGTTTCTGATGCTTACTATTTTGCAACTTGCTTTTTAAAGAGCCCTTTTGTAATTCAGAGTTATCATTACCAAGGAACACAAAAAGCATTTCTAAAATAAAAACAGCATTTGGAGCGCATCTGTTTCAATGATATACTTTAAAGAAATTTGCATCTATTCAAATCTGAGGGCTTGTTTGTGTATTGTTTTGAGAAGGTTCTCTGCATGACTCAAAATTAGCCTGTGTATCAGGAGAGATAGGTGTTGCCATGGCAAGTACACATTTTTTAATTGAATAGCAAACTAATAGGCACATAAAACCCACATAACTTGTTAGCACATAACTTGCCTCTCCTGGGGCCACAATTAAATATATTCCTCTTCTAAAATATTTTGCTATTTTTTCTGTGTTTTGTTTAGATAGTAGAGTCATATATCTCCTTTTGTAGCCTGAAGACTTTCTTTCCTCAGCCACCCAGTCTTCCTCACTTCCCTTCACTGATGGAATTTTCCTAGTGCAAGGAGGAACTGCTTTGTGTACAAAGAAGGTATTTATTAAGATGTTAAAAGTTATACAAACCCATGCTCTAATTTCTAATAAATAACCTGAGTATTCGCATCTAAAACATTATGGGGAAGCAATACAAAATATGACTCAATAAATTCCTCATTTTCATTCTAGAGTTCCCCATAAAACAGGGATTCCTGTATAAAATGATTAAAAATGAACACTTTCAGATTTTACTAGATAAAAGTCATTAGCTAAATTTTCAAACTTAAAACCACCCTGTTCACTCAGAAGTCTGGTAGTTATTAGTCTTAGAGTCTTTCTCTGCTTTCTTACACCCCACCTCCACCCCATCCAACCCAATTTATCCATACCTTTCATTGACAAAGCAGTAAAAGCTTTTGTCTTTTTTTTTCTTCACTTGCATATTATCGACTCACATTTCCTTATTCATCCTTTACTTCAGAAAGGAAAGCCCTTTCATGGCATTTCACAGGTGATACAGCAATCTGCAGGATGGTGCTCTGCCTCTTTTTCCCATTTTGAAGATTATTTTTTCTGGTTTTACTTTAATCACAATGAAGCATGTGGAGACGACAGTCATTTGGACTCCTATCCAGGTTATATTTGGAAGCACATTGATACATTTTTAAGTAGACATTGTATTTTACAAAGAATGCTCTTCTGAGATCACTCTGGCTTGAACAATAAGAAAATTCAAGACTACGGGAGGCGAGCACAACAGGATATCCATAAGTAACAACCCCTGCTTATCAACGAGGGGGAGCTTAACAGACTTGTTCCTGACTGTGACAAACAGTGAGCAGAATTTTTAGAGAGGCTGTAAGTAGAGAAGGAACACAAAAGATAACTGTGGAAAAGATTTGGTGTAGTGCCCTAAGATAGCTTCCTGGTGCAAATCAAGAGCGATTTAGAACAATAGTGACTGATGGGTCGTTTCAGCAGCTGCCTGGAATTTTATTCTATTGCCTTGTAGAGTTCACCCACCTTTGTTTTCTCACTTTGATTTCAGAGTTCATTTTTCATGATGTTCATTTTTTATGATGAAAGTGGACCTGTCTTGAAGGAATAGATGAATAGTGCCTTGTGGGTTCAAAGACACCTTTAACAGCTTGGAACAAAAGGAAATTATTATACAGATCAAGAGACTACATGGAAATGTTTTTACAGATTTTAAATAAAATATAAACAGCTGTGGAGAAAAGCAAGGCACAGTAACAGTTGTTACCAATCCATTAATAATTTGAACACAAATTCAATCCTGTTCATTATGTGTAACCCACATTCCTCTATGGGGAAAAGAGTCAGATTTGAATGTGTAAAAAATGGATTAAACAGCAAATCAGAACAAATATAGAGAAAGGAAATGGTGGATCAAACCTGAATTTATTATGTAATTTTCTTGAAAACCAAGTAACCAATATTTTCTAGTTATGTAATGAGTTGTGCTAATAGTGATAGCCTGCTTTTATTGGCTACCATTCAAGGGACTGTCATTTAAATGATGAAACACTCCAAGGAACTCTTTCCTCCTGTCTTCTTATATTTCCCATGCTAGTAAAATGCAGTCTTAGTTTCTAATCAGGAGCATTCAGCCTTTCTGGATAGCTGCTTATTGAAACAGAAAAAGTATTCCTCATTTCTCCTTATAATTCACATCTAAACTTGCTACGTGACTTAAATTCTCCTAATGATATACCTTACTAAATCTCTCAAAGTTCCTTTGATGTGTGTGATCTATTGGGTGGAAATAAGTAAGAGATTGTGGAATTCTTTCTGAACATCTTATTTAGTTGTGAGTTACAGAGCCCAAACAGGAAGAGATTATGTTCCACTTTGCATTAAAAGACATAAATGCAGCAAAAAGATTTCGCCAAAGCAACTTGATTACTCTCAGTTGTATTTGTATTGGTGTCACATTATATAATAGAACAGAGACCATAGCAACCAGAAAGACTACATCAACTTTTTTTTAAAAGTTGGTGTACATAGTTAATGTCATCTGGTTTTAGAGTAAAATGGTTATAGAAAATGAGACTGCACAGAGCAAAGGGAATGTCTCTCCTCCCAAACAACTGACCTGTCTTTTGGGTATTCTTATGTACTTGCTCAAAGTAAGACAATCCTTTCTTCTTCAGGGTGCCGCAATACAGCTACTCTATGTTACATTAAATAAACAAGGAGGTCATTAGACTAAGGTACTTCTAATGCCTTAGCAGCCTACATAAGCAACCTAAAACCTAAGTGTCAACACCTCAAGGTTAAGAAATCAAAACTTAAGGACAACCAATCACAAACGGCCAAATAAGGCAACCACTTGAGCTATAGCCAAATAATTTTCTTACTTTGCTTCTGCCTTTCCTCTAAAAAAGTCCTTCCCCTCATTCCTGTCGGTGGATCTCCCTAGCCACTTCTGGTTTGGTACTGGCCAACTGAAATCCATTTTTTCTCCAACAAACCTTTAATATTTTTAATATGCCTCAGTCTGTCTTTTAACATCTATCAGCATGAAAATATTTGCTGTAACTATGCTATGCTGGATGGGTTTCCTAACAAAAATAGCTTCTCAAATTATACTCCCTTGGAACACAGCTTGAGAATCATTAAGAAGTATTACATCCCATCTAACAAAAAGCCGCTTAAGTTATAGGTACTCCCTTACAGAGAAATATAATGTGTGCATAAAGAATCCTAATTGATGTAGGAAATCCATGGAATTCTAGGAAAAACAAGCCATAAAAAATTAATTTATTTTTTGAATAAATGCAGAAAGTTGGCTCGAATGTATTTATTGAAGGCAATGTATTATGATTATAAAAATGTCACATAGGTACACTATTAATAAAATCTTCTTCCCTACCTATTGTATAGAGAAAAACAATATCTGTGACCTTACCGAAATGTTCATACATTTTCCTATGCTATATTTTAAATTTCTTTCCTCTTCACGTTTAGATCTTTCTAATGTCTTTGATCATCCCATAGGAAAAAATAAGAATAATAAAATGGCTTTTAACAGAAAATCTCTTGCTTAAAAGAGTAAATAAATAGCTCCATTTTGTAAGTAAAATGAATATGTGGTATGTTCAGTGGTGACCTAGCACATAATGAAGGAAGAAACATATTTAATAAGCTCATTAGTGGTATTTATTAGCACACTTATGCAAGAAAGGAACGATCATACAGGAACAACATTTTCATCATGCAAAGTACCCCCTGGAGAGCCTTATTGTCCCCAGGAAGTCCAAACATGAGCCATGTTAACATCTGAACAATGGTATTTCTAAACAAAGTAATTAACAGGCATATGTGTCCTGATGATCTAGACATCAAAGGACAAAAATTTCACATCAAAATCAAACAATAAAACACCATACAGGAAAGGGCATCTTTTGTTGTTCTAGCAAATCTGGCCTGATGCATTTTTAAAGTATAGTTATATATGGTTATACTGAGAAAATATGTATTTTTTCTCAATGACTTTCATTTCAAATTTTCTGTTTACAAGTCAGAGATGATTTTTCTCAATTTTTATGTTCCATGAGCCTAGTATTTGGAACTCAAACCGCATTCTCACTGTCTCTTCTCCCGGCCACTGATAAAGATCTGTAATTACAATGAGGCCAAAAATTCTCTTGATGATGTCAAGAGGCAGAACACAATCTCCCCTGGTCTTTCCTAAACACATTACTCTGCTATGCCACCTGTCAAGGTTTCTTAAGTCAGTAAAGCAAAAGGCAGGGCTGGAAGGAATAGAAATAGCCAGAATTCTTTTCCCTCTTCTGCACAGCACAGGCAAGCTGCACAACCTTTACTTTGTCCTGAAAGAGCCTACCAAGGCTTTGCTCTGTGTCCCAGAGTCAAATTCCAGCTTAGGGCCAAATTCTAGATCAGACCCCCTCTGTTTACCAAAGCCAATAAAGTTGGTCTAACTGATTTTTATTATTTATGAGTGAACTTTTGTCACACTCCCTTTCTTCTCCCATTGTCTGAGCCCCTCCCTCTGTGTGAGAGGCAGTGTGGAGTAATGGTGAAGGCCATGACCTCTGGAGCCAGATTCCCAGGGTCCATTGCTTGGTTCTGCCATTCAGCAGCTATGTGATTTGGGACAACTAACTATACCTCTTGCATCTCATTTTCTGTGAAATGTGGATGAGTATTTATATCTGCAAGTTGCTTTTATGAACTGAAAGCCTAAAACAGCTACAAGGGCTTAGAGCAAGGCTTTGTACACAAGGAGTGCTATATATATATGAAAGCCCTTGTTGTTATTACTGCTATTATTATTTGATATTATCTATAGCAGACACTTGGCTCACTTAGTGCATGTTCCAATTGTCTTCTAGTTTCCTTTTCTTTACCATATTGAGGCAGGAAAGCTAAAAACAAATTTTCTTGATCCCCTTCCAATGAGGCTGGAGGCCTGTGATCAGTTTATTCCAATCGATGCACCTGCATAATGTGGCAGCCAGTCAGAAGGAATTCAGATGTTCTGGACAGCATGATGGAATATTGGCATCCAGGACAGCCATAGGGCCCTAAGAATGGGTATCAACTTCACAGATGTTTCCCCAGAAGAGTCTCATGGTGTGGTTGGACATTTTCCCCTGACCGTGACACACAAATCTTGTTCTCTGACCTTCTCCATGTTCCATAAACTATCAACTATGCCTCAGTAAACCTATTTCTTCTTAAACTAGCTACAATGCATTTTGCCACCTGTGATAAAGAATCCTGGCTGTCACACCATATCATTTAAGATTCCATGGAGCAGTGTGGTCCTAACTTGTAAGTGTTTGTTTTTGTTTGTTTGTTTTTGTTTTTGTTTTTTGCGGTACGCGGGCCTCTCACTGTTGTGGCCTATCCCACTGCGGAGCACAGGCTCCAGACGCGCAGGCTCAGCGGCCATGGCTCACAGGCCCAGCTGCTCCGCAGCATGTGGGATCTTCCCGGGCCGGGGCACGAACCCGTGTGCCCTGCATCGGCAGGTAGACTCTCAACCACTGCGCCACCAGGGAAGCCCCCTAACTTGTAAGTGTGACTACAGTGTAGCAAGGTTGTGCCTCTCATAGAGAAGAGGGACCACTCTCATGCATGTGACAAATCCTGCTCTGTACAATTGTCAAATAGATGTATTCCATTCCCGCAATTCTTTATGCCACTTTCAGCTTCAAATTTCCAGAGAATTAGGATGCGACATGATTGTGACATGTCCATGGCTCTGCCCCTGCACTTTGTGCTTTTTCTATTGCCTTTCCATCACCGTAGGCCAGGTCCACATGGTCAGCAAACAACTCCAATGCCTAATTTTGTGTCACTGGAGAGCAAAGAAAATTCAGTGTAAACAACGTAGACAAAGATTTCTAGTTTATAGATGGTCTCAAACTTTCCAGAAATTTCTGGTTCCATTTCTAATTCCACCCTTCTGTGAATAGCTCTTCAAGGCTGGTGTTAATTTGCTGTTCACTTAATCACTAAGGAGTCAAGATTTTTCTCAAGGAATCATGAATCAAAACTGCCTAGTTAGATAAAAGCAGAGTTGAGAACAAAACATAGATCTTCCAGTTTCTTGTCCAGAACTGTTTTTACAACTCCTTACTACCAATCTTGATCAGACCAGGAGTTATCCTCAGTTCAGGCATAATCTAGCTGGAGAAAAGAGTGCTGCATGCTTCCAGACTCTTTATGTTGCAGAGACTAGATTTTCATTGAAAGCTTTTAATAGACTTGTCATGGTCATTGACCAGTGAGGGTATCACAATGCTCACCCTAATACCATGGAGTCATCTAAGTGACTGTTGCCACTTGGATTAATCTTATCTGACTAAATCATGATCATTTAAGATATATATTTAATCTTACTAGCATGAATAGTAATAACAGGACTCAATATTTTATATATATTATATTTAGAGCAATTATATTTAATATCTTTGATCCCTCAGGGTGTTTTATTTGTGATTTGTGATGCCAAATTAGAAAGGTTGTCTATTGGTACCACAAAGGCATCTAGGAATTTAGAAAGTAAATTTGCTCCGAGGAGCCTCCAGAGTATTTTGGCATTCTCTGTCTGCAGTGCCCTTCCTTGTTCCTAGCGCTTCCCTCTCTACATTCTATCATTTCTCCCACTCTTCAAGCAGAAGCTATCTCTTTTTTTTTTTTTTTTTCCTGCGGTACGCGGGCCTCTCACTGTTGTGGCCTCTCCCGTTACGGAGCACAGGCTCTGGACGCGCAGGCCCAGCGGCCATGGCTCACGGGCCTAGCCGCTCCGCGGCATGTGGGATCTTCCCGGACCGGGGCACGAACCCGCGTCCCCTGCATCGGCAGGCGGACTCTCAACCACTGCGCCACCAGGGAAGCCCCAGAAGCTATCTCTTGCTCTACTTAATTGTTCCTCATCACCTCAGCTGGATATGTCTGCTCCCACAGCCCTATTCTCTTAACAGCATATATGGAATGTATCGAACACTGTCCTATGTTGCAATCTGTTGTCTACGTAATTTTGCTTCCCCATCAGCGCATTAACAAGATCCAAGGAGACGTATATCAAGGCTGATGCTTCTGTTCTTGAGTCCCTCAAAAAGTCTGGGGCTGCTTCTACAGACCATAAATGTTTGATAAATAAAGAGGGTCATGATCTCAACCACCTGCAGGGGGTGTCCCGTCAACATGACTGAGTAAGCCTGATAAAAGGAATATAAGTGTGAATTGCTTGTATTGTGACCTAGCAGAAGCCTGCCTACTCACATTGCCTCAAAAATGCTCTGTGACCTTAATGAAGGAAAAACAGGGCACATCCAAAGATCAAGGTAAGCCCACTGCCTGCCAGTGTGTCTTTTGAATAAAACACTAGTTAGCTTCCTTCGCTATAGTAAATATCAGCCCAGAAATTTAAGCCACTTGTCCTAGGGATTGAGTTAATTTTGTTCCCCTTCTGATTTCAAATGAGGAGGGGGTGTGTGGAAGTTGGAGACAGTCGTATTCATTAGTCAGTCAATGATCTGGTCTTATTACAATCAGAGAAATGTCACAATACTATAGGTTTACATCTTACAAGATGATTTCACCTACATTGCTTAAACAGGCCCATCTTTTTTTAATGAATGAGAAAAATCAAGACTAGAGAGAGTCAAGTATCTTGCCCAAGTTCATGCAGGACCAAAATGTGGTAGAGATATCATTAAACCCAGCATATCTGATGCCCGCTGCAGGGCCCTTTGCCCAATATTATTCTGCTCAGCCCCAGAATGCTGTTAGGATCTATGTGCCCAGGCTTACCACAGAAGTGAGAGGCAGCTCTTATTGAGAGAGGATTGAGTTATCTAGGGTTTTGGGTTTGTATATTTTCTCTTTTGTTGACATACTAAATTCCACATAATATCATATGCTTCTTTTGCATGTAATTATCTGCTATTTTCCATTCACCAGTTATATGTGCATGTTTGCAAATGATGGCAATTAGCATCCTCAAGACTTTATCCACTTTACAGTGCTTATCCTAAATTCAAAGACATAGAAACACACACACACACACACCCCAAAATTTACCTTGCAGAAGAATGTTTACCTCAAGTAAACCAGCAGCCAAATTGAAACTTCAAAACTGCAACTGGAGCTAATGAAATATAAAATTATCTATGATAGGGCTTCCCTGGTGGCGCAGTGGTTGACAGTCCGCCTGCCGATGCAGGGGACATGGGTTCGTGCCCCAGTCCGGGAAGATCCCAAGTGCCGCGGAGCGGCTGGGCCCGTGAGCCATGGCCGCTGAGCCTGCGCGTCCGGAGCCTGTGCTCTGCAACGGGAGAGGCCACAATAGTGAGAGGCCCGCGTACTGAAAAAAAAAAAAAAAAAAGATTATCTATGATAATACCAGCAATGCCCAATAGAACCCGCGCTATTCAAGGAGTGTTATGCAGATGGTTTCCACTGGCCTAGTGGGTTTTGAAGGTTTGTCTGCCAATCCACCTTCCTCTTTTTCATGGACTCATGTAAACTTTTCAACATAGGAAAGCAGTCACTGTTTTATTCCCATGTTCACCTTCTCCGGTGAAAAGTTACGTGGGCAAGACTCCTCTAAATCTAATTTGCCGAGGAACTGAGGGAGAGGATTAGAGGCCATGGCTCAGAATGGTTGAAAGTGTAAATATGCTGCTCTGGAGGTTGAGTCTTGATGATACAGAAAGAGAAGGAGAGGATGGGGCAGGTTGGAGGGAGGTGGGGGATTGGGGAGTGGATGGGAAATCTCTAATTTTACCAACGATCTTCTATAGTGAATAACTAACATTGGATATTGGTAACGAAAAAAGTTCATGAAAAAAGATGAGGGGTGGGAAGAAAGCTGTGAGAGAAGAGGAGTAAAGTGGACTGTTGCTACTCACACAGCTTCCACTAGTATTCATAACAATTTTGTCACTCAAAATGTAGTCATCTCATTATTTTGGTTTGCTAACTCTTGACAGTTATATACCTGTCCATCCTCAAAACTGAAACAGTAGAAGAATACAAAGAAAGTAAAGGGAAGAAGGAAGGGAAGGAGGAAGGAAAGAAAGAAAAGAAAAAATGTCTGCATTGTCTAATAGGTAGAAAATATGATGTTCTTTTTGCCATTTGTAATAGAAATTTTAGGAAACCAAGAAAAGTTCTTCTATGAAGGTTATCCTCAGCTAGCTCCCAAGTAGGAACTCCACAGTCAAAATAATTTTGGGGGGGCAAATTATTTCTTGAAGGATAGAATTAGGGAAGTGACTGGAAAGTTCATGATATGTAGTGAAAAGGAAAGGTCAATTTAAAAATTGAGTTCACAGAACACAGGTGTGTGTATTAACTTTGAGGCTCTGAAGAGAACATGTTATGTTTTATCTTGGAATATTCCTTTCTAATTGGGTAAAATATGAATTTTGGGAAGTAGAGTCCTGTGAAATATTTTGTTTGCCAAAACTGAGGTTCCTTTCACCACAATCACGCTCACTTCTGCATCATGCACCATCCACATGGTGAGGAAGGAAGCCCTAATACACAAACCATCAGTTCACGGTCTTCCTTATGGAAACTTTTCTACACATTTGCTTGAAACAAATTACACTTGGTTCCAAAAGACTTAAATAAATGGTTTGTTTATCTACTTTAGAGTTTGTTTTTAATGTCCAGACTTGATGCTTGTCTACATGTTTACTCTCAATCTGGTCAACTGTGGAAATAAAGAACATTCTGTTTTTACTATATCTCTGGATTTGTTTAACTTAACGAAACACTGATATCCATACTTCAAGGAAAATTTGACTCCATAATTTTTGAACTGCTCTCTCTATGGTCCTCACATTAAATGTCTGATGAGAAGCAGTGAGTTGGCTGTCAAGACCTAATAGTTGATTCAAATCTCATAATTCTTTGAGCTTAGAGTTTAATACATTCCTTTGCAAGCCTTACCAAGTGAATATGGTTTTTGTCCCTTGATTCTGACGGAAACTGCATTTGTCAAGGGCACTAATGATCTGTATTTTCAAATCCAATTGAAACTGCATTTTTTTTTTCTGAATACTCAGCAACATTTGACACAACGACTTTCTGTCCTGGAAACCATCAGTCCTTCCTGCTTCTGATATGCTTTCCACAATGGAAAGAGTGGAAAGCTAAAAATTTATGTTTCACTGACTTCGTGGAACCTGAGATTGAAAGTAAGATCTAGGTTTAACCAATTCATGTCTTTTCCTATAAATTGGGGGGCAAAACTGAGATAAAGGGAGAACCCCTGCTATTTTTGCTGCTTCTGCCAGGCAGGCACGGTCTGGGGAATCATTGGTACAGTTTACAACAGACAGTCATTCCATTCATGGGTTTCAAGAGTGAGGCATCTATTTCATTTTTGTGGGTTATAGCAGGGAAGTCTGATTTTGGGTCTGGCAGCAGTACTAAGCAGCCCAGTGGCAATAGGATTCTGTAGTCACAGTTGCCTGATCTTAGAAAAGGCAGCAATTCCCGTGGCAGTCAGATTATATGTTGTAGCTTGAGATTCATTTCTGAAATTTCAAACTTGAAATCTTTTCTTTGGTCCTTCAAACAATTCTTAATGCTCTGTATAAAAGCCTTCTATCCTTGAAACCATCAGTCCTTTCCACTTTTCTCTCTCCCTCTGTCTGTTTTGCTGTCTGTATCTCTTTGTCTCTCTAGATAGGTAGGGAGGTAGGTAGATAGATAGATAGATAGATAGATAGATAGATAGATAGACAGATGCATTTATATGTATGTATATAAGACTGATCTATTGATAGAACAGAAAAGAAATGTTAATATTAAGTGTGGAGGTAAGAATATACTCTAGCTTGTATAAGCTGTTCTTTCAATATACTAGTCTTATTCCTACTACCAAGATTTTTTGAGTTGTTTCTTCTGTATCAAATGCCTTTCTTCCAGTTATTTCTCATACCTTGCTCCTACTTTCAGGTCTTAGTTGAAATAGCACTTCCTCAAAAAGGCCTTCCCAGACTATCAAAATATTCTAACACCCTATATGATCCTTCATTGTAAATATAAAATCTAAAGTAATATTTACTTGTTGATTTTCCCTTTTCCTTCATCATAATTTAAGTCCCATGAAGGGAAGGATCTTCCATACAAGTGCTAGAATAATGAAAATCCTATAGTTGGCATTAAATAAATAGTTGCTTAGTGAAAAGAATGAATGGATAAATGAAGGAATGAAATAGGAATGTTTTTACTGTGTTAGGGAATTAAAGACTTGAGCTATCTAGATATTATTTATCACACGGTTATTTTTATCTTTTACTTGCATACACTCATGCACATATGTGTATATATTAAAAATACAGATATTATCATTACTTTTCTTCTTTTCAGAGCTCTCTCTCCAGATAGACCTCAGAAAAGAGAAAACCCTTCTTTACTTATCAATCTCTGTAGATTTCATATTTAAGTCCAAGCCTTCAGATGACAAATATTGCTTATTTTTAAAATAGACTTTTTATTTTAGAGCAGTTTTAGACTTACAGAAAAGATGCAAAACTAGCAATAGAGTTCCCATATACCCCACATCCAATTTCCCCTATTATTAATATTTTACATTAGAAAGGTACATTTGTTCCAATTAATGAACCTATATTGATAAATTATTATTAACTATTGTGTATTTTTTTCAGATTTCCTCAGTTTACACTTAATGTCCTATTTCTATTCCAGGATCTTATTCAGGATACCACATTACATTAAGTAGTCATATCTCCTTAGGCTTCTCTTGTCTGCAACAGTTTCTCAAATTTTCCTTGATTTTGATAAGCTTGAGAAGTACTGGTCAGGTGTTTTGTAGAGTATTCCTCAATAAGGATTTGTCTTATGTTTTACTCATGATTAGATTAGGCTAAGTTTGGAGGAAGAAGACTGCAGAGGAAAAGTCCTATTTCATCATATCATATCAAGGGTATGTACCATCAACATGACATTGCTGTTAGTATTGACCTTGATCACCAAATTGAGGTAGTGTTTGTCAGGTTTCTCTATGGTAAAGTCAGTCTTTTCCCCATTTTCCAAACTGTACTTTCTGACAGGAATTCACTATGTGCAGCTCACATCTCAGGAGTGAAGAGTCTTGCTTCATCTTTTAAGGCAAATTATCTACATAAATTATTTGGAATTCTTCCACATGGAGATTTGTCTCTTTTTCTCCACTTATTTAATCATTCAACCATTTATTAATGTCAGTATGGGCTAATAGATATGAATTTTATACTTTGAGTTGTAATCCAATCATACTTTATTTATTTTCAAGCTCCTATTGTTTCAACTTTGGCCACTGGGAACCTTTAGTTGCCTCCTGTATCTTTTGACATTGTCCCAGTATTAAGGATTTTCTTTTATTACTTCCTTACTTTCTTCACTACAAAATGCTCCAGGCTTGGCTTATCTTATATATTTCCCAGCCCATTCCTAGAGTCAGTCATTTCTCCAAGGATCCCTGGTTCTCTTGATTGTAGAATGGTATTAGAAATCAAGATCTGGGCAGAAGTGTGCTCATTGTTACTTGGGTATTGTTACTTCTAGGCCTTCCCTGCTGACAGATCAAGGAGATTTTTGTGTGTATGCTAGCCCTTGCATATGCACATATCTAAAAATATTTCTTTATGTAACCATTTGTATCTGTATCATCTATGTCACATTCATACTGATGTCTCCAACTCCAATTCATTACTACATGAATCATTCTATCCCCCTCTCCCTGCTGAAATCTAATTTCCCAACATCTGCTGTCAAACTGATGAGCTGTTAAGTTCCAGTTTGCATGTATCATGGTATCAGAATTCTTATCTTGTAACTCTGTGGGGAATAATTTTATTAACTATAGGACAGTTTTTATCTGCAATTTTTTGTTCATTTGTCTTTCCTCTCACAGACACCACAAGTTTCTAGAATTGTTTACATCAGTAACTTTTTCCTCTACCTTTTTCAGTGAGACTGTTTCTTACATATATAATATAATTATATTGTTTTGTCACATTTTGCATTCCATCCACAGATACCATGACCTCCTAAATGATTTTTTTTAATTTGCATGCATAAAGTGTCACTTTCTGTGCTCTAAAGCTCTATGAATTTTAACAAATGCATGGCAACATGTATCTATGATTACAGTGTCATGTAGAATAGTTTATTGCCCTCAAATATCCCCTGTGCTTTACCTATTCAAAATTCCCCGAAACAAAACTCCTGGAAACCACTGATATATTTACTGTCCCTACAGTTTTGTTTTTAAAAAATGTCATACACTGGCAATCATGAAGTATGAAGCCTTTTTGGACTAGCTTCTTTCACGTAGCAACATACAATTATGTTTCTTCATGGTTTGTCAGCTCATTTTTTATTATAACTGAATAATATTCCATTGTATGGATATACCACAGTTTGTTCTTCCATTCATTTATTAAAGGGTATCTTTTTTACTTTCAGTTTTTGGCAATTGCTATACATGGGCAAGTTTTGTGTATATATATATATATATATATATATATATCTCCTATTCTACTCTATACATATGTATATATATATGTATACACATACAAATACATATTTGATACAACATCAAAACATATGAAGCAACTGAAGTGTTGTTGATTTACAATGTTGTGTTAATTTCTGCTTTACAGCAAAGTGATTCAGCTATACATATATAAATTTTTTAACATTCTTTTCCATTATGGTTTATCACAGGATATTGAATTAGTTCCCTGTGCTATACAGTAGAACCTTGCTGTTTATCCATTCTATATATAATAGTTTGTAGGGAGCAATTTTTAAACAGAAACAGTCTTGCCTTTTCTACACTCTTGTCTTATCTTTGACTATAACCTATATTTTTCTCTTTTTCACATATGCCTAAATAGTTCTTGAAGAGAAAAAAAAAAAAAAGAAAACAATACTTCTTCAAGCAGAGCACATGAGAGGATTTTTCCTGACAATGTGACTGTCAAATATTGTTCTTAAGCTGAAGACAGCTGTTGATACAAACAACTCCTTAATGAGCTTGGCTAATTGCTAGTGGCATGTAAAAAGCATGAAGGACAATACTATTTTCTTGATAGTTTTTGATGATTTTTTTTCTTTACATAGCTAAAGGAAATACCCTTATCAGACTGGTTTCATAAAACCTTTCATTGGAAGACATATGGTTCCCTTGTTAAGACACTGTTCACCCATATGAACATTCACTGATTTATTCCCTGCCAAAAGTCTGTGGGTGTTTTAACTGTCATTTACCTGTCAATGTACCATAATACTTCACTCTAAAAACTGAAAGTCATTTAACATTCATGAAGATTAAAAGCTAGCAGAAGATAGCTAAGTAAGACCAGAAATGTAGTTAGATGTTTAGTGGAATTTTTTGTTCCTCATTTATTACAAGGTCTTCGAAATAAATGTGTGGGTGGAAGAGATGTAGATGGCTCATTAATGATATTCACATATCCCATATTAGGAAAATTGAAAGTACAAAGCCAAATTTATATACTTTGTGTCTTTGTGATTCACAGATACAATAAAGAGGAATCTGAAATCTTGTTACATACAAAAGTGAAATAGAAAATAAAAGTACATTTAGAAAGGAATATAGAAAAAGCCACATACATTGTATATAAAAAGAGAAACTATGAGAGCTATTGTTTGAAGTGTCACAGAGAAATACATGTAGATGATTCTACAACAGAGCTGGATATTACTTGCTTGCACATTTATCACTATAAAATCAATTCACATTTAGTTCTCTGCCATATGATAAGATCATTCATCTTGTAACAGTCCCATTTCTGTAGTCACACTTGCATGAGTGGGCAGTGAAGTGGAAAGTTAGGTGAGGTGAATAGTTTAGATAATTATATAGATAATTTTCATTGAAGATATCCACTTTCCTTAATTTTGAAATTAGTTTTAGATACAATGAAAAGGCTTTAAGATTTTCGGCATTCTTCAGTTCTCATATTTGAAAATAATTCCTCCAAAAAGCTTTTACTGACACCCCCCAAAAGCATTAGGTGTTTCTTCTCCAAATGTTATCTTAGCATCTGGAAACATCCTAACACTTTTCACTAATTGTAATTGCCTCTTTACAAGCTACGTCCCATAACGAAGAGTAAGTTCTCATGGTAGGCACTTGATAGTTATTTGCTGATTCAATAAGCTTGTGGGTTAGCATTGGAGAGACATGGAATTATGAAGATTAACTCTGTCATTTACTGTGAAACCTTACAAATCTTATTTGAGCTGTATTAGTCTCTGTTTCTTGATCTTTAAAACAGGAATGCTAGTAATTACTTCTCACAGGATAGTTGTAAGTAATAAAGGAAGTAATGTACATAATCCAAAAAAGAGAATGTCTGGCACATAGTAGTGCTAACTAAATGTAGTTTTCTCTAACTTCATCTATTTGATAGCTGTATAATCACCTAATTAAAATGATAGGAATAAACACATCCATTGACAACAACATAGAGAAAGGTAAAATAAATTCAAGAACTTTCCACAGCCCATTCTGTTTTTTGTTTTAGGGGGTTTTTGTTGTTCTTGTTGTTTTGTCTTCCTCTATGTATATTCTCCTATCTACCTGAGTCCACTGCCTTTCAGGAATTTCCTGGTTGCTCAAACTCCTCTCTTATATAGTTCAGTCGGCTTTGTCTTTCCTTATATACCAGCAAGGGATTTGAAGTGGGGAGACCTGGGTAGACCATTTTCACATTTAAAGCCTTATACAGACCACTTTCCCTGTCTGAATTTCAACTTAGCTACAAAACAATTAAAACAGGTCCTACTTTGACAGCATTTGCTTGGCCTTGGCATCTCTCAATTAACATAGATACAGCAGGAAAAGACAGCCATGAGCTCAGTTCTCCTGGAACTTAGGCATTAAATTAATATTTGTGTAAGCCATTTTCAATAAGTACAAAGTAGAATAAGTATCATGTGCCAGGTGCAGATATGTATACACACACATACATATACATACATAACTATTATATATATACACATACATACATATAACATATATAAAATGCATAGCCTAATCTCAAAAGTAGAGAGTAACAAGTAAAAGTGCTTTATAAGTTGCCAAATCTATATAAATGCAACATGAGTATTTTTATTATTCTCGGTAAATATCCTTATTTCATTTCTTCCCTTATAGCTCCCATAAAATTTCTTTAGTCCTGTTTATCAGTCTCCATCCCCAAAAATGTATACATTTGTTAATATTCAGTGAGGAGTAAAGTTCCTTTAATATGAAATGGAGCAAGAGACCACGTCGTTAAAACTAGAATTTCTTAGTATCGGAAGCTGAAACAACTCCTCCCTTTGAGATAATTCCTATTAAGTTCTTATTGGTTCCACTTAGGTTTTATCACTCCTTGGTTTTTCTGGTCAGTGAGTTAGCTTCCAAAGACTGCCTACTCCTTCTCAGCCTTGACACCCAGCTTTTCTTTTTCTATTCACCTATAAACTTGCACACAACTAACATGGGCTCACTTTCATTTTTTAACTCTACACCTGGTTCACAGCCCAGTTCCAAACAAGTGTCTCTTGACCATGATTCAAAACCATTTCCAAGTGTTTTATATGCCAGCTACTCTTCCTGTCTCCATGTCTGTCTAAAACAGTAGGATTTGGCAATTTTGACACCAGCTATGGCTAATACCCAAACTACTACCAATTTTTGCGTTAGTCCTCTTGGGTAGAATATTTTTATTTAATTAAGACTATTTTGAAGCTTAGAACTTAATTCTCGGTCATGCAGCCTGCCATTCCAGAAGATGTATCTGAAGAGCGAGGCCTTTCTATCACCCATAAATGAACATCTAAGAAGAGGTAACATGCTGCCATACTTCAGATTCAACCTTGATGCCTCTTCTTTAAATAAAGAAAACAAAACACTTCACAGAAGAGACTTCTTTTGTAACCTTGGAAGCAATCCATAGATCATCCAAGATTAAAGACACTTCAAACATTCAGATGAGCAAAGCAATATAATTTCTTCACATTAGTTTTATAAGAAAGCATAAGAACTGATGAATTAGTGGTTAAACATTAGTATAACTATAAAAACTCATGCATCATGTTATACAAATTATCATGTCATTTCATATTCTTGTCTTACTTGATTGGAATTGCACACCCTTCTCTCTCCCTCACTATCGGCCATTTCAGGGACTTAGTGCTTTTCCCTTTGCCCAGAATGTTGCTCCAACCACACATAATTTATTCATTGCTCTGACCTAGCTTCCTTATGCCTGACACATAGTAGGTGCTCAATAAAGAGATGTTAAGTGGAAAAAAATATTTCTAATGTATAAGCAAGGAAACAGACTCAGGCATGTTCTCAAGGTCTCAGAGCAAGTAAATGGCAGCACTCAAACCCAGCTTTTTTGACATTAGATTATGTACTCCTTTGTTATACCACATTGACTGGTTGCCATGGTTCCTGTTACCAAATGGGGTTTTACAAGGAAACTCTTAGGGTTCCTAGGATTCTAGAACTTCAGGCTTTTATACTAATGCTGAGGAGATCTAAATAGTCTGCTGAACTGTGCTAGTAGAAGGGATTTAACAATAGATCTATTATAAAATAAGGCTTTTCATCTCTTCTTATCTAAGATCCAACAATTGTGGCTAAAATGTTCATCAACTTACATATGAAAACATCATTGATAGAAAAATCCATTTTCATAAGTTAATTCCCCTGAATATAAGCTAGGATAGAGAAAGTTTTTATGGATACCTCCAGTGACCATTTCTATAGGGAATGAATGAATACTTAAAATAAACTTTTACTTTATTCCGATTGAAATCTTCCTCGAAGTTACCAAAATAGCTTCATAACCACACTTTTTACACACACACACACACACACACACACACACACACACTTTTGTTTCAACTCTGCCATAATTACATCTTGTAAAAGGTTTTTAAGAGCAAAAAAAAATGGGTAATATCTAAACTGATTGTAATTTTTCTATACAAAGGAAGACATATTCATTTTAGAAAATTTAGATGGCAAAGAACAGCAAAAAGAAAAATCACCAAAATATCATTGCCCTACAATACTTTGAAATATGTATTTCTAGTCTTAGCCATACATCTATCAGTATTTATATTTTACTTTTTTACAAAATGAGAATCTTATATACTTAATTTTTGCACTTGACTATACAGAAGGAACATTTTCCAAATCTGTAAATATTCTTCTATAATATGGCTTTAGTGATTAGAGAATGCTATTCCATATGAATATATCATATTTTATCAAAATATCAATTATTGGTCATTAAGATGTTTCTAATTTTTTGCTATTATAAAATGTGCTGAAAAGCATTCTTGAGCATAGTTTGTTCTCTATCTCAGATACTTTTAAGATATATTTCTAGAAAGTAAATTATTATATCAAAAAGTTAACATTTTAAAATATTTGTGACATATGACTAAATTGCCTAAAGAAGAATTGTACCATTTCCTTCCAGTACATCTTAAATTACTTTACACTGGAAAGTTTGGAAAGGCAAAATGACTCAAGTCTAAACCCTCCTTGTTCATTGCCATGTCTCCAGCATCTAGTACAAATTCAGTAATATGTAAGTTGTGCAATATGTGTTTGATGAGTTATTGATTTATGAATGAATAAATGAATGAATGAATGAATGATAGAGTAAGAGAGTAACTCTTTCTAAAGAAAAAAAACACCTTTTTCTTCAAAGAATATTCTGTAATTGGTTACTTCATCCATAAAGGAGGAAACATTGGTCACTGCCCAGGTGACAGAAAAATTCTATCAAAACATGGGTATTTTGTTTCATCTCCTTTGTTGATATGTAGTATGTTTATGGATCATTAACTTATTCAAGTTTACTCATTATTGTTTCCAAAATTGCTTCTTCTCCAGTGTTTTTTGTTTTATTTTGTTTTTAATTTCTGATTTTTTAAATTGTAGTGCAATTGATATACAATATTATATGTTTCTGTTATACAACATAGTGATTCAATATTTATAGATTATATTCCATTAAAAGTTATCATCAAAAAATGGCTATATTCCCTGTGCTGTACAATATATCTTTGTAGTTTATGTATTTTATACATAGTGATTTGTACTTCTTAATCCCATACCCCTATCTTGCCCCTCCCTTCTTCCCTCTCCCCACTGGTAACCACTAGTTTGTTCTCTATGTCTGTGAGTCTGTTTTTGTTTTGTTGTATTTATTTGCTTGTTTTATTTTTTGGATCCCACATATAAGTGATAACATACAGTATTTGTCTTTGTTTGATTTATTTTACTAAGCCTAATACCCTCCAGGTTTATCCATGTTGTTGCAAATGGCAGAATTTCATTTTTTATGGCTGAGTAATTAATATACTCACAAATAACAGCTTCTTTTTACATCCATCTGTTGGTGAACACCTAGGTTGCTTCTTTATCTTGGCTATTGTAAATAATGCTGCTATGAATATTGGGGTGCATATATCTTTTTGAATTAGTGTTTTTGTTTTCTTCGGATATGTACTCAGAAGTGGAATTGCTGGATCATATGATAGCTGCAATTCTAGGTATTTTTTTTTTAATCAGTAAATGGCAGCACTGTGCCTAATTACACAGACTCTAAATATAAAAGTCATCCTACAAACCATCCATGCCCATCTCTATTTTCAATTAATCACTCAATCCTGTCAATTTTACCTCTTAAATGTCTCTCATCTCTATTATTTTCTCCATTTTTACTGCCACCACCCTAGCCCAAGATTCTATAGTCAAATCTCTGAATTACAGAAATGTATTTTTTCTCAGTTAGTCTTCTTTACTCATTCTTCTCATTTTCAATCCAGAACAACATTCACATTGTATCCAAGCAACCTTTTTGAAATGAAAATATGGTTAAATCCATCTTTGTTTAAAACCATTTTGTGTCTTCTTCTTGGTTTTACAATAAAGGCCATAACCTTTGCATATTAATAGGAAGCACAACAGAGTGGGGACTCCCTCCCCAGCCCATCATGCTCCATTATCTCTGTCCTCCTGAGACTCTGGCCTTCTTCAAGTCATCTGCTTCAGGGTGTTTGCACATACTGCTTTCTATACACACAGCATTATTTTCATTAACTTCTACCCTCTCTTTTTATTTTTATTTTTTTAATTTATTTTGTTTATTTATTTTTGGCTGCATTGGGTTTTTGCTGCTGTGCACGGGCTTTCTCTAGTTGCAGCGAACAGGGTCTACTCTTCGTTGCGGTGTGCAGGCTTCTCATTACAGTGGCTTCTCTTGTTGCGGAGCATGGGCTCTAGGTGTGCGGGCTTCAGTATTTGTGGTGTGTAGGCTCAGTAGTTGTGGCTCACAGGCTCTAGAGTGCAGGCTCAATTGTTGTGGCGCACAGGCTTAGTTGCTCTGCGGCATGTGGGATCTTCCCGGCCCAGGGCTTGAACCCGTGTCCCCTGCATTGGCAGGCAGATTCTCAACCACTGAACCACCAGGGAAGCCCCCTACCCTCTCTTTCATTCATGTCTATCTGTCCTTTAGGGATCAGTTGAATACAGTGTTTGAAGGAAACATTTTCTAACCCAGACTCTATCATATTCCTCCACTTACTCTCCCAGCACACTTTATCTTTCTTGTTTCCTGCTAACTAAATTGTAATTTAATAACTATTTATGTAATTAATTGTTTTGTCTATGTGCTCTGCTTGAATATGAGCTTCAGGAGGGCAGAGACTGAGTCCATCTTTTTTATTCCTGTTATCTCCAGCTCTGGTTTACATAGTTGAAACTCAATAAGCGTATATTTAATGAAAGAAAGAATGAATAAATGATGAACAAGTAAGAGAAATTTGTAAAGAAATCTGTGTGAGTGATTGTGATCAGTTTCAATTAAGTTTTTAAAAATAACTATTAACTTAGGTAAGACAATAAAAAAGACATCACCTTTAGTTATCACAGTTATGATACTCTGTCAGTCTCCAGTGCATATCTTGTATTAACAGACCTCTTACCAAAGAAACAGCTTTTCCAAGCTGAATTTTGAGCACAGGTACAAGTTTGTTGTTGATTATTCCACTCTAACCCTAAGCTTTTGGATTCTAAGTGATATCTACTCCAGACACCTTGAAATCTGACTGTAACATTGCTTGCACATCACCTCATGACCTTTGCTCAGCCAGTAAATTGAAGTTTTATGTCCCTAGAGTTAAGTTGGAATAAACTGGAAAATAGAGTTTTCTTCACTATTAGTTTTAACCTAGCTAATATTCTTGTTCAAGGGATTCACCTCAGCTCAATTATCACATCCAGAAGAAGATATAAGTTTTACCTATTTGTTCATCAGCTAACAATTTCCAGTGCAGTCATTGATACCCACCAGCCAGGACCAGTGACCACTCGACCTTGTGAGAACCCAAAGGATTATAAAATAATATGAGGTGTGAATTGTGCCTTTTTATGTTCCTAAGTTAACTTTTCTAGGCCTCTCAGATAATAATTGCCATGGCAGTTGGTTAACAAAGTGGATTGATACTTTTATCTAAGGAACGTAATATAAATTTTTAATGTCTTAGATAACATTCAAATCACATTTTCACTACGTCCATAACTAACTAGAAACTTGTGATAATAAGATAGAACCATTATCCAGTGAAAATGTTGAAAATATGTCGAGGTTTGACATACTTTTATTATTTTTAAGAAAGGCATTTCTTATTTTATTTATTTTTAATTATTTAGTTACTTATTTATTTTTGACTGTGTTGGGTTTTCGTTGCTGCGTGCGGGCTTTCTCTAGTCGTGGCGAGCAGGGGGCTACTCTTCGTTGTAGTGCACAGGCTTCTCTTTGCGGTGGCTTCTCTTGTTGCGGAGCACGGGCTGTAGGCGCACGGGCTTCAGTAGTTGTAGTGCACCAGCTCAGTAGTTGTGGCTCGTGGGCTTAGTTGCTTTACGGCATGTGGGATCTTCCCAGACCAGGGGTTGAGCCGTGTTCCCTGCATTGGCAGGTGGATTCTTTTTTTTTTTTTTTTTCTTTTTTTTGCGGTACGCAGGCCTCTCACTGCCGTGGCCTCTCCCGCTGCGGAGCACAGGCTCCGGACGCGCAGGCCCAGCGGCCATGGCTCACGGGCCCAGCCGCTCCGCGGCACGTGGGATCCTCCCGGACCGGGGCACGATCCCGCGTCCCCTGCATCGGCAGGCGGATCCCCAACCACTGTGCCACCAGGGAAGCCCCGGCAGGTGGATTCTTAACCACTGTGCCACCAGGGAAGTCCCAACATACTTTTAGTATAAAGAGAATTTTTTTGAAGTGTAGTTGATTCACAGTATTGTGTTAGATTCAGGTGTATAGCATAGTGATTCCATGTTTGTGCAGATTATACTCCATTATAGGTTATTACAAGATAATGGCTACAATTCCCCGTGCTATACAGTGTGTACTTGTTACTTATCTATTTTATACATAGTGGTTTGTATCTGCTAATCCCATACCCCTAATTTGTCCCTTGTGAGAAATTGTTTTTTATTATTAGTCACCAAAATAAATGCAGTCAACAGATTTTTTAAAAATTTGGATTTAGCCAATAACCAGATCATAGGTTCTGTTTCCAAACTATATGGCAGAACTGTTTCATGTACAATTATCACATTTGTAGTTTACTTTTGTTTTTCTAATAGTGACTCTCAAATAAAGTTCAGGTGCTATCACGTGGTCCATCTCTGCTCCAAGAGTCATCATGTAAACAAGACTATTTGATAAAGGTATTGTGAAGAATTCAGCAGCAAGCGAGGAAGTAAACAGCAACGGGACCAAGTGAGATACAAAATCACTTTCCCCCAGCCCCAGACTACAAGTTGCTTTCTAAACACAGAGCATGTTTCTCATATCCTAAATCAGCAGGGTATACAACAAAACATCAAACTTGGGAAATAAACATCTTCCAACTATTAAAGCATAAACAGAAACATATTCCTGTAATCCAGTAAAGCTTCCCTACAATAAGATACAAAGCTTTCATTGCCTTGATTCAATTGTACATCTCTTTTATTATTCTAACATTTTTTTTCTTGAACTGTTCTGTACTTTCCATTCAGTGAGTAACCTCCTTGTTATTACAAGCAGGAATTACAGACCGTCTATATCTCCCCAGCACCCAGAACAGTGCTGGGTAAATACTAGTTGCTCAGTAAATATTGGAATAATTACTTTATTTTACCCAAGTTTTGAATGGAGGTGATTATATGGTAACATGGCAAGATAGAAAATAAACATTTTTGCTGCTGTTAGATTTTTTACTATTCTTTCTTCTTAATTCCTGTCTGTCCCTCTTTCATTTGGCCAACTCCTTAGCCATACTTCAAGTTCAACTCAGTGTCACCTACTTCACATAAAATCTTCCTTGATATCCATAAGGCAAAGGTAGTATGTTCCTGTAATACCTTAATCATCAGTCTTTTAGTATTTATCAACAAAATAAAAATGATTTGTTAGTACTCTTCTTTCACTCAAGATTATAGATCTGCTGGGTACAGAGGTGTACCTTTTTTCATCTTGGAACTGAATTTAAAACACAGTTTAATGTTAGAAATAGATTTTTAATAAGAGTCATATCAAGAAAGGGGGATGATATGCACCGAATGTAATTTCCATTAAATTTTAGACATTCTTTTTCCTCTTCTTTTTCTTTCATTTTAAAACTCCATATATATATCTTTACTCTAAATGTGAAATGCATTCTTTATAATTTCAATATTTTCATAAAGTTGGCTAATTACCAAAACTATCCTTTAAAAACAAATGCCATATTTAATACAGGAATTTAGATAAAAATCAGAAGAGTAAAAGCTTGCCTGTCCATCATGTCAATCAATGACAAACTGGTTAAAAGAAATTTCTAAAGAGAAACATAAAAGCAGCTTTTCCAATAGTCTTTTATTACATCTTTTGATTTAGTTTTTCAAATATAACTTTCTTCAATACAAAACTCTTTGTGAAACTCAAATTTCTTACACTATAGTTCAATAAACAGGATACAAATTTTATATAATTTTTTTTTTTTTTTTTTTTTTTGCGGTACGCGGGCCTCTCACTGTTGTGGCCTCTCCCGTTGCGGAGCACAGGCTCTGGACGCACAGGCTCAGCGACCATGGCTCACGGGCCCAGCTGCTCCGCGGCATGTGGGATCTTCCCGGACCAGGGCATGAACCCGCGTCCCCTGCATCGGCAGGCGGACTCTCAACCACTGCGCCACCAGGAAAGCCCAAATTTTATATTCTGAATGGCTTTTATTTTCCCACACTTTTCAGAACATGACAATAATAGAGTTTTGTGTGTTTTGTGTGTGTGTGTGTGTGTGTGTGTGTGTTTGAATGATTGTTAGTCTCTTAGGGTTTTCAAAACAAGTTTTGAATGCCTCATTACTTTTTAAATAATTTTCTGCAGTTCAGGTTTTCATAAAAAATCCTAAGTTTATAGGGTATTCAATTATTTTTTCCACATTGGGCTCTAGTGATGTATTTTCAGGACTTTTGATGTCTTGTGTTATAAGCCTCACCTCCGTGTTGAAATTCTTAAATCCTCTTTAATGTGTAAGGATTCCTTGCAGCTTATATTTGTATGTATAAAAAGATAGGCCAAATCTCCATGGGAGAACATTCAAAATAGAAACAAATGTATCCCTACTTACTTTATGCATTAAACATTTTTCTCCAAATATTTCAGGAAAGAGAGTTTAAAAAAATTAATATCCTTAGTATTTTAAAATAATATTCTTTAGTTAACTATTAATTTTTCATATTATGGCAATTTAACATCCTTGGGGGTCTGGTATCTTTATAAATTCCCTTCTATCTTTCTCCTATGAAAATTTTTTACTATGAAATCCTATGAAATATTTTTAAGTTAATAAAAATCTCAACAAATCATGCTTACCTTTATTAGTTAAATTTGAATTAAAACAGATATGGTCATTCCATGTTTTTCAGAACAAACAAGAAAACCTAAGTTGCTTTAAAAGAGTCAGGTCCATATGAGATCTGAGGTTGTTAAAAACGGGAAAATTTACATTAGTTATAAGGAAACCTGAATGTAAACATCTGGAGTTACTCACAGATTTGTAAAGAATGTTGATTTTGCACCTGGGCATGAGTAGTTTCACTTCTGTGACTCATTGTGGTCAATGTTGGCTCTAGGTCCTTTGCTCATAGATTATTGCACCTTAATGGCACCATTCACATGCCATGTCTAGTTGGCACCTCCATGCGCCACTGTTCATGGTTTTCTAGGATTCCTCCATCAATCTCCGAACATGTTCACATACTATTAAATCCATCTTCCTTATGAGAGTTTTCTCACTTTAGGACTCAAGAACATAATGGCCCAGAATTTCTCCCTTGCCATCTTTAAAATCAATAACCTTAAAACAATCTTATTGCTCCCTTCCGAATGTAGGGCCAAATCTGTATTCCAGCTGGAGTCAAACAGGCACATAATACACACCACCACACACACACACACACGAAAATTTCTAGCTACAGTTTCTCCTTGTGTGGTAACATGGGATTTCCATCATATAACTTCTAGACAGGGAAACCTGAAACCTTGACTGCTTATGTCTCATGTATCTTGAAAAACCATTAAAAGTATGTTTCTTTGGACAGCCCTAGGACATTGCAAATTTTCTGTCCTACTTGGAGTACCACCTTCAGTTTTATCATTCACATTTCAAAGTCAATTTGCTAAGGGAACATGGGATTCTTAAGTTTACAAAGAAAGAGCTGCATATTTAAAAGCCCCTAGAGTATCACAGATAAGACAATTCAAATTTATTTAAAGCTCATGCACACAAGATTTTATATAAGTAAATTAGGAGATTGGAGCAAGATAGCTAAAATATCACATGTCCATCCTGCTTTGTCAATTTCTATTTCTTGCCCTCCTTTTGTTCCTTCATAGTATTTGTTACCACTCAAAATAATATGGAGTTATTCATTTATTTTTGCACTAAAATGAAAACCTTACAAGAGTAAGGCTTTGGGGGGCTTCCCTGGTGGCACAATGGTTGAGGGTCAGCCTGCTGATGCAGGGAACGCAGTTTCGTGCCCCAGTCTGGGAGGATCCCACGTGCCGCAGAGTGGCTGGGCCCATGAGCCGTGGCTGCTGAGCCTGTGCGTCCAGATCCTGTGCTCTGCAGCGGGAGAGGTCACAGCAGTGAGAGGCCCGCGTACCACAAAAAAAAATAGAGTAAGGCTTTACCTGTTTGTTCACTGCCGAATTTGGCTCTAGAATAGCACCTTGCACATTATATATGCTCAGGAAATATTAGTGAATGGACATAAAGAGAATAGAATCATAATCGCAAGAAGCTGGCTGATTTCCTTTTATAGTGTTGGTGGGATAGTATCACCAACATAATCTTCCTGTATAAAATGTAAATGGTAAATGAATACTAAATGTCACAAGAGACGTGGTTTGTGTTCACCAAAAGCAAATCCTTACTTGCTGCATGGGAAGCAAAATAAAGTGACGCATAAAGGACTTAATTAAGTCAGAGGTATTTTGTACTATACTAAACAATGAAATGGTCACTGACATTTCTGAAGTCAGCTGTGAAAATCAGAAGCAGGAGTGTAGAGCTCTTCCATACTATGAGCTAATGCTTTATGATTGCATTGTGATGGAAAAAGCATCAGACTCAATGTTCTATCTCAATTAATGGGTAAGTACTCAGTAGATGTTAGAACTTAATATTATCATTAACATTTTTTATTATTAGTTACACAATGTATATACAGTTGACCCTTGAACAACATAAGTTTGAACTGCACAGGTCAACTTATGAACAGATTTTTTTCAACAGTAAATATTACAGTACTACACCGTCCCGGGTTGATTGAATCCACATCTGTGAAACCACAGATATGGGAGGAGCCAGGTATATGAAGAAACCATGTGTATGGAGGCCAACCATAAATTATAGGCAGATTTTCAGTGTCATAGAGGGTGAGCACCTCTAACCCCTCCTGTTGTTCAAGGGTCAAGTGTATATGTATATCTTTACATATTACTATGTATAATGATTAAGGGGGCCAGTTGGATTTGGTTTCAAATCCTAGCTCTTGCCACATAACAACTGGTGACCACGGGCAAGATACTTAATCTCTCTGAACCTAGTATCCTCATCTATTTCCCTGAATTGCTGTCAGTACTAAGAGGCACAATATATCAAGGTGCTTTACCCACGTCTGGCAGGAAAGTGATAATTATGATGATAATGGCAATGTCGATTCATACAAATTAAAGTCATGTCAGTGTAACAGACTCAAATGTCAGCATGCTAAGGAAAATTATCTTTCCTTAGAAAGGTAGAAACATAATTTGTGAGAAAGACCTTAAGAAGACTTACATTTCCTTCTAATTCCTTGATATTATAATTCTGTAAAAGTAGATTGTGTGATTCTGTCACTTAGAATTATTGCAGCTGAAAGAATAAGAAACAAAATAGAGAATATATATGCACTGTTTTATGAACAAAACACACAAACATCTAAAAGATCTTTAAAGATAACAAATAGTTTAACAATAACTCAAAGTTGGTATTTTCGAAAAGATCTCAACATAAAAATACTTTGCCTCTAGGCCTCAAAAAGTATATTTAGCTATCCCTCCATTTGGAGTGCGTTTTAAGGCTTAAACATAGACTGATGAGTTTACTTATAATGGTCCTTGTTTTCTCCTTGTTCTCTGGACACTGATTTTACTCCTCTGACTGGTGAAATTTTATTGCATATTTTCAGAACCCATAAACACACATATGCTTCCATATTGATTATATTTTTAGTCAGGCAATATATTACTTTAAATAGTCACTGGTATATATCACAATTTCATCAGATACTGTTTCTAGTAATAACAAAATACATATACAGCTACATTACTAGCCCTGTCTATGAAGCAGTCTAACCAAAAGGGTTTTTTATATATATATATATATATATATATATATATATATATACACATTCTCAAGGATTAAACAAGACTTCTCAGTGCCTATCTGGACCGGTGACCATCAAGTGAGGAACAGTTTTGAAATAAGCAAATTTTCCCTTTGCTATTCTTCACTTTGCATTCTGTATCCTTCTCAATTCCTCATCTCCAGTATGAAAAATTGCACCAGGCCTCTTATTTACCAAAGACAAATTCCCAGTATAAGTCTTTCCACAGCACTGCCTTCTCTGAAGAGTGCCCAGGCTACAGGATCTCCGTGGACCACACATGGGCCCTGTGTCCCTTGTCCTTACAATATGATTGCTATCCAACTATAGATTACTTTAATCCAGCACTGTTGTTTATATCAGAGATTGGCAATCTATGGCCTAAGAGCCAAATCTAGACCACCATGTTTTATGCAAGTAAAGTATCTTTGGAATGTAGCCACATCCGTTCATTCATGCATTGTCTATGGTCTCTTTCATACTATAGTGGCAGAGTATGTAGGCACCACAGAGACCACATAACCCACAGAAGATAAAATATTTGCAATTCCGCCCTTTACAGAAAGCTTGCTTACCCTAGACCACTACCATATTTGACTCACTCAGACTCACTCTGATTTTAGTTTCGTTTTGTGCCTCCAAGTCTGTCTCAAGATCTAGTTCTGATCAGCTCAGCTTTGGAACTCTTACCCCATCTTCTCTGACTTCTTTTCTGTCCCTGGGATGTGTCCTCTGAGACATCTCCTGACCCTTCTACAACCCACCTGGCTCTTTGCTTCAACTGCAATGCAATGCACACCCATTAGACCATGAGAACTTCCACCCACTTGAATGTCATCCAAGCCTGATCCAGTCTGGCTTCTACTCCTCAACTTTGACCCACAAAGCTTATTTCTTTTGGATTCACCTGTTCTCTCAAATATGGCCTCTGACAGATATACTGAATGTTAATGCATTAGGTCTCTAAATTAACATATACAAATATAGAAAAACATTGTCTTGCCTAACTTTCCCTCAACATAGAGAATTTTTGTTCTTCGAAACAACGGCCAGGTTTCAAGAAGTTGGTTTACTTTTCCAAAGAAGAAATAGCAGATTAAATCTCTTTAACTTGTAGAATTCCTCTAATAAGAGTAAATTTAGAGGTAGTCAGGGAATTTTGGCTTAAAAGAAGCTGTCTTTTTCCAAGTTCACCTGTGGCTCCTTCATTCTTCATGGTGTTCAAGCTACTGCCATATTTCCACAAATCACTGTGTTTTTATATCAGAGAGAAATATGTTGAGGTTTATAAGTGGGAAACTGTTATTCACAGAGTCATTCATTTTGGTTAGGTTTGAGTTCTGTTCTTAGCTAAAAAAATATCCGTTTGGGTTAAAGTCACCTTAGTTTACTTTGTATATTATTGCCTGTAGTAAAAGACAATATGCTTGTATTTCATAAGTCTCTGGGAGCTATAGAGAAACTACCTTGCATTGCTTACTGGGGGTTCTGAACTCAGCAAAATTTTTTTTTTAAAAGGATAAGTTTTTGAAGTGAAAAAATCCAGGAGTCTTACTTAGGCTAATAAGTGATTATCATGACTTACAAATACAATGCTGATGAATGAATTTTCTAAGAGCCATTCCTGTATCCCTCTCTTTAGACATGACATTTAGTCCCAGATAACAATTTACTTAAAAGTTTCACCAAAAACTTAGAGGAACAAAAGACAGAGCATAAAAGGGCTTTCATTTTTGAATTTATCTTTTTTACGAGTTATCACCAGTTTATACAATAGCTACTCTGTTTGCCTACAGAGTCGCTAACAGTATCTCATTCATTATTTATAAAAGCACATTAGGATCCTTTGAGTGAGGAAGATGCTACAGAGAACCAGTTCTCCTCTTCTTGTTGTGTTAATCCTGGATTAAAATTAATGAATTTTATAGCAGAAAGAAAATGAAATAATACATAAAGCATATTAGGCAAATACAATGGAATTCAGAAAATTAATTTTTAACACATTTCACTTTGTAACTTCTTGGTTGAGTCTGATGTGATGTCCACTTTTATTCTGATATTTCTATAGACCTTGTGGTAAAATATTATTACAGTATATGGTCTATCTTCACTAACCTAGCAATGGTGAAGCTGTCCAGAAATGAAATATGGATTTAACCACAACAATGAATCAAACTGCCTCAAGCCATCATGTGTACACTTTATTCCTATAATATCCATGTTCTGCAATTTCCCACCTGAAAATTTCATGTTCAAGTTGTTAGGATAGGAAGTTATTTTACAGCTTTAGACCCATGACATAAGAAACAAAATCTAAGCCCACAAAGCCTTGCTTGAATAAGCATTTGAAGCAAATATTGTTAAATATAAATAAGGGAGAAAGCATAGGCAAAAACCAAAATAAGAGATTTCACCCAGCATGTGATTTCCATAATACTTTTTATGGGAAACATGTACTGCTTGTATGGCTTAGGGTAAAATGTATTTGCCACTTTAGACATCATTTCTTGTCATCTGTAATGTGAGGGATGGATGAGAAGAGGGATGTGATCAGAATATACAGCACTATTATGATAATTAGACAAAGATGTCCCTCTCTGGATAGATGCAAATCTTAAGAACCCATCTTGATTCAAATTAGAAGAAGTTATGTCTTATGCTAGGCTGACAGACCCTAGATCAGATTAAAAGACTTGGTCAACAGAGTGGAAATTTGATTTTATCCTTCACTCTCCTCTGTAGCTGGATACTCCTGTGCAATTAACAACCGCAGAAAAATGTATGGTGGGGGGAGACCTTCAAGATGGCAGAGCACTAAGACGTGGAGATCATCTTCCTCCCCACAAATACAACAGAAATGCATCTACACGTGGAACAACTCCTACAGAACACCTACTGAGCTCTGGCAGAAGACCTCAGACTTCCCAAAAGGCAAGAAACTCCCCAAGTACCTGGATAGGGCAAAAGAAAAAACAGAGACAAAAAATAGGGACAGGACCTGCCCCACGGGGAGAGAGCTGTGAAGGAAGAAAAGTTTCCACACACTAGGAAGCCCCTTCACTGGCGGAGATGGGGGCTGGGCTGGGGGGAAGCTTTGGAGCCATGGAGGAGAGCTCAGCAACAGGGGTGCAGAGGGCAAAGCGGAGAGATTCCTGCACAGAGTATCAGCGCTGACCTGCACTCACCAGCCTGAGAGTCTTGTCTGCTCACCCGGGAGCGGGGGGTGGGGATGGGGGGCGCCTGGGAGCTGAGGTTCAGGCTTTGGAGGTCAGATCCCAGGGAGAGGACTGGGGTTGGCTGCGTGAACACAGCCTGAAGAGGGCTAGGGCACCACAGCTAGCCAGGAGGGAGTCTGGGAAAAAGTCTGGAACTGCCTAAGAGGCAAGAGAACATTGTTTCAGGGTGCACAAGGAGAGGGGATTCAGAGCACCGCCTAAATGAGCTCCAGAGACAGGCATGAGCCACCGCTACTGCTATCAGTGTGAACCAGAGACGGGCATGAGACGCTAAGGCTGCTGCTGCAGCCACCAAGAAGCCGGTGTGCGAGCACATGTCAGTATCCACACCTCCCCTCCCAAGAGACTGTGCAACCTGCTACTGCCAGGGCCCCGTGATACAGGGACAACTTCCCTGGGAGAACACACGGGGCGCCTCAGGTTGTTGCAACGTCACGCCGGCCTCTACCACCACAGGCTCACCCTGCATTCCTTACCCTTCCCTGCCCCCAGCCTGAGTGAGCCAGAGCCCCCTAATCAGCTGCTACTTTAACCCTGTCTTGTCTGAGCAAAGAACAGATGCCCTCTGGTGACCTACAGGCAGGGCCAAATCCAAATCTGAACCCCAGGAGCTGTGCAAACAAAGAAGAGAAAGGGAAATTTCTCCCAGCAGCCTCAGGAGCATCAGATTAAATCTCCACAATTAACTTGATGTACCCTGCATCTCTGGAAAACCCGAATAGACAACGAATCATCCCAAAATTGAGGCAGTGGACTTTGGGAGCAACTGTAGACTTGCGGTTTGCTTTCTGCATCTAATTTGTTTCTGGTTTTATGTTTATCTTAGTTTAGTATTTAGAGTCTATTATTGGTAGATTTGTTTATTGATGTGGTTGCTCTCTTCCTTTATATATATATATAAATATTTTCCTTTTTCTCCTTCTGTGAGTACGTATGTGTATGCTTCTTTTTATGAGTATGTAATATATAGCTTTGATTTTACCATTTGTCCTAGGGTTCTATCTATCCTTCTTTTTTTTTATTTTTTATTATAGGATTTAGTGCTTGTTCTAATTGGTGGGTTTGGTTTGGTTGGTATCTTCTTTCTTTCTTTTTAATACTTTTAATTTTTTTATTTTTATTTTAATAACTTTATTTTATTTATTTATTTATTTTCTTTCTTTCTTTTTCTCTCCCTTTTCTTCTGAGCCTTGTGACTGACAGGGTCTTGGTCCTCTGGCCGGGTGTCAGGCCTGTGACTCTGAGGTGGGAGGGCCAAGTTCAGGACATTGGTCCACCAGAGACCTCCTGACTCCACATAATATCAAACAGTGAAAGCTCTTCTAGAGATTTCCATCTCAATGCTAAGACCCAGCTCCACTCAACAAACAGCAAACTACAGTGCTGGACACCCTATGCCAAACAACTAGCAAGACAGGATCACAGCTCCACCGTTTAGCAGAGAGGCTGACTAAAATCATAAGAAGGTCACAGAAACCAAAAACACAACACCGGACATGGTCCTGTCCACTAGAAAGACAAGATCCAGCCTCATCCACCAGAGCACAGGCACCAGTCCCCTCCACCAGGAAGCCTACACAACCCAGTGAACTAAACTTAGACACTGGGGGCAGACACCAAAAACAACATTAACTATAAACCTGCAGCCTGTGAAAAGGAGACCCCCAGCACAATAAGTTAAGCAAAATGAGAAGACAGAGAGACACACAGCAGATGAAGAAGCAAGATAAAAACCCACCAGACCAAACAAGTGAAGAGGAAATAGGCAGTCTACCTGAAAAAATATTCAGAGTAATGACAGTAAAGATGATCAAAAACCTTGTAAATAGATTGGAGAAAATACAAGAAAAGTTTAAAAGGAGCTAGAAGACCTAAAGAACCAAAAAAAAAACTATGATGAACAACACAATAAGTGAAATTAAAAATTCTCTAGAAGGAATCAATAGCAGAATAACAGAGGCAGAAGAATGGATAAGTGACCTGGAAGATAAAATAGTGGAAATAACTACTACAGAGCAGAATAAAGAAAAAAGTATGAAAAGAATTGAGGACAGTCTCAGAGACCTCTGGGACAACATTAAACACACCAACTTTTGAATTATAGGGTTCCCAGAAGAAGAAGAGAAAAAGAAAGGGATGGAGAAAATATTTGAAGAGATTATAGTTGAAAACATCCCTAATATGGAAAAGGAAATAGTTTATCTAGTCCAGGAAGCGCAGACATTCCCATAGAGGATAATTCCAAGGAGAAACAGGCCAAGACACATATTAATCCAACTATGAAAAATTAAATACAAAGAAAAAGTATTAAAAGCAGCAACGGAAAAACAACAAATAGCATACAACGGAATCCCCATAAGGTTAATAACTGATCTTTCAGCAGAAACTCTACAAGCCAAAAGGGAGTGGCAGGACATATTTAAAGTGATGAAAGGGAAAAACCTACAACCAAGATTACTCTACACAACAAGGATCTCATTCAGATTCAACAGAGAAATTAAAACCTTTACAGACAACCAAAAGCTCAGAAAATTCAGCACCACAACACCAGCTTTACAGCAAATGCTAAAGGAACTTCTCTAGGCAGGAAACACAAGAGAAGGAAAAGACCTACGGTAACAAACCCAAAACAATTAAGAAAATGGTAATGGGAACATACATATCGATAACTGCCTTAGATGTAAATGGAGTAAATTCTCCAACCAAAAGGCATAGATTGGCTGAATGGATACAAAAACAAGACCCGTATAAATGCTGTATACAAGAGACAAACTTCAGACCTAGGGACACATACAGAGTGAAAATGATTTTCTATTTCTGGAAGAAATAGAAAATAAAAACAGACCAATCACAAGCACTGAAGTTGAGACTGTGATTTAAAATCTTCGAACAAACAAAACCCCAGGGGCTTCACTGGTGACGCAGTGGTTGAGAGTCCGCCTGCTGGTGCAGGGGACACGAGTTCGTGCCCTGGTCCGGGAAGATTCCACATGCCATGGAGTGGCTGGGCCTGTGAGCCATGGGTGCTGAGCCTGCGTATCCTGAGCCAGTGCTCTGCAACAGGAGAGGCCACAACAGTGAGAGGCCCGTGTACCACAAAAAAAAAAAAAAAAAAAAAAAAAACAGGACCACATGGCTTCACAGGGGAATTCTAACAAACATTTAAAGAAGAGCTAACACCTATCCTTTGCAAACTCTTCCAAAATATAGCAGAGGGAGGAACACTCCCAAACTCATTCTACGAGGTCACCATCACCCTGATACCAAAGCCAGACAAAGATGTCACAAAGAAAGAAAACTATAGGCCAATATCACTGATGAACATAGATGCAAACATCCTCAAAAAAATACTAGCAAACAGAATCCAACAGCACATTAAAAGGATCATACACCATGATCAAGTGGGGTTTATCCCAGGAATGCAAGGATTCTTCACTATATTCAAATCAATCAATGTGATACACCATATTAACAAATTTAAGGATAAAAACCATATGATAATCTCAATAGATGCAGAAAAAGCTTTTGACAAAATTCAACACTGACTTATGATAAACACCCTCCAGAAAGTGGGCAGAGAAGGAACCTACCTCAACATAATAAAGACCATATATGACAAAACCACTGCCATCATTCTCAATAGTGAAAAACTGAAAGCATTTCTCCTAAGATCAGGAAAAGACAAGATTGCCCACTCAACACTATTATTCAACATAGTTTTGGAAGTTTTAGCCATGGCAATCAGAGAAGAAAAATAAATAAAAGGAATCCAAATTGGAAAAGAATTAAAACTGTCACTGTTTGCAGATGACATGATACTATATATACAGAATCCTAATGATGCTACCAGAAAACTACTAGAGCTAATCAATGAATTCGGTAAAGTAGCAGGATACAAAATTAATGCACAGAAATCTTACATTCCTATACACTAATGATGAAAAATCTGAAAGAGAAATTAAGGATACACTCCCATTTACCATTGCAAGAAAAATAATAAAATACCTAGGAATAAACCTACCTAAGGAGACAAAAGACCTATATGCAGAAAGCTATAAGACACTGATGAAAGAAATTAAAGATGATACCAACAGATGGAGAGATATACCATGTTCCTGGATTAGAATAATCAATATTTTGAAAATTACTATACTACCCAAAGCAATCTACAGATTCAATGCAATTCCTATGAAATTACCACTGACATTTTTCACAGAACTAGAACAAAAAATTTCACAATTTGTGTGGAAACACAAAAGACACCAAATAGCCAAAGCAATCTTGAGAAAGAAAAACAGCTGGAGGAATCAGGCTCCCGGACTTCAGACTATACTACAAAGCTACAGTAATCAAGACAGTATGGAACTGGCACAAAAACAGAAATACAGATCAATGGAACAGGATAGAAAGCCCAGAGATAAACCCACACATATGTGGTCACCTTATTTTTGATAAAGGAGGGAAGAATATACAGTGGAGAAAAGACAGCCTCTTCAATAAGTGGTGCTGGGAAAACTGGGCAACTACATGTAAAAGAATGAAATTAGAACACTCCCTAACACCATACACAAAAATAAACTCAAAATGGATTAAAGACCTAAAAGTAAGGTCAGACACTATAAAACTCTTAGAGGAAAACATAGGCAGAACACTCAATGACATACATCACACCAAGATCCTTTTTGACCCACCTCCTAGAGAAATGGAAATAAAAACAAAAATAAACAAATGGGACCTAATGAAACTTAAAAGCTTTTGCACAGCAAAGGAAACCATAAACAAGACGAAAGAAAACCCTCAGAATGGGAGAAAATATTTGCAAACGAAGCAACTGACAAAGGATTAATCTCCAAAATTTATAAGCAGCTCATTCAGCTCAATATCCAAAAAACAAACAAGCCAATCCCAAAATGGGCAGAATACCTAAATAGACATTTCTCCAAAGATATACAGATCACTAACAAACACATGAAAGGATGCTCAACATCACTAATCATTAGAGAACTGCAAATCAAAACTTCAATGAGGTATCACCTCACACCAGTCAGAATAGCCATCATCAAAATATGTACAAACAGGACTTCCCTGGTGGCGCAGTCGTTGAGAGTCTGCCTGCCGATGCAGGGGACATGGATTCATAACATGGTCTGGGAAGATTCCACATACCACGGAGCAGCTGGGCCCGTGAGCCATGGCTGCTGAGCCTGCGCGTCCAGAGCCTGTGCTCCACAACGGGAGAGGCCACAAAAGTGAGAGGCCCGTGTACCGGAAAAAAAAAAAAATCTACAAACAATAAATGCTGGAGAGGGTGTGGAGAAAAGGGAACCCTTTTGCACTGTTGGTGGGAATGTAAATTGATCCTGCCACTATGGAGAACAGTATGGAGGTTCCTTAAAAATTTAAAATTAGAACTACCATACGACCCAACAATCCCAGCACTGGGCATATACCCTGAGAAAACCATAACTGAAAAAGAGTCATGTACTACAATGTTCATTGCAGCTCTATTTACAATGTCCAGGACATGGAAGCAACCTACATGTCCATCAACAGGTGAAAGGATAAAGAAGATGTGGCACCTGACCGAGTAGTGAGGTGGATGGACCTAGAGTCTGTCATACAGGGTGAAGTCAGAAAGAGAAAAACAAATACCGTATGCTAACACATATATATGGAGTCTAAATATATATATATATATATATATATACATATATATATGTTTCTGAAGAACCTAGGGACAGGATAGGAATAAAGATGCAGACACAGAGAATGGACTTGAGAACACGGGGAGAGGGAAGGGTAAGCTGGGACAAAGTGAGAAAGTGGCATGGTTTATATATGCTATCAAATGTAAAATAGATAGCTAGTGGGAAGAAGCCATAGCACAGGAAGATCATCTCAGTGCTCTTTGACCACCTAGAGGGGTGAGATAGGGCTGGTGGGAGGGAGACGCAAGAGGGAAGAGATATGAGGATATATGTATATTTATGGCAGATTCACTTCATTATAAAGCAGAAACTAACACACCATTTTAGAGCAATTATACTCCATAAAAGATGTTAAAAAAAAATAAAGAAACATGTATGGTAACCCCGGATATGAGTTAGAGAAGTAGACAGCCTCTAATTTCTTCATCTCTCCTGCCTTCCACTCTCTCTATGACCATAATACAGAAGCATAGTGTTCAGAACAAGAAACTTTATGGCATACCAGGAATAGAAAACTGCTTAGATACATTGACAACTTAGAGTATGTATCTCTACATGGTATAACATAACTACAATTTTGATGATCACCAAACCATTCCGTGTAAAGGAATGGATAGAGACTGGAGATTTTTGCATGACAAAGGAATGGCTAACAGAAGAAACAAGACAAGAAGGTGCATGTTTTTTTCTGCATGCAAATAACAACACGGCCGATTTTAATGTAACATAAGAAAAAATTTTAACAGAACTATTCAAGCGTGGATTAAGTTAATTTCAGAAATAGCAAGCTGCAAACGATTAGAAGTGTTCAAAGTAATATTGAATGGTCACTGGTTTTGATATTTTAAAAGGAATCTATGTACTCAAAAAGGAGATCAATGTTTGTGCAAATGCTATTTAACATTATGATAAACACAAGAGTTTTAAGAGATAAAAATTCTACTCCACATTTTTTGAAACCTGCCATATTGCAAATTCTGTACCATCTGCTAGGAAAATGCAGATAAATAAGAACTATCTTTTTTTCTCAAGCTACAACAAAATGTGAAAATAAATATACACAATTAAATATACTATCAATATAAGCAACACTGTAAGTTTTTTTAATGATAAATCAAAGAAGGCTTCTTGAAGTAGGTAACATTTTATTGAACCCTAAGGGAAAACTGGGCCAGAAATCACTAAAATTTTCATAATGAGAAAGAAGTGATTGCCTGACAAAGCCAAATAGTTTTCTAGGTGGAGTCTACAATTTTATATTTACCTTAACAAGTTCACTATTTTCCAGTGACAAGTGAAAAAAACTATTCACTATCTTACCCAATTAACTTTTATAGAACACCCTAAACAAGAATAGAGAATATAAATAATTTTCTAGTGCACCCTGGGCCATAAAGAAAACCTTAATACATTTAAAAGTATTCAAGTCACTAAAAGTTTGTCCTCTGGATACAAAGGAATAATTTAGAAATCAAAAATAGAATGACCTGTGATAAATTTCCAAATATTTGCAAACTAAATAGCATATTTTAAATAATCATGTTCAAAGAAAAAGTGAAAATGATATTAAAAATTATTTTTGTCAGAATGAAAATGAAAACACTATCAAAATTTGTAGGACACCGCTAAGGTGGTACTTAAAGGAAATTTTATATCACTAAATTCTTAGAAAAGAAGAATAGTATCAAATCAATGATCTCAGGTTTTACCTTAAGAAACTAGAGAAAGAAGAGCAAATTAACATCAAAGTAAGTGGGAGAAAGGAAACAAAGATAATTGTGAAATTAATGAAATAATTGTTTTAAAAAAACAGAGATTAAATAATAGAGAAAATCGGTGGAACCAAAAGTAGATTCTTTTAGAAGATCAGTAAAACTGATAAACTCTAGCCAGACTGGTCAAGGAAAAAAAAAAGAAAAAAATGTTACAATATAAGGAATGTGAGAGGTGATGATACTACAGATTCTTCAGATATTAAAAGAATAAGGAAAATTAAAAAAAAATTATTGGAATATAGTTGATTCACAATGTTGTGTTAGTTTCAGGTGTACATAAAAGGGAATCTGTTATACATATACATATATCCACTCTCCTTTAGATTATTTTCCCATATAGGCCATTACAGAGTACTGAGTAGAATTCCCTGGGCTATACAGTAGGTTCTTATTAGTTATCTATTTTATATATAGTAGTGTGTATGTGTCAATCCCAATCTTCCAATTTATCCCTCCCCCCTTTACCCCTCAGTAACCATAAGTTTATTTTCTACATCTGTAAATCTATTTCTGTTTTGCAGATAAGTTTGTTTGTAGCCATTTTTAGATTCCACATATAAGCAATATCATATGATATTTGTCTTTCTCTGTCTGACTTGGTTCACTCAATATGACAATCTCCATGTCCATCTATGTTGCTGCAAATGGCATTATTTTGTTCTTTTTTTGGCTGAGTAATATTCCATTGTATGTATGTACCACATCCTCTTTTTAAAAAATATTTATATATTTATCTTTTGGCTGCATTTGGTCTTCGTTGCTGCGCAAGGGCTTTCTCTAGTTGTGGCGAGTGGGGGCCACTCTTCATTGTGGTGCCTGGGCTTCTCACTGTGGTGGCTTCTTTTGTTGGGGGGCACAGGCTCTAGGTATGCAGGCTTCAGTAGTTGTGGCACACAGGCTCAGTAGTTGTGGCGCATGGGCTTAGTTGCTCCAAGGCATGTAGGATCTTCCCGGACCAGGACTCGAACCTGTATTCCCTGCATTGGCAGGTGGATTCTTAACCACTGTGCCACCAGGGAAGCCCCACATATTCTTTGTTCATTCCTCTGTTGATAGACATTTAGTTTGTTTCCATGTCTTGGCTATTGTAAATAATGCTGCAATGAACATTGGTGTGCATATATCTATTTGAATTATGGTTTTCTCTGGATATATGCCCAAGAGTGGGATTACTGGATCATATGGTAGCTCTATTTTTAGTGTTTTAAGGAACTTCCATACTGTTCTCCATAGTAGCTTCACCAGTTTTCATTCCCACCAAGGGTGTAGGAAGGTTCCCTTTTCTCCACACCCTCTCCAGCATTTATTGTCTGTAGATTTTTTGACGGCGGTCATTCTGACCGGTGAGAGGTGATACCTCATTATAGTTTTCATTTGCATTTCTCTAATAATTAGTGATGTTGAGCAACTTTTCTTGTGCTTTTTTAACCATCTGTATGTTTTCTTTGGAGAAATGTCTATTTAGATCTGCCCATTTTTTGATTGGGTTGTTTGTTTTTTTGATATTTAGCTGCACGAGCTATTTGTGTATTTGGAAATTAATCCCTTGTCAGTTGCTCTGTTTGCAAATATTTTCTCCCATTCTGAGGGTTGTCTTAATAAGGAAATACTCTGAACAAATTTATTTTACCTTCTATGAAATTATCTAATCCTTGAAAGACACAAACTACTAAAGCACACTTGAGAAGAAAGAGATAGGCTGAATAGTCCTATATCTCTTAAAGAAATTGAATTAGGAGTTAAACATCTTCCCATATAGTCTACAATTTAATATTTACTTTGGTAAATTGACTGTTGTCCAGGGGTCTGAACTTGAGATTTACAAATTAATAAAAATAGATCTGATCACACTGTCCAAATGGGGAGAATGCCAATCTACATTAAACAATTTCTTTTGAGGCAGAATCTTGAGTCACCTTTTCCAAAATAAACTATAAAAGAAGCCATATTGATAGATTTCTTGGTGAGTATAAAATTAGAAAAGTTACTTAAAAGAATTCAAATGATGCCTTCTTCTCCACAAGAGTGCAACAGCTGACAGGAAGGTGAAAAACATCAAGTCACCCTAGGAAACTAGCTGCCCCTCAGGAAGATAATTCGCTGAGCATTCAAAACATTTGTGTTTGTAAGCCTTTTATTCTATACTTCCAAGGTTTATAAATATCTCTTCTGGTAATTATATTCTTTCTTTTGATATATTTGTATTTTATCAGTTTAGGACAAATTTTTCAATCTCTGCACCATTGAAATTTTCGGCTGGATATTTATTTGCTATGGGGGTTGCCAAGTGCATTTTACGACATGTACCAATATCTCTGGCCTCTACCTATGAGAATAACTCTGTCAAGTTGTGAGAAACAAAAATGTCTATAGACATTGCTAAATGACACTTTGGTAGCAAAATTGCTTCCTTTTGGGAATCACTAATTAGGGTTACGTACTGCTGCCCTTGGAATTGGTCTATACCTTTAAGATAGGCCTTTATAGCTTTCTTTATTATCATGTGTTGTGTTGATTTCAGAGTTCAAATCTCTGAGAACAATATTTTTTAAATTTTCTTATCCTTGTCCTCCATGTTTCAAAAATAAGTATTTTGCTGTATAGTGAATAGTTATAAAGGACATTTCAATCAGAGAGATCAAGGTGAGCAAAAGAATACGTATAGTTGCAGAAAATCCAGACCCCCCCCAAAATTAGTGTGTTTAACAGTTTTAAAATCTCCTTGATTTAAATATTAACCTCTTTCATTCTGTACTAATAGCTAGCAATAATTAATATTGAAGTTTAGAACATGTCAAGAAGAACATGCTCATGTAATGCTTACAAACCCTAATGACATAAGTATCATTATTATTCCCATTATGTACATGACAAAACTTAAGTAACTTAGTCAAACACATGTAGTAAGCAGCAGAACTAGTTTACAAACTCATCTTGTCTGCTTCTATAATCTGACTTGTAGACTTTGTGCTTTTACTGCTTGGGTAAACAAAGATAAATAACATAATTTATCAAGAAGCTCATAGTCTAAAAAATCTTCAATAATCCAGTTTTATTTTTGCATGTTATTTTATTCTTTTAGAATATCTAACCATTAAATTTTAATTTAAAGAAACATTAATGACAAAATTGCTCTGTAGTTTATTCATTTTCTATGCCTTGACCATAGTATAACCTCTAAATATTCATGTCTTTGGAAATTTTCATTTCAAATACTTTGGTCCTGAAGTCAGTTGTATCCCCTCCTATATGTGAGAAGTAAAAGTAAACACTGCGGGGGGAAATACAGTGATGTGATTATGCCTATAGTTCAGGGAACAGATAGAATCAGCTGCCTCCAAGGAAGAGGCATTGCCTGGGAAAATTATTGACTTAGAAAATTATTCGCCAAAGCCTTAAAGGAATGTGTTAGGTATACTGGAAAGCAATAGCAGAATGTATAACTCTGTATGCAGATGGTTTTCTATTATTTTGTTATTGTTGTTAAAGATAAAGCATCTTTGTGTTTTTGTTTTTTGTTTTTTTTTTGCGGTACGCGTGCCTCTCACTGTTGTGGCCTCTCCCGTTGCGGAGCACAGGCTCCGGACGCGCAGGCTCAGCAGCCATGGCTCACGGGCCCAGCCGCTCCGCGGCATGTGGGATCTTCCCGGACCGGGGCACGAACCCGTGTCCCCCGCATCGGCAGGCGGACCCTCAACCACTGAACCACCAGGGAAGCCCTGTGTTTTCTTTTGCATTATTTTGTGAGACAGGTGGGCTGAAATAGAAAAGCCTTTAAAAAAAAAAATCACATTGATGTGAACGTGTTTCATCACCTTAAAATATCTGTTGTTTACAATTGAATCATACAATATAAACAAAGGAAGACATTCAGCTGAAACAAGTAAGCTCAGGTCCCCTGTTCAATGAGAGAAAGACTATCTGTTCATACAGTCAAAAGATTTTTTGATTCGCAGACTCCTCTCAAATGTTTGGATTTGCATCCTCAATTATGTGGGCTCACTAAGTATCAGCCTCTGTCATTTCATCCTCTATCGTACTTGATGACAGTCCTGGTAAATAGAAAGTAATGATTTAAAGAAAAAGGTCATATTTGCTTAAAAACAAAAAGAAAGAAAGAAAAAGGATAGTATTCTTTGAAGAGAAACTTTCTATTTTACAAGGCTGCAGGTCCACAAAAACTCTGGCAGATTTTCTTTCAGAAAAGGGCATGGAGGAATGTGACTAATATCAAAATTAAAGAGATGTGTGTGTGTGTGTGTGTGTGTGTGTGTGTGTATGTGTATGTTTTATACCTTTCCTCCAAAAATGTTTGAAGAGCCTACCAAAGGAATTCTATCAGATTTGATGGCCACAGACAAGTACAAATACTCTTGTCCACAGAATCCTTTGGAGAAGACAGAACCTCTTTACTTCACTGCTGCCGCTGTAATAATTTTCATTTAATTAGCATTTAAAACTTTTCCCCTATCTCAGAGTAATATTAGTAATAGCTAAAAAAAGAGGCCAAGTTAAGACCCTTTCCCAAGATTCTCTAGTGTTTAATATGTAAAACCCACGTGAAATATTCATTTAAAATACAGGTTCTTGAGTCTCATCTCAGAGGATTTGAGTAAGTAGGTCCAGGATAAGGTCCAAGAGTCTGCATTTTATAAGCCACTCAGTTGATGAGTTGGTCCCAGAACACAGTTTGAAAAACATTTGTGGAGAGAGCCCAGCAATATGATATAAGATGTAAAAACTTTCAGTCATTGAGGAAGTAATTATTCCTTAGGTCATAATGAAAGAAAAATATTTAATATTTCTAAAAATAAATTTCAAATAAAAGAGAACTTATTCTGAAGGCCTTTAGGTCTAGAAAATCCTACTGAGGCTCGTGTGAGACCTAGAATCTCCTCTGCAGCAACATTCAAGAAAACTTCAGCCACCAGATGGGGGACTCAACCAACAGATCAAAGACAAGTGTCATCATGAAATCATAATACATCCAGTAGTAAGTTATCATCTTTTGTAAAAAACATAGAAAGAGCAATCAAGGCAGTCAGAACACAACCTTGATTTTAACATCCCCAGTCTGAACTTCTTGCTTCTCCCACATCCCTTCAATAACAACAACAAAGGCCTCAGAAATCATCTGAATGAAAATGATAGAGTACAGATTTACTATCCACTTTCTTTTCAATGAAAACCATTTTTGAGTCTGTCATCTTAGCTCTTGTCTTGCTGGTTTTGAGACTTGTCTAAAACGATCTGAGGAAAATAAGGTATATTGCACTGTTTGTATAAGTGGAGTTGGTACACGTATTTTTTAATGGGTTATGTTTGTGACAAGAGCTTTCCTTTACCATTTGATGATTTTAAGACATTTCCTTAACTGACAGACAAGTAGTTCCAGTGCAATCAGCTATTTAAAAGAACACAGGAGGATGGTATACTTCTGCAACAGGTCTTATACAAAACCTCCCAAAGCACTCTATAACAGCCTAATATATATTATCCCTGAAGGAAATTGTGAGGTTAAAGAAGCAGCATTGCATAGTGGTTAAGGGCATAGATTCTACAACTGAGCTGTTGAATGGAATTCTTGTCACTAGATGTGTCCCTGGTCAAATCACTTAACTTCCATGTGGAGCATAACAGTAGTATTTATTTTTTGGATTGTTAGGAGGATTACATGAACTAATACATGTTAAAGTCTTAAAACAATGGCTGGCACATGGCAAGCACTGTTTTATTTATTTAGTAGCACTTAAATAGTGCTATATGTACCATAGATGAAGAAAAATAGGAGATGGCTGGGGAAAATTATAATGTTAAATATAACTAAACATATTAAACATTTTTATCTACCAAACACAATGATTATATCATAGCAAATTCCAAATGGGAAAAGAGAAGAGAAATGTTTCAGTATTTAGAGTGTCTAACTCCAAATAACTAGTATTTGGGCTGAGACAAAATGCATGAATAATATCAAGATGAATTCAAAATTTAAATATTTAATCAGGCATTTAAGATATTGAGAGAAAGGAATCTAATGGGGCTTAAATAAAGACAAAAGGAATAGCTTTAAGTGCCCAGCTAACAGAACAGAGCAACTATCTCTAGCACACATTTTGTGCAGTGCCCGCTGTTCTCTGAGTCAGCCTCAGACCCTTATCAAACGGCATGTAACAGGCCCAGTGTCAAATAGTACATGGCACCTTTTCCTGAGGCAACACACTGACAAGCTCCGTGTCAGTTTACTACAGTCTAGGGGAGTAGTGAGAAAGGGAATACTTATCAAAGAGTAATCAGCCTCAATGAGGTCAAGAGGCAGGTAAGAATCAATAGGAAAGGAGGCAAATGTCACTTCCCACCCTCAACAGAATGCATTTAAATGGTATTCCTTATGGTTATTTCTAACTAGGGATCTGGGAGAGGTTGAATAAGACAGGAGTCTCTCCCTGTGCTTGATATAAGAGTACAGATGGTTCATTTGTAGAGATGAGAAAAAGACCACAACGCACCATTTCATCAAGTTCAGTTGACTTCACTCCTGAATCTGCAAAATTTCGGTTGAAACCTTGTGAGACACAAGTTTCTTGTGAGATTTCTGTGCTTTCAGATTCCATTCAAGTGGAAAATGAACAGGCTCGCTCTCAGCAGCACACTGCTTCTACTCAGGGTAAATCAAGGCCATCTGGGGGTGAGGTTCCACGAACCCGGAGTCCCAGCATACTTTCTCCGATTTTATACACTGTAAGTTCCAAGGAAAATCTGCCTCCCCAATAATGAAGCTCTTGCTCCCTTTATTTTGCTAACAATACCTTCATATCCCTTGTTCTACATTGACACCCATCATTAATCCCCTCTGTTCTTGAAGAAACATTTACTGTGGAGTGACCGAGAAAGAAGGGCAGTGCATGTAAGAGAAATAGAAAGAGCACAGGTATCACAAGGAGCAAAATTTCTGGGTTAAAGGATTGGAACAAATGATGCTGGATGTGGTAAAAGCACTACCCTGAATCAGTATTCAGTGTGAGGTACATAAAAGAAACACCTCTCTTTAAACAATGATTGTAATATGCATCTTCTTTCTTTTCCTTTCCTCATCAATACTTATTTCCTCAATAATTGCTGTTGTAACATAACCACTAAATTTTCTCACATTTTCTTCCTTCACCTTCCTTCACCTTCAGGATTTCAAAGGACACTGTAGCTGCAAGATCTGTCTAGTCACTTAACCTCCTATCACAGAGCGTCCATTTGTAATGACGCACATGAAACACACACATTGGAACAGTAGCGGTGGTTCCCTTTTGAAGAATATTGCAAACACTACTAAGTGTAAATAGCTTTGAGCTAGTGACAAATAATTGTATCTTATATGCACATAAAAGGGCCCCCACGGTGCGGTGACTTAGATGGAAGTGAAAAGAGGAAAGAAGCTGAAGGAAAAGGAAACAGGAATGTTCAAGAATATGGAGAAAAGATACCTGTTAGGCAAGTGAGCTTCCCATGTCAAGCCCATGAATAATCTGAACATTTTCATGTCCAGGGATATCTATTTGAAAGCCCATTCTGGGTTCCATTTTTAGTCAGTGCCTACAGTAAAAACAAGACCTTGAATAAAATCACACTTTCTTTTATTAGATAAACCAGTTTGGAGTAAGAACAGCATCTGACCATTCATGTTGTTTTAATAGAAGAGCTCATACTATGTATCTTTAGGTATGGAACTGAATTATGTTTGTGAAGTGGTGTTAATGAAATGAATCACTTTTTCTAAGATTAAACAATTTAATGAAGTAGATTTAACTAGATTGGTGTTTGGTATGACCAGACCTTAGGAAAATAATGCTGGCTAATTTAGAGTTACATGTTACTTGCAAGGGGCTTTTTGTAAGATTCACTTTGGGGAATGTTTATTTAGGGAGAATATAGGCATCACATTTCACTTTTCCAAGTCTTAAATCTATTTTTCGAAAAAGAAAAATTATGTAAAGCTATGTCCAGAAACTGGGCATCAGGGAATGTTTCTGTTCCAGTTTTAATGCACATATAGAGAGAGCCAGGTTACTGAAATTGTTACATACACAATTCAACCAACTCTGCAGGTGCAAAGAAATATTTTTTAATGTGCATTTTACCAGGACTGCATCTTGCAATACATAGATGTAAAACCATAAAATGTTGCTTCTCCTATTTATTATTAACACGGTTTTGGGAAGAGAACAGGACATCAGAGGGTTGAGGAAGTCATTAATTGTAGGTGTAAAGAATGGTGGGTGGGGTAGTTAAAGATATGTGAGAGGTTTGGTTTTGTTTGTCAGTTTTTTAAGAATAATTAAATTTATTTTTAACCCATTGCATTATAAAGCTTTGCCACAGCAGACTATCATAGAAGCCAAAATATATATTGAATCAAGTAAATATTTTTTTTTTCCCATTGGACAAATAATATATAATGGATTTTCTGAAGAAAAATTGAACTTTTCTCAGCACATTTGATATGTGGCTTTTAATAAACAATATAAAAATGTTTAACTAGAGTTACGTGACCCATTCTTGTATTTAAATGGATTGTTACAAAAATTATACACTAATATTTTTATGGCAATAAGCCAGAAGAAAATTATTTGGAACTGGAATCAGCACAGCACATTGAAGAGGTGTTGATTTCTTGATAAAAGTAGGAATTGCATGCTGTAAAAGTCATTTTTTTTTCTTTTTTCCAGAGGCCAGATGGTGTTATATTTGTGTTGTTCCTTTAACACTGTGATTAAACATTTTTATTTGTACTATCTCTAGCTGTTAATCAACATCTGGGTAAAATGTTAGAATCACTTTTCATCTTTCTTAAGTGCATTTGTTACTACTCAGCAGCTGGGGTAAGAGTCACAGGAAGGAAGTGGTCGCAGCCTCCTGCCTGACATGGCGGGTCTACAGAGGAAGGGAGGGAGGCGTGCTCCAGGCAGAGTCTCTTTGTTCTAAACTCTCTTTGACGCATTTGACCTAAATATGGTCAATTTCACAGCAAGTTCTGAAGACTGATTTAAAAGCAATTACACTTAAAAATTAAGATAAGGTAAGAATACCTTGAATCCTTTAAAATGGCTAGTGATTTTAATTGCTCAGAGTTTAATTATGACTCAGCAGCATGTGTGTTGCCTTTTTTCTTTTCCAGTGACAGGAAACAAGACCAGGATATAAGAGAGCAGTTAAGAGACTGCAATCACCAATGCAGAACAAAACTGCATTCAAGAGTCCTGTTTACCTCTAGACTCTGACTCACTGATGACCAGTAGACAACTGCCTTGTTCTCTTTGCTTAATGTTTCATACATGAAAATAATAGCCTTGGTATAAGAAACGATACCTCTCAAGTGAGTTGTGAGTGTCTTTAATTAATGCTCAAAGGGGAGTTTAATATATTTAGAAGCTAGCTGTTGTAAAAATGCAAGGTAATATGGCCAGGCTGAATTCTACAATTGTACAATTCTAATTTAATTTTTGCAGTTTCCTTCAGTGTCCTTTGCTAACACTAACTGATAAATCTATAAGATATCCTTTTATACTTGGGCTGATCCTAGAGGGAACTAAAATGAGCAAATGACTCCCTTAGCGTACAATGTTCAACCATGTGGTGTAATTTCCTACTTCCAGCTCTCCAGAGTGCCTTTCACAGTACCCAAATAAATAATTCCTTTAAATTGTTCCTCAGTGGCCTAGAAAAGTGAAATCACATAGATAGGGTAGAGCCTCTGTAAACTTATCATTTATAGCAGCAGATCTAGATTTCCAAAGTTGAAACTTGAAGTTGTGGTTAAATCAACATAGGCACTGAAGAAACATTCTCATTTCTGAAGATGCCTTTCAGTGTCACTGCTGTTTTCTACCTGTAACAGGACTTGGTAAGAGTTCAAGTCTCCTGAAGAAGAGAGGAATTAACTATTATTTGCCCAGTGGCCACAAAGGAATGCCTGAGTAGGCTCACATTATCAACCCTCCTTGAGAGGGACAAGAAAATCAGGGCAGGGCCTGAAGATTAAATGGTCAAGTAACTCTTACACATACAACCAAACGGCTTATCCTATGGTGGTTTGACGCACACATCTTAAAATCAAAGGAAGTGTTTTTCCTTTAAAAAACTATTTTATGAAAATAACAAGTGAAGATCTTTTCCTGCCACTTACCTTTTCAGCCTGAATTGTGACATATTTTCTCCCATGGAAGTTAAATTTTAGACAAAATAAGATAAATTATACTTTTCAAGGAGGTCCCAAAACAGAATCCAACATCCCAAATTATTTGTAAGTTCACAAAATATTTCTCCTCTTTCCTAATACCAAAAGTAAGAAACATTAATAATCTCAAGAATTATGTTATCCACATAAGCACACTAATTCTGTTAAGGTGTCAACTAATTCCTCTTGGTTGTGGATGGACCTGTGCTAGTATAAATGAGGATTGTAACTGAAATTCCATTTATAGCAGTATTCTACTTAAAAACTAAAATATCCCAGCAGCTAGGTCCCCAACGAACATTATCAGTTACACAGTACTAGATAAATTCATGCCAACTTATTTATACAACAGTGTTTGTTGAGTCAACAGGCCAAAACCTTGGTGCAGTTGTAGTACAAACTTACCCCGTATCTGTTCTGTCACAAACTAGAAGATTTACATATAGTTCCGATTAGCACACATTGTTCTGAATTGCTGCCACACTGATATTGGATCTTTGGGGTAGAAAGAGTTGAAGAGACAGAGTTGGAGAGTCATTTGTGACTTGAGTGGCAAAGTATAGCACTAAGTCTTAACATCTAGAACTGTATGCAACCCAATCTGAACAAGGAAAGTTTTCTCTAAAGCTGTAGCAAATTGAAAGGCATGATGCTAGAAAGTGTTTAGTGAGGAGTCAGCTTAACAATGACTATACTTTCACAGACAGATCTAGGACAACTTGCCACCATCATTATAAGACTAGTTTAACGTTCACTTCTTTACAAGAACTAAATACAAACACACCACTTCCTCCCATTTAATTTGTCCTACGATGGTGGCAGTGATTGGACTCTTTTTCTGTCATTCAAGTGTTGTTTATGAAATAACCCTGCTGTTGAATTCCAACAATTCTTTGCTTTAATCTTCTTTGCTTATTTAATCCAATACAACTGACAAGAGTAATAGATTATTTGTAACACATTAGAAAATAAGTTTTTTAAAATTTTAATTTACATTTCTTATTTGATTATCTTCATTGTTTAAGAAAGACAATAAATTGTGACCCTACTAACCAGAAGAAACACCTCAATGAAAAATCTAGTCAAAATTAAAGAGCTTTGCTCTGTATGATCATTATTCTTGAAACTTAAAAGCTTAGAGGGAAGGAAGTGTTACAAATAAAAATTAGGTTTTATTTGTTTGGTTGTTTGTTATTTGATATTGTCACACACTGGGACCTTTTAGGCATGCAGTTAGAGTTAGCCTGAATATAGGGGATTAGAATTTGGTTTATTCACCAGCCCCTCCCAAGTACCTGTTAACTCTTCTGGAACTGCTCTCCCTAGCTCTTTATTTTTTTTTTTATTTATTTTCTTTTTTGCGGTATGCGGGTCTCTCACTGTTGTGGCCTCTCCCGTTGCGGAGCACTGGCTCCGGATGCGCAGGCTCAGCGGCCGTGGCTCACGGGCCCAGCCGCTCCGCGGCATGTGGGATCTTCCCGGACTTGGGCACAAACACGTGTTCCCTGCATCAGCAGGTGAACTCTCAACCACTGCGCCACCAGGGAAGCCCCCTACCTCTTTAATTTTTATGCAGAGATTCATTCCTCCTTCCCAGCTCATGACATCTAGTAGGGAGACCAATCAACATTTTGCTCTAGAATAGAGAATGTGTGTCAGGCCCAAGTCAATCAGGTTATTGCATTCTACTAATCACAGTGAATGGTCTAAGAATAATATATAATCTAAGACAGTCCAATTAAAGTGAGTATACTTTTTGGTACATATACCTAAAACCAAGCTCTATCTTTCATGCAAAGCTTCCTACAGGATGAATAGAAAAGGATGTGAGGATCAGCAAGGATATTTTAACATGACAAATGGAAGAAGAGGTTGTGAATGCACCTGCACAAAGGAAATCTACTGTGATATATAGAAAGAATACCCAGGGTCTAGTAACATTGTTTGAACCCTGGATCAAGCTTTACCTGAAGCAGATTATTACTACACTTGAGAGTTTTGAAAACCAATAAATCAGTTTGCTTTTTCATAAACTGGTTTGTCTTTTTGTCACTTCTTTGTCATTTTATAATTGATATTTAATCTTATTCATCCTTCCAACAACTGTATGGTATAGACATTGTTATCTGCATTTACAGAAGCAAGACAATAATCTTAGTGAGGTTTAGCAAGTTGCCAAGGTTATCACTTGGTAAATAGCACAGTAGAGTTTTAAAGCTATGTCTGCCTGACTATAAATCTTACCCTCTTAAACATTACAAAATAAAATGCTCCCTTAAAAGGGGCAAAAATAATGTGATTTCAAAATCGAACTCCTTACAGCTGAACTGTCACTATTTTTTTACTGGCTTCAAGTTTATGGAAAAATAATCCTGTAAGACTGCAATAAATATAATTCAATAATAAAGTCATGAAACTTAGAAATAGTTTGTACAAAGATATGTCATATGATTCAGTTGTGCTTTATATAATTTATACTTGTTGTAATTGTATAACCTTCCTCCCAATAGTAGAATGAATCCTAAACTGACACTTTCCTTTCCCCTCCCCCTCACTCATTCTGGACTGGATATGACTCATTCTGTTGATCTTAGCTTCACCATAAGTCTTCCTAAGGAAAACTTGTTTTGATTAATATTTAAAGTACCATGGGGATTGTTTCCTGTTTTTCTTAAGCTGTCTGCCCCCTTGCCATTCTCTCACAGATGATTTGTTAGGCATGCAGGTTTGTATTGTTTCTGATACTACAAGAAAAACAAATAGATCAGTGTTTTTTAGACTGTTATACCCAGGAAGCTGCAGAGAGGAATGGATGTTACATATTGAGTTTCTGAGGACAAGTTCATATTTTTTTCCAAAAAGTTCCCTGCTTCTTTCGAAAACATTTGAAATTCCTAACTAAAAATTTATTTTAGAATCATGTCACCTTTATGTATGGGATGATTTGCATTTTCTCTGTCCCTCAGATATTAGGGTAGTAAGAAAACCGGAAAACTAAACAGTGCATACTTTCATATGTGACTTTGAGTAAACAACTTATCTGATTCTTAGTTTTATTCATCTGTAAATTGGAGATAATAACAGAGTGCTGTATGATAAGTTCTACAATATGGATGTGATGATGATGCTAAGGGGGAATATTTAATCCCCACCCCAGAAGGAGGAGAAGAAAGATTTTTGAATTGATATGATAGCTCTATGAACTTTACAAGTCAAGTATAACTTTATCTGAAAGAGAGGTAAGGGGAAAGAGTAGAACTGCTTCATGTTGAGTGTACCGAGTGCAAAGAACCAATATATTTGAAAATCTTGTACAAGATAGAATGTAGGGGAAATACATGCCTAAGCCTGTTGTGCATCAGTAAATTGCAAGTAATTCAGTGTGGAAAAGGCAGAAAGTGGGTAATAAGCCAGGATCAGTGGGAGACTAAAGATTTCTTAGGACAGATTAAAGATTTCTATCCTCAAGGGAATAAGGAGTCATGGAAATATTATAAACAGTTGAGAGAAATGATTAAATTTGCATTTCTACATACCACTCAGATGGCAATGTGAAAACGGATTGGATGGATCTGAACTCTTTACTACATGGTAACTTGATGAGATAGAGAAGGTAATTTACAAAAAAAAAAAAAAAATGGAGGCTCCTAACTGGGTCCTTGGGATAAATAATGATGCTATTCATTGAGAAAGTGACATTCAGGAGAACACATAATATTTGGTAGATAAAGGGATAACTTAAAATATTATTTTATTCTTTTTGTAATTACTTTCTACTAAGTAAATCACCATTTGGAAGTTTCCCTATTCAAATAACAGATGGTTTCTGTCTCCTGGCTTGATCTTTACTAACATATACTTAAGTACATAATTACTGAAAATATGAAAAAAAATGATATAAAATAAGAAATAAGTAGCAATAATAACAACAGAGAAAAAGTTGGAAAACTTTGTATTTGGGGAAAGAATTAAAACATTATAAATAATTCACTGGTAAAAAAAAGAAGTCAAATTAAAAAATTTAAGATTAAGTATAAATGAAATAGTTCTTCATGTGAAAACTTCCAGAATGCTATAAGACATATTCAATATTACTGAACTAAATTTATAACATGTTAGGAAAAATATAGTAAAATAAAAATAGGAAGATGGATTAAATAAAAGATTGTAGCAGAGACTAATAAAGTAGAATATAACACACAATAAAGTAGAAAAAAACTCAAAAGTTGGTTCTCTGAAACAGCTGATAAAAATGAAGGATCTCTAGTTAGATGAGTAAGAAAACAAGACAGCAGGTATGCATACAAAAGTAGGAATGAAAATGAAATAACAATTACAGACGATTAGTCTTTGAAAATGAAACAGAAATATCTTTGTTTCTGAAACCTTGAAAACTAAGTAAAAATGGACAAATTTCTAGAAATCTGTAACAATAGTCAGTGCAACATGGAAGTTTAAAAATCTGGATTTTGGAGCCAGCTTCCTGGGTTCACATCTTGCCTTCAAATTTTCCACCAGAGTAATCATGGGAAAGTGATGAATTCTCTGACCCTACCTTCTTTATGTGTAAAGTGGAGGCAATAATAGATCCTAAGACCAATAATTCCAAAAAAGCTTAAGAAGAATTAGAATATTTGACTACCCTTACCCAGCAAAGATAGTAAATCAGTAACTTAATTTTTTTTTTTTTCTAAAAGAAAACTATCCATGCTGAGATCTTCCTGATAGGGTCTACCAGTTACAAAAGGAAGAAGAAATTAAAATTTAATTTAATTTTATTTTTTTAACATTTTTATTGGAGTATAATTGCTTTACAGTGGTGTGTTAGTTTCTGCTTTATAACAAGCTGAATCAATCATACATATACATATATCCCCATATCTCTTCCCTCTTGCATCTCCCTCCCACCCTCCCTATCCCACCCCTCTAGGTGGTCACAAAGCACCGAGCTGATCTCCCTGTTCTATGTGGCTGCTTCCCATTAGCTATCTATTTTATATTTGATAGTATATATAAGTCCATGCCACTCTCTCACTCTCTCACTTTGTCCCAGCTTACCCTGCCCCCTCCCCGTGTTCTCAAGTCCATTCTCTGTGTCTGCATCTTTATTCCTATTCTGCCCCTAGGTTCTTCAGAAATATATATATATATATATATATATATATTAGACTCCATATATGTGTTAGCATACAGTATTTGCTTTTCTCTTTCTGACTTGTTTCACCCTGTATGACAGACTCTAGGTCCATCCACCTCACTACTCGGTGAGGTGCTACATCTTCTTTATCCTTTCACCTGTCGATGGACGTGTAGGTTGCTTCCATGTCCTGGACATTGTAAATAGAGCTGCAATGAACATTGTAGTACATGACTCTTTTTCAGTTATGGTTTTCTCAGGGTATATGCCCAGTACTGGGATTGCTGGGTCGAACAGTAGTTCTATTTTTAGTTTTTGAAGGAACCTCCATACTGTTCTCCATAGTGGCTATATCAATTTACATTCCCACCAACAGTGCAAGAGGGTTCCCTTTTCTCCACTCCCTCTCCAGCATTTATTGTTTGTAGATTTTTTGATGATGGCCATTCTGACTGGTGTGAGGTGATACTTCATTGTAGTTTTGATTTGCATTTCTCTAATGATTAGTGATGTTGAGCATCCTTTCATGTGTCTGTTGGTGATCTGTATATCTTCTTTGGAGAAATGTCTATTTAGTTCTTCTGCCCATTTTTGGATTGGGTTGTTTTTTTTCATATTGAACTGCAAGAGCTGTTTGTAAATTTTGGAGATTAATCCTTTGTCAGTTGCATCGTTTGAAAATATTTTCTCCCATTCAAAGTGTTGTCTTTTCGTCTTGTTTATGGTTTCCTTTGCTGTGCAAAAGCTTTGAAGTTTCATTAGGTCCCATTTGTTTATTTATGTTTTTATTTCCATTTCTCTAGGAGGTGGGTCAAAAAAGATCTTGCTTTGATTTATGTTATAGAGTGTTCTGCGTATGTTTTCCTCTAAGAGTTTTATAATGTCCGGCCTTACATTTAGGTCTTTAATCTATTTTGAGTTTATTTTTCTGTATGGTGTTAGGGAGTGTTCTAATTTCATTCTTTTATATGTAGCTGTCCAGTTTTCCAAGCACCACTTATTGAAGAGGCTGTCTTTTCTCCACTGTATATTCTGGCCTCCTTTATGAAAAATAAGGTGACCATATGTGCGTGGGTTTATCTCTGGGATTTCTATCCTGTTCCATTGATCCGTATTTCTGTTTTTGTGACAGTACCATACTCTCTTGCTTACTGTAGCTTTGTAGTATATTCTGAAGACTGGGAGCCTGATTCCTCCAGCTCCGTTTTTCTTTCTCAAGATTGCTTTGGCTATTCGGGGTCTTTTGTGTTTCCACACAAATTGTGAAATTTTGTGATCTAGCTCTGTGAAAAATGCCATTGGTAGTTTGATAGGGATTGCACTGAATCTGTAGATTGCTTTGGGTAGTATAGTCATTCTCATAATGTTGATTCTTCCAATCCAAGAACATGGTATATCTCTCCATCTGTTTGTATCATCTTTAATTTCTTTCATCAGTGTCTTAAAGTTTTCTGCATACAGGTCTTTTGTATCCTTAGGTAGGTTTATTCCTAGGTATTTTATTCTCTCTGTTGCAATGGTAAATGGGAGTGTTTCCTTAATTTCTCTTTCATATATTTCTTCATTAGTGTAAAGGAATGCAAGAGATTTCTGTGCATTAATTTTATATCCTGCTGCTTTACCAAATTCATTGATTAGCTCTAGTGGTTTTCTGGTAGCATCTTTCGGATTCTCTATGTATAGTATCATGTCATCTGTAAACAGTGACAGCTTTACTTCTTCTTTTCCAATTTGGATTTCTTTTATTTCTTTTTCTTCTCTGATTGCTGTGGCTAAAACCTGCAGAACTATATTGAATAATAGTGATGAGAGTGGACAACCTTGTGTTGGTCCTGATCTAAGGGGAAATGTTTTCAATTTTTCACCATCGAGAACGATGTTGGCTGTGGGTTTGTCATATATGGCCTTTATTATGTTGCAGTAAGTTCCCTCTATGCCTACTTTCTGTAGGATTTTTATCAGAATGGTGTTGAATTTTGTTGAAAGCCTTTTCTTCATCTATTGATCATTTTTTTTCCTTCAATTTGATAATATGGTTTATCACATTGATTAATCTGCATATATTGAAGAATCCTTGCATTCCTGGGATAAACCCCATTTGATCATGGTGTATGATCCTTTTAATGTGTTGTTGGATTCTGTTTAGTAGTATTTTGTTGAGGATTTTTGCATCTATGTTCATAAGTGATATTGGCCTGTGGTTTTCTTTCTTTGTGGCATCTTTGTCTGAGTTTGGTATCAGGGTGATGGTGGCATTGTAGAATGAGTTTGGGAGTGTTCCTCCCTCTGCTGTGTTTTGGAAGAGTTTGAGAAGGATAGGTTTTAGGTCTTTTCTAAATGTTTGATAGAATTCACTTGGGAAGCCATCTGGTCCTGGACTTTTTTTTGTTGGAATATTTTAAATCACAGTCTCAATTTCAGTGCTTGTGATTGGCCTCTTTACATTTTCTATTTCTTCCTGGTTCAGTCTCACAAGGTTGTGCTTTTCTAAGAATTTGTCCATTTCTTCCGGGTTGTCCACTTTGTTGGCATATAGTTGCTTGTAGTAATCTCTCATGATCCTTTGTATTTCTGCAGTGTCGGTTGTTATTTCTCCTTTTTTATTTCTAATTCTATTTATTTGAGTCTTCTCCCTTTTTCTCTTGATGAGTCTGGCTAATGGTTTATCAATTTTGTTTTATCTTCTCAAAGGACGAGTTTTTAGTTTTATTGATTTTTGCTATTTTTTCCTTCATTTCTTATTCATTTATTTCTGATCTGATCTTTATGATTTCTATCCTTCTGCTAACATCGGAGTTTTTTTGTTCTTCTTTCTCTAATTGCTTTAGGTGTAAGGTTAGGTTGTTTATTTGAGATGTTTCTTGAGTTAGGATGTATTTCTATAAACTTCCCTCTTAGAACTACTTCTGCTGCATCCCATAAGTTTTGGGTCATCGTGTTTTCACTGTCATTTTTTCTAGGTATTTTTTGGTTTCCTCTTTGACTTCTTCAGTGATCTCTTGTTTATCAAGTATTATACTGTTTAGCCTCCATGTGTTTGTATTTTTTACAAATTTATTCCTGTAATTGATATCTAGTCTCACAGCGTTGTGTAGAGAAAAGGTACTATTCTGTTGTTTTTGGATGGAATGTCCTATAAATATCAATTAAGTCCATCTTGTTTAATGTATCATATAAAGCTTGTGTTTCCTTATTTATTTTCATTTTGGATTATCTGTCCATTTGTGAAAGTGGGGTGTTAACATCCTCTACTATGATTGCGTTACTGTCGATTTCCCCTTTTATGGCTGTTAGCATTTGCCTTTCGTATTGAGGTGCTCCTATGTTGTGTGTGTAAATATGTACAATTGCTATATCTTCTTGGATTGATCCCTCGATCATTATGTAGTGTCCTTCTTTGTCTGTTGTCATAGTCTTTATTTTAAAGTCTATTTTATCTGATATGAGAATTGTTACTCCAGCTTTTTTGATTTCCATTTGCATGGAATATCTTTTTCCATCCCTTCACTTTCAGTCTGTATCTGTCCCTAGGTCTAAAGTGAGTCTCTTGTAGACAGCATATATTTGGGTCTTGTTTTTGTATGCATTCAGCCAGTCTATGTCTTTTGGTTGGAGCATTTAATCCTTTTACATTTAAGGTAAATATCGATATGTATTTTCCTATTACCATTTTCTTAATTGTTTTTGGTTTGTTATTGTCGGTCTTTTCCTTCTGTTGTGTTTTCTGCCTAGTGATGTTCCTTTAGCATTTGTTGTAAAGCTGGTTTGGTGGTGCTGAATTCTCAGCTTTTTCTTGTCTGTGAAGGTTTTAATTTCCCCATCCAATCTGAATGAGATCTTTGCTGGGTGAAGTAGTCTTGGTTGTAGATTTTTCCCTTTCATCACTTTAAATATGTACTGCCACTCCCTTCTGGCTTGCAGTGTTTCTGCTGAAAGATCAGCTGTTAATTTTATGCGGATTCCCTTTTATGTAAATTGTTTCTTTTTCCCTTGCTGCTTTTAATATTTTTTCTTTGTATTTAATTTTTGATAGTTTGATTAATATGTGTCTTGGCCTGTTTCTCCTTGGATTTATCCTGTATTGGACTCTCTGAACTTCCTGAACTTGATTGACTATTTCCTTTCCCATATTAGGGAAGTTTTCAACTATAATGTCTTCAAATATTTTCTCAGTCCCTTTCTTTTTCTCTTCTTCTTTTGAGAACCCTATAATTCGAATGGTGGTGTGTTTAATGTTTTCCCAGAGGTCTCTGAGACTGTCCTAATTCTTTTCATTTTTTTTCTTTATTCTGCTCTGCAATAATTATTTCCACTATTTTATCTTCCAGGTCACTTATCCATTCTTCTGCCTCATTTATTCTGCTATTGATTCCTTCTAGAGAATTTTTAATTTCATTTATTGTGTTTTTCATCATTGTTTGTTTGCTCTTTAGTTCTTCTAGGTCCTTGTTAAACGTTTTTTGTATTTTCTCCATTTTATTTCCAAGATTTTTGATCATCTTTACTATCATTACTCTGAATATTTTTTCAGGTAGACTGCCTATTTCCTCTTCTTTTGTGTGGACTGGTGGGTTTTTACCTTGCTCCTTCATATGCTGTGTGTTTCTCTGTCTTCTCATTTTGCTTAACTTATTGTTTGGGGTCTCCTTTTCAGAGGCTACAGATTCATATGTCCTGTTGTTTTTGGTGTCTGCCCTCAGTGGCTAAGGTTGGTTCAGTGGATTGTGTAGGCTTCCTGGTGGAGGGGACTGGTGCCTGTGTTCTGGTGGATGAGGCTGGATCTTGTCTTTCTGGTGGGCAGGACAGCATCCAGTTGTGTGTTTCGGGGTGTCTGTGACCGTATTATAATTTTAGGTAGCCTCTCTTCTATTGGTGGGGTTGTGTTCCTATCCTGATAGTTATTTCACATAGGCTGTCCAGCACTGTAGTTTGCTGGTCATTGAGTGGAGCTGGGTCTTAGTGTTGAGATGGAAATCTCTGGAAGAGCTTTTGCTGTTTTATATTATGTGGAGCTGGGAGGTCTCTCATGGACCAATGTCCTGAACTTGGCTCTCCCACCTCACAGGCACAGGCCTGACACCCAGCTGGAATACCAAAATTCTGTCTGCCACATGGCTCATAAGAAAAGGGAGAAAAAAAGAAAGAAAGCAAGAAAAAGTAAAATTAAATAAAGTTACTAAAATAAAAAGTAGAAAATATTATTACAAATAAAAAAACATTTAAAAGTAATAAAAAAATAAAGAAGAGAGCAACCAAACCAAAAAACAAATCCACCAATGATAACAATTACTAAATACTATACTTAAAAAATAAATAAAGGTTAGACAGAACCCTAGGACAAATGGTAAAAGCAAAGCTATACATACAAACTCACACAAAGAAGCATACACATACACACTCACAAAAAGAGAAAAAGGAAATATATATATACACATATATATATATATATATATAAAGGAAGAGAGCAACCACATCAATAAACAAATCTATCAATGATAATAGACTCTAAATACTAAACTAAGATAAACATAAAACCAGAAACAAATTACAAGCAGAAAGCAAACCCCAAGTCTACAGTTGCTCCCAAAGTCCACCTCCTCAATTTGGGATGATTCGTTGTCTATTCAGGTATTCCACAGATGCAGGGTACATCAAGTTGATTGTGGAGATTTAATCTGCTGCTCCTGAGGCTGTGGGGAGAGATTTCCCTTTCTCTTCTTTTTTCGCACAGCTCCTGGGGTTCAGTTTTGGATTTGTCCCCACTTCTGCATGTAGGTCACCTGAGGGCGTCTGTTCTTTGCTCAGACAAGACAGGGTTAAAGGAGCAGCTGATTCGGTGGCTCTGGCTCACTTAGGCCGTGGGGGTAGGGAGGAGTACGGAATGCGGGTCGAGCCTGCAGCGGCAGAGGCCAGAGTGACACACCAGCCTGAGGCGTGCCGTGTGTTCTCCCGGGGAAGTTGTCCCTGGGTCACGGGACCCTGGCAGTGGCGGCCTGCAGAGGCTCCCGGGAGGAGAGGTGTGGAGAGTGACCTGTGCTCGCTCACAGGCTTCTTGGTGGCTGCAGCAGCAGCCTTAGCATCCCATGCCCGTCTCTGGGGTCCCCGCTGATAGCCCGGCTCGCGCTGGTCTCTGGAGCTCCTTTAGGCGGTGCCCTGAATCCTCTGTCCTCGCAAACCCCAAAACAATGGTTTCTTGTGTCTTAGGCAGCTCCAAATATTTTCCCAGACTCCCTCCCAGCTAGCTGTGGCGCACTAGCCCCTTCAGGCTGTGTTCACGCAGCCAACCCCAGTCCCCTCCCTGGGATCCGACTGAGATCCTCAGCTCCCAGCCCCGGCCCGCCCAAGCGGGTTAGCAGACAAGCCTTTCAGGCTGGTGATTGCTGGTCCACACTGGTCCTCTGTGCAGGAATCTCTCTGCTTTGCCCTCTGCACCCATGTTGCTAGCTCTCCTCCATGGCTCCTAAGCTTCTCCCCCTGCCCTGTCACCCCGTTTCCACCAGTGAAGGGGCTTCCTATTGTGTGGAAACTTTTCCTCCTTCACGGCTCCCTCCCAGTGATGCAGGTCCTGTCCCTATTCTTTTTGTTTTTTTAAGGGTTCAAATATCTCCATATCCTTGATTTTTTTTTTACAAGGGTATACTGTCATATATTCACCACTACAATCAAGATATATCACTCCAGAAAATTCTCCCAGCCTCTTTCCAGTCAATCCCCTCTCCCTGCCGTATTCCCTGTCCCCTGGCAATCATGGATTTGATTTCCATCACTATAATTTTGCCTGTTCTAGTTTTTCATATAAGCAGAATCATACAGTCATAGTCCTTTGTGCCTGGCTTCTTTAACTTCTGATAATGCTTTTGAAATTTATTCATTTTGTGTATATATGTAGTTTGTTCCTTTTATTGCTGAATAGAATTCCACTGTATGGAAATACCACCATTTGTTTACTCATTCTCCTGTTGATGGACACTTGTGTTGTTTATGGGTTTTGGCTTTTATGAATTAAGCTACTATGAACATTCTTGCAACAGTCTTTTTGCTGACATGATTTTACCTCTCTTGGGTTAAAACCTAAGCATTAAATTGCTGACTTATAGAGTAGGTGTATCTTTAACTTCTTAAAAAACTTCCAAACACAGTTGCAAAATTGTTGTCCCCACCCCACCCCACCCCCACCCCATCTCCTCCAGTGAAGGGGCTTCCTAGTGTGTGGAAACCTTTCCTCCTTCACAGCTCCCTCCCACTGGTGCAGGTCCTGTCCCTATTCTTTTGTCTCTGTTTTCCCTTTTATCTTTTGCCCTACCCAGGTACGTGGGGAGTTTCTTGCCTTTTGGGAGGTCTGAGGTCTTCTGCCAGTGTTCAGTAGGTGTTCTGTAGGAGTTGTTCCACATGTAGATGTATTTCTGTTGTATTTGTGGGGAGGAAGGTGATCTCCACGTATTAATCCTCTGCCATCTTGAAGGTCTCACCCCACCATACATGTTTCTGCAGGTTGTTCATTGCACAGGAGTATCCAGCTAAAGGGGAGAGTGAAGGGTAAAATCAAATTTCCACTCTGTTGACCAAGTCAACTTCAGATTATAATGTCGGCCTTTTCATATTTATCAAAAATTATGGTTGACTGTTTTATGTAACTTTGATTTTTTAAAAAATGGAGCTAGCGCTTATAGTACTAAGATGTTTCTGTGCAGGAATGGTTATTTAAAACAGACACTGGCTAAAAGGTCAGAAACCACTGAAAAAGCCATAGAGAGAACCTTGAGAATCTCAACAGATTACCCCTCACTGCTCCTGAAGGGACAGCAGGAAGAGGCAATGACCTGAACCAGAAATAGAGTCTGACATGATTTCTGGATTTTATAGAAAAATAGAGTTATTCCAAAACTGGCCTGGCAAGATGAAAGCCAGGGAGACAACACCTTTCCTTCTATCTCTTACTCTCCTACTTATGCCTCCTGTTGACTGAACCCAACTAAAAGAGAGTAATCTCAATAATTTATCACACAGATGTCAGTCCCTGTTCCCTTCCCCCAACAGGGAATACAAAGAATATCCAGCAAAGGAAGTAAAAATCCAGAGATAGCTGGTATACCTCAGTTCCCGAGAGTCACAACAGTAATCGGAGTAAAATTATCATAATAATACTTTATTGAAGTATAACACTTTATAGTCTAGAAAGTACCTGCACATGTATGACATAGTTCATCTATCAAAAATCCACGAAGAGAATTATTAACCTCTCCACTTTACAAATTGAAAACTAAGGCTTGAAGACGTTGGTACTTGGGCATGGCCACATAACTGAAACAATAAGGAGCTTTCAATTCAAGACCATACAGGCTTCCCGAAACATAACCAGGTATATATTTAAGGTTGGCAATTTCTATGTAATGAATCCCTTTACTAACTTTCTCTTTCCTCACCCCAAAACATGCACAGTGTTAAGTAAGGTTAGAAAGATTATGGTGTGTTGACTTTGCAGTGATCTATGAGAGGAAGTTTTTGAATCAGAGAGATTAGGATGTGAATACTGTACCTACACAGAGAAATTGTGACTTTTTTTTTTACATATTTATTGGAGTATAATTGCCTTACAATGGTGTGTTAGTTTCTGCTTTATAACAAAGTGAATCAGTTATACATATACATATGTTCCCACATCTCCTCCCTCTTGCGTCTCCCATGACTTTTTATAAGTAACTTACCTTCATATGTCTAGCTTCAGAAATTCTCTTCTTCTTCTCCTGCATTCTCAGCTTATAGATAACTGGTTAAGAACATATGTTATGGAGTCAAATGTTTTGGGTTCAAATTATAACCTGCATTTACTATGTGTATAACCTGGGAAAGCATATCATTTCTGTGTCTCAAGTTTTTCTACGTAAAACAGAATCCATTGTAAATCCTTCTTTAAAGGGATGTTGTGAGGATTAATTTAGATAATTCAAGTAAGTCCCTTATCACTACTAGTGTTGCTATGAAAGAAACACTAGTAGAGGTTTTTTATAAATCGTCTCCACTTCTGTATCTTTATTCTCAAAAATTTCTATTTAATGGTGTTTTCTCAAAGTTAGCCATGACCTATATTTTTCTAAATCTGATGACAATTTTTCTGTCCTTGTCTTTTGTAAATTTCTCAGCAGAGCCTGATAAATTGGATTTTTCTTTCTTTCTTTCTTTCTTTTTTGGTGATACTATTCTAATTTCTCTCTCTCTCTTTATTTATTTATTTATTTATCTTTTGCGGTACGTGGGCCTCTCACTGTTGTGGCCTCTCCCATTGTGGAGCACAGGCTCTGGACACACAGGCTCAGTGGCCATGGCTCACGGGCCCAGCCGCTCCGCAGCATGTGGGATCTTCCTGGACTGGGGCACGAACCTGCATTCCCTGCATCAGCAGGCAGACCCTCAACCACTGCACCACCAGGGAAGCCCTAATTTCTCTTTTTGATCTTCAGCTTTGTATTAAATGTAACTTTTGACAGTTCTATCAAAGTTTCCTCATTCTACAACATTGCACTACTATTTCCCAATATAACTTATGACATCAGAAATTATCATAATCTACTTTTTTCTCTTTAATTTCAGTTCTACTAGATTGTAAGCCCCCAAGAATAAAACCTCATCTATCTTGGTCATTGCTGTATCTCCAATGCCTTAAACAGTGCCTGGCATATCATAGGCACATATTCATTAAATAAATTAATAGATTAAATGATATAGCATATAAACAGATGTCTGACACAAAGTAGATGCTTAAGGTATGATAGTTTTTTTATCTTTCTAGTTTATGTACATCTCAGTTATCAATGATTTCTTTAGTTGAATGATTCTCTGAGTGGTATGACTAGATTCCCAAATATAACTCCAAAATAACCAGGGACGAACATTCTCCCTACACTGAAAGGCCATCCTTTTATGTTCTTTCTTTTCCCAGTCAGCCAGAAATGCTGTTCTGTCTGGGTCACCAGCTCTTTCTCAGGGATTCACTCAACAGAGCAGTCAGTTCTTCCTTTGTTCTAACCTCTCCCTCCCAGATATGCTGTGTCTAGAAAGATCACCCCTTCACTCAAGCAGACCTGCTGCTAACTTAGGTCCACTCTGCCACAGGTTTCCCTACACTTGTGATATTTTTTCAAAGGACCCATTGTTTCTCCCGCCAACCTCATTTCTTTAATGAAATCCATTCTCTCACAGAGGTTCATACTTATTAAAACTGAAGTAATGGACATGATTCACCAAATTCTAAAGAACCATGTAAATTTAAAAGTATGGCCAGGCACGTGTTCTAATGAACATTCTGTGTCAGGTAAAAGAACTCTCAAATCATCCTGTAGAAGTTAGGTTTGCCGACCAGAGAACATTAAGGGGTGATGTGGCTTAGCTCCTCCACATACTAGCCTACAATACTCTCAGCTCTGACCCTAAAATAATGTTACAGCAGAACCTTAACAATATGTTAAAAAGCAGTAACATACTTGATCATTTTTATGAGAAAGAAGTCAAACTGTTTTAAGAGATTGAATTGACCATTTGTTTGAATTAACTGATCAACTAAGAAAGAACTGAAGATCAGATGACCTGAACTTACACAAAACACTGTAATTTTCAAATCACTGTTACATACATTATTTCTTTTAATTTATAGTGTTATGATAAAGTTAGAACTACCAAAAGCTATTATCACTAGAAAAGACCTAAGTTGTCATCTACTCCAATGTCTTTATTCTTATAATAATAATGGTGATAACGACACCACATTACTGATTTGAGTTATCTTGCCCCTTTGTAGGAAAATTAATAATATATTTTTTTAATTAACTTTAAAATTGACTTTGACTAGCTAGGGTTCTTCTAGCTCAGTAATATTGCAATGCATGTCAATCATTCTATATACATGATATTCTATTCTATTTGGGAGCAGATTTTTAAATTATATTCTCAGAATATTGTTTAAATTAAATATGGGATTAAAGTAAAATATGAAGATGCAGTAACATATTGGCAGTTGTCATCCATGTATTATCTTCTATTTGAAGTCATGGCAAATGCATAGAACTTGTACTACATTCTACAAACTCAGATACAAAGCTTGACATGTGCTAAGGCATCAAATCTAACAATGTCAGTTACTAAGAACTTCTCTGAAGTCTATTCCTTTTTCTGTCAGTTTCCTTCCATATACTATTTTGGAAGCTTCATAAGGTAATCATGACTAAGAGAACTCTATTAATTTTTTCCTGGTAATTTCTTACACAGCTTTATGGAATGTGTTAAGAAGAATATGAAAGTTAGAAACTTATCAGAAGTTTTGTCATTTTTAAAAAAATCAATTGCTTATCCATAAAAAGGGAAACAAACTTTGGTTGGAAACTAGTACCGGGGTGACCATGGAGTCACCCAGTAATACTAAAATGCTATGGCAAATTATCATTGACAGTATAACTGCCCCATCCTTACTGCAAATATTTATATACCAAACAGACCTTTTCTGGGAACACATATATAGAGAACAAAGTTGGAATCTGTGTTCTTGATTGTTTCCATGATTGTTTTGAGGGATGGGGGTTTGGTTAGGATATGTTTCATATTTTAAGTGACTTCCAGGAAATTATTATTTTGTTGAATCATAGATGTTAGTTTTACAAGAGTCCGGAAGAAAGCATCTGCTCCACTTGATTATTCTCACCCAGGTAATAAGTGATAATATCACTTTATAGAAGAAGAAGTTGAGTCTCTGAGATCTCAAGTGCTTTGAAACAAATTACACAGTTCTTTCAACTGGAAACAAGTACTTCTGTTACAGCACTTAGTACACTGTCATAATTGCCAGCTTAGTTCTTATTTATTGGTCCCATTCAAAACATTCTAAGCACAAAAAAATACACATAAAGAGATCACATGTATGGCTTTTGACTCACCAGCTCTTAGTACCCTGCTTGGCACATAACAGAAGTTCAACAAATGTTATTTGAAAAAAAAGTAATAAAGAGTAGAATGACAGTCCCAGGACTTACCATGAAGTAATACTCATATGTGAGCAGGAAAAAAAATTTATTTTAGTTAGAAATTGTGAATGAAACATCCTATCTGCATTTAGTAGCATCATAAAATAAGATAATTTTTAGAACAGAAGGGGACCATACCATACCATACTCCCCCAAAAAGAAATAAAAAACTAAATTTGATTTAAAATTATTTTTCAAACTATAAAATGCTGTATAAAAATTGAAACAAAAAATAGGTATCAGTACTTATTCCATAGCATTTAGTGGAGCCCAGATGAGGCTTTATTTCTTGGGCTTGTTAATACCATTTATGAATACAATCTAAACAAAAAAAATATAATCTCTTCAGGAAATGTTATATTTCCCTTTCTCTCACCAGAGGAGTTTCGTTCTGAGCCAGTGTACTCAATATAATTCACATTGAAAATTAACTTCAAAAGTATCGTGCTTTCCCACCATCATCATTATTAAAAGCCTTCAGGTGCTCAGTCCTCAACCTCTTTCAGGCAGTATATTGTTCAGGTCTTTTTGACAGATTTAGATACAGAGAACCAATAAATCCTTCTATAACCTCAAAGACCTATCTGTCAGTTACAGACTGACAGGTCTTTGTTTTGTTTTGTTTTGCTTTGTTTTGCTCTCCTTTATCCTGAGGGCTGATAATGGCTGCTAATAATTGGGACATAAAGATAATCAAAGAAGAGATACAAACAGCATTATATATTAGAGAATACCATCAAATTGCCCTGAGCATCATTTTTCTCATCTCCCATGAACATGAATGGGTTTACATAATATGTTTCTTTCAAATACAGCTGTCAGAAAACATCAGACAAATCTGATATTATTTTGCATTCAGGTGGTCACTAATTCTGCCAGAGAAGAATGGAAGCAACATTTTGAAAGAGTAACTTTCTGATAGAAATTATCTCTTCTTTTAACATACACTTACTTACCAGAGCTCTATTATTATATAAAATATGTCTTGGGTTTTGGATAATCATTTATTAGATCAACTTTGTAGTGATTTTATCTTTCAGTCAACTGGAAATTCATTTGTATTCAAAAACTCTTTGTTCTGTCAGGTATATTCATTCTAAAAAAAAAAGAAAAAAAAAACAGGAAAAGAAGGGATGGAAAAAAGAAAGAGAGAGATGGCACTTTCTGACATATTCCATTCTGATGCACAGGTGATCGGGTCATTCATAGGTCTCTTTCTCTGTTGTATAATCCGTAAAATGAGCTTCCTCAATTATTCTACTCTTACAATTCAAAGAGTCCCATCTACAGTTAGAGCTAATGCCCTGAAACTTCCAGAGAAAAAACTTGAGTACGTTTTAGTTTTGAAGACCATATATAAAGTTTACATAAATATCTGTGCAATTGGTGAAAATTGCTCAGCAATTTAGCTGTCTTCTTGAAAAATCTGAGGAATAATAATAATAGAGCCCTGATATTTGATTTTACTTTGGTTGGCAGTTTTATACTTTTAATTTAAATAAACATGCAAGCATTGTGGGTCATCTCATCCCTATGGTTCTACTCTGCTACTACAGATTTTAACACAATAGCTGATCTGAGGGTGCATTCCTATGATCAAAAGCAAAATAGACTTTAAAGAAATTTATCTTTTTCATTCAAGACTATTTTAATAGTCTCAAAGGAATAAGACCATTTTTGATTTGTCTTTTTTGGGGATTTTTCATTTGAGGCTAACCTAGAGCAAAACGACTAAATGAAAAGTAAATCTTAGGATTTCTTGGGTTCTCCTATGAAGCATCTTTTCTGGAAAGGCCATAATATCTCAAACAGTCTGTCAGTCCCCATGCCTACCTCTATGAAATACAGCTGCATGCTCATCCTTTACAGAAGTTATCATGAATAGTAATAAGAATATGTATATCTGGCTCCATCGGACAATCCAAGACTCAAATTCTGATGTCAAAGTGGATAAAGAGGCAGTGGCTTATGATGAATACCACCAAGTACAAAAATTCTGCCTATGAGAGGTGCTCTATACCACATAGTGACTAATAACTAAATCATATCTTCTCTCTCAGGGCATTTGATGATGAGACACACAAAGAGAAAAAGATAGTAAGTGACTTAGAGGACAAAAGACTTCTGGAGTGAGTATTATCAGTTTAGATGCTTTCTGAGAGTAGCTAATAACATACTCCGTCCTAAACTGCATTGAATAATAAGGAAATTAAATTTTCTCACATAAGTAATTCAGAAGCAGGTGTGGTCTAGGTGAGACATGTTAAGAATCCAGCTCCACTTCCCAATAAGCCATATTCTGTACATGCCTTTGTTTTCAAGCTGGAAGCAAAATACTTGCATCAGCTTAACAAGTAGAATCCAGGGCCAAAAATACCTGGTAAAAGAAGATAAACCATTTCTTCTTTAGCTATCCTGGCTTCAATGCAAGAAAACCTTTCCAGAATCCCTCCAGAAGACCTACCCTCCATCTCATTCATCACTGTTTGGTTAAATACCCCTTATATCCCAGTCATTAGCAAAAGGAATATGATGATTATCATGATTTATCCCATTTAGAAGATCCATTTGGAGACAATAGCCTTAAGAAGAATCAACCTCAAGGAAGAAGGAAATATTCAAAGCAGAGATACTAAGAAAGTAGAAGAAAGGAAAAAAAGCTGAGTCAGAATAGCAGCAAATAGAGTTTTTTTTTAAATCTTGAAAGCCATCAGATCTTTCTAAAACTTGGCTGAGGGTATATAAATTATTCTGTTTTCTGAGCCTACTTCCCTGTACATCTTTGCAACAAAACGTGGTAAGTTGAATTAAATTTTGCATGTTTCTATCAATTTCTAAAGACTAGCATAGCATCGTACTTACAGTAACACTTCAAACTCCAGACCTTTTATGAGTTCTCACGTGTTAGAAATTACTTTTCAAAGTCTCATTCCTTTAAGCCTTACTCTTTAATATTTAGAGTAAAAATATCATTAATTAATATAGGTCCTTCCCAGAATCAAACTGGCCTTGGTTTAATCAGAACTTTAAAAAAAATGTAGTAAAGGCATTTGCTTTAGGCTTCCCCACAGTATTGCCAAAGATACTCCCTATTCCCCACTCTTCTTCTATTTTCCCACTCCTCAGTTACTGTCTTACTTGCTATTGCCTTCCTTAACTCATTCATGGCTGCAAGGAAATCAATCATTATTCTTCTTATGATTCTATTGTTATTGGTTATTCACCAAGAGTTTGCCTGTAACATTGCCATAACCAACACAGAAGAATGTGTAAAAGGAGAGCCTTCTCCTGTGACTACAATTTTTTTGGCCAACTCAATAAACCACAGCTCTTTTAACACTGTAACCTTCAAAAAAGGGTATTCTCTACAGCTGTGTAATAAATTGTCACAAACTTAACACATTAAAACAACACAAATGATCTCAGAGTTTCTATGGGTCGGAATACAGATACAGTCGGCTAGGTCTTCTGCTCAAGGTCTCACAAACCTTTCACTAAAATGCTTGTCTTGGACCAAGTTCTCATCAGAAGCTCAGTGTACTCTTCCAAGCTCACGTGATTATTAATAGAATTAATTTCCTTGCAGCTGTAGAATTCATGGAGCTTCTTTCTTCAATGACAGAAAGAAAATTTCTCTTACTTCAGGAAAGCCCAGTTCCTTTTAAGGGTTCACATGATTAAGTAAGTCCCATTCAGGATAATCTCCTTTTTGATTAATTAAAACACAACTGATTTGGGGCCAAATCATAGGAGTGATAATCCATCATATTCATGGTTCCATCCAGACTCAATGGGAGATTATTATAAAAGGTGTATACAGTGGAGGGTGAGAAAACTGGGGAACAAATTAAAATCCTGCTTACCACAAAAGGCATTCTTCATTTTCACTTAATAGTCTTTATGTGTGAAATAAAAAGATGAATTGGGGATTCATTTGGGATAAAAAGATGAATGAGAGTTTATCTTTACTCAGAGAATTTAATCTAGAAGACATATGTAAAGATATTAAATAGGGCAATAGGATAAGTGTTATGATAAAAATAATCATACAGTATGACAATTCAACAGAATTGGAATAGGAATGATAAGGTAGTTTGGGGGAGGAGAAAGAAATATGGGGCATTCCTTAAAGAGATGGAAATCTCTTTAAAATTTGAAACTCTGAGAGACAAACAAAAGTTGGCCAGGTTAAAAGATAAGGAAAGGATGATACAAGCAGAAGTAAGAAAAAAATAAAAGAAAATGGTCATAATCTTTGAAGTATATGTTATTAAATCAATTAAATAAGGAAGCCATTAGGGTGAGGTAGTTATAGTACCTTTATAACCTACTGAGCAGACCAAAACCTAAGCCAATAAAGGCCTCAAGGTTGAGAAATCAAAATCTAAGAACAACTAATCATCAACAGTCAACTAGGCTTTCCCAAACAATGCAACATATTAAGCTACAGCCAATCAAATCATTTCCTTGCTTTGCTTCTGTCTCTTCTCTCTAAAAGCCTTTTCCCTGGTTCCTGTTGGTGGAGTGCTTCTAACCACTTCTGGTTTGGTGCTGCTTGATTTGAACCTTTTTTTTTTTTTTTTTTTTTTTTTTTGCAGAACGCGGGCCTCTCACTGTTGTGGCCTCTCCCATTGTGGAGCACAGGCTCCGGACGCGCAGGCTCAGTGGCCATGGTTCACGGGCCCAGCCGCTCCGCGGCATGTGGGATCTTCCCTGACCAGGACACGAACCTGTGTCCCCTGCATCGGCAGGCAGACTCTCAACCACTGCACCACCAAGGAAGCCCTGAACCTATTTTTGCCCAAACTCTTCAAACTGTTAACATGCCTCAGTTTATCTTATAACAATATCAACACATAACAGCTCATGAAATACTAGCAGTTTCTCATTTTGCTAGAGATGAAGGTTGGAACTGGAAACAGTTAAAACATACAGTGACATTATATTGAGAATAGTGCATGACATTGTGTAGTATAATAAATTATTCTATTGTGAATGGAAAGATATTGAAGAGGTTTTTGAGGGAAACTATTATTACATTTGTGTTCTTAGTATATCATATCATCTTTTTTAAAAAAATTTTATTGGAGTATAGTTGATTTACAATGTTGTGTTAGTTTCAGGTATACAGCACAGTGCATCAGTTATACATATAAATACATCCACTCTTTTTTAGATTCCTTCCCATATAGGCCATCACAGAGTATTGAATAGAGTTCCCTGTGCAATACAATAGTTCCTTATTAGTTATCTATTTTATATATAGTGATGTGTATATGCCAATTCCAATTCAAAAAGATACATGCACCCCGATGTTCATTGCAGCACTATTTACAGTAGCCAGGACATAGAACAACCTAAGTGTCTATCAACAGAGGAATGGATAAAGAAGATGTGGTATATATATACAATGGAATAATACTCAGTCATAAAAAAGAATGAAATAATGCCACTTGCAGCAACATGGATGGACCTAGAGATTGTCAAAAATATTTCTAGTACATATATCTTAAAAAGGACTTATATTGAGAAAATATGAATAATTCATAATGCAATAATTAGAAGTCAAATAACTCAATAAAAATGAGCATATGTTAAACAAATACTTCATAAGATAAAATATATGAATGGTCAAGAAGCCCTTAACAAATGTTTAATGTCATTAGTTACTAGGAAAATAAAATTAAAATTACAGTGAGGTTCTAAACTTGCTAAAATAGCTAACATTGAAGAGATTTGATATTTAGCAAAAAGACTGACAACACGAAGAATGGGCAAGATTGTGAAAGTACTGGAATTCTGATAACTTCCTGTGGAAAGAAAAATAGCACAACCACCTTAGATAACTTTCTGAGATTTTCCAAATCCAGTATGCCCCTACTATACTACTCAGAAATTCTATTCATTGGTATTCATAACAATTTTATTCCCAATCCCAAACATTTAAAAACCCCAAGTGCCCATGAACAGGTGAATTGATAAATAAAATGTGATATATCCATCCATATGGAAAAGTATTTAGCAGCCAAAAGGAAAGTGCTACTAAATTACTCAATATTATGAATGAATTTAAAAAGCATTTTGCTAACAAAGAAACCAGACAGGAGTAATTCCAGTAATATAAAATTCGAGACCATTAAAATTAATATATAGTGTTAGGAATTGATGTTCACCTGGGGAAAGGGTTGGAAGAAACTATAGTCTGCAAAGGTAAACGAAGAATGTACGAGGAATGATGAAAATGCTCTGTATCTTAATTTTACACTTTTAAAGGGTACAGTTTATTTTGTATAAGTTAGACAAAACATTTGAAAGAAAAGGAAATAAAGGTATAAGTATACAACTTAAGTCAGCCAATAAAAATACTTTAAAATAATAACAAAGCTTTCAAAAGTGGACTTAGGAAAAGAGGAAATAGGGTATAGAGTGAGTGAGCAAATTTTCATCTTTCATTAAAAAAAGGAAAATTAACAGATAAAAAATAAGTAACTTTTTTAAATTTATGGAAGAAAATACTCAGGGATTTAAAGACAGAAATATATGTTACTCTGAAGAGCAAGATTGGAGTGAAGTTTTAATGGTGCAGCTAATAATACTTATATTATTGCTTCTTTGTTTTTAATAGACTCTTCATTACCATTTAACTTTTTTCTCCATGCTAGTCTATTGTATGATTTTTAAAAGGCGTTTCTGATTAGTGCTTCCAGACCTAGTGCAAATCTTATCTTGCTTTCTTTCTTAAGAGTAAGCTCTGGACATTTGCCCACACCCCTTGTGTCTTGTTTTTATTAAGGAATTATTAATTCTGGCTGTTCATAGAACTGAACAACAACCCCCAAATAACCTTCATCATTTTCCCCAAGAGGGCTTATAAGCTATTTTTATGCAAATACAATTCCATGTAACCTTCTTTATGTAACCTTGTGTTTACTCGTAAGAACCTTATCCCTTTCCTCTCCCAAGTTATAAAATTAGAGTCACATTCAATATAGTAAATCATGGAAATTCCCAGGTGCCAGACCAAAAAAATAAAACAAAACAGGGTGTTATAGGTCTAAGGCAAAAACAAAGTTTTTGTCTATACAGGTAAAAGTACAGTTAGATCATAAGAATTTGATTTAACTCATCATATGATCATAGGATGTTAGAATTGGAAACATGTTGGGCCCAACCTGATGAAACTGTGTCTCCAAAGTCCTAAATATACTTTGTTTCTTAGTTATTAAACAGATATTAGACATCTGCTTTTAGGCCTCGATGTATATTCTTTTCTGAATTTCACAGTAAGACCCAAGTTTCAAATGTTCAGAAAAGGATAGGTTTAAGTCTTCTTTTGAGCTTCAGAAATAATTATTTTTATATACGTTTTTTGACACGTGTGAACCCTTGAGATTGTTCCAAAATCCTTAATAATATTGTCACACATGCCAAAATGCAAATAGTCATTCTGTCTGGAACTAAAATTACGGGGAAGAAAAATCTCAGAATATTAGGCTATAGAAAAAAATTTTAAACTCAAAAAACATTGTTTTTAACACAAAATTTTAAATAATTTATCCATTGAAAAGAAACTATTTCTGGACTCATATTCTATAGAAACAAAATAGATAAATTGGTCAGAGTATAAATCCACATTAGAAAGAATAACTCCTATGTATAGGTGGTAATGTATATGTATAAATTCTAACTGAATGATTAGTTATGTCTAAGAATTAACAAAGAGACATTTAGTGTTCAAATATGATTATTGATATACTTTAAAATGATGCTAATAAAACCTCAGAGGAAGATTCCTATATCTTTGTTCTGAATACATAGTGGTTCCTGAGAGGAGTATCATCAACTAGTATTTAGATTTACTTCTCAGAAACATGCCAGGTTTTGGTAATTTCACCTCTCTTTAATTAAAAATTGCATTTAATTATTCTTGTTTTAAATTTTTGACCCCAAATATTAGCCAACTGCCTGACACAAATGTCTAATGTCATAATAAGAGCCTAATGAATTATTGAATGAATAAAGGGAATTAAACACCTTTAATGTTTTCATTGGAAGTTCCTCATGTCTAAATTATTCTCTAAAATAATTTAAGCACCATCAGTAGTTATATTAGCTTTCACAGAACTTAGAACAACATAAAATAAAAAGAACTTAAAAAAAATCCTACTTGCTTGAACATATCAATGGAGCATAAGTTTCCATTGTCAAAATCCAAGGATGCTGAGTCAACATATTAATCTACACAAATTACATTTTCACCCTCCCTGTGAGATAAATACAGTAATGTTATTGATAATGTTGGGGAGAGGGAAAAGTCCCCTCTACCTTCTTAAGTTCTTTTGGCTAGTGTAATGATTAAATTGACACAATACAGATTAACAGGAGAAAAATCAAGTTTAATTTCATATGTATGGAGGTCTCATGGACATGGGACATAAAGAAATGACTAAAGCAGGCAGCTTTTATACTTTTTAAACAAAGAAACAATAAATTTGTGAGAAATAGAGAAAACAAAGCAACTTAGGTTTGGGTGCTTTATTAATTAAGCATCTAAACAGAATTTGGGCTTGGAGTAAGTAAATTAGTAAAGAAGTAGCAAGATTTGCTTATACAGCCTTATGGGCCCTGAATTCCCTATCTCTTGTGGTAAGAATATCTCTCTGCTCCCTGATACTGGGAACTTACCTTTCACATGGGAGATTTATTTTCTGCTTTCAGAGGGTCAGAGTGTTCTTGCACCGACTGTTTCTTAAGTAACTTGAACTCAAAATAATCAATATACCATTGTGACATATTTTGGAATGACCCTCAGTGAGCCCCAACAATAATAAAAAATGCTGTTAGGCAGTTATACTCTATAATTTGTTTACGTTCCCTATTATTCAGATAATTTGAATGCAAGTAGATGACCATTTTACTTTGCATTTGCAATGATAGGCTTTTTCTAAATACCCACTGAAAGAGATTTAATTTAGTGGGGGTTAGGAAAGGGGAAATTGTTAAATCTTTAGTTTATGAATTGCTAATCCCTTCTATGGAAGAATCAGCACAATTTTTATCAGAAGTTTTTAAAGAATTAAATCATAAGGGGCAAGGTTTTTATTATCTCCTTTTCAATATTCAAAATGAAGAAATGATTTATAAATTTTATTGCAGAAACTTTAACTACATTTAAAAAAATCTTTCTGAAAGGTGAATCAGTTGACTGATAAGAACTTGAGCTTTTTCATAAGGAATATACTTTAAATTAGGGCTTAGATTTATCTACAGTATAGCTTTTATATAGAAATGCAAATTTGTAGATTACTTAAATCTTGTTGAATTAATATGGGTGTAAGATTATTTTTCTCTCTGTGTATATTTAAGTATGTCAATTTCATGTAAATGTCTATCTTGTTTTATTTTCAATAGCAGAATGGAGAAATATAGCATTATACAAATTAACAAATCTCCAAAATAATCACTATTGCAAAGAAATCGGCATAATATTAATAAAGTAAGATATCTACATACTAGGTAAAATGACATTGGCTGTGGTTAAATGTCATCTTTCTTTCTGTAGGCAACAGAGTCTAAAAAAAAGAGGTAGAGATGTTCACAAATTCATCTGCTGAATATACAAATATAATTGAGAAAAACATATTCAGGTACATTCTACGAAAACCTTCTGAGTTTTAATCAACTTGGATAATGTAAAATTTGCCACAGTGTTTAATGATGTAAGATTGTGATTTAATTTGAAAACATGTAATGAGAGACTTGAACAGGATGGTCATTGATTTATGTCTAAAGATTCATAACCAAACACATACCTCTGCAAGTCTGCCAGGTGTATGCTGAATGCTAAATTAATTCTGTCCCTGGGTGTCTTGCCTAAAGGCATGTACAGTTTTTTCAGTTCCTCTTTCAGCTCCATGAGATACACAATTTTTTTCTAATAAATTACTCCTTTTGTTTAAGTTACCTTAAATTTTAAGTTTGTTTATGATTGCTACCAAATAACCATTTATGGATATCAAATCAGTAGCAAGAGTAGGTTATGAGCAACATAACTTTGGAAAAGTGGAGTATTTGTAATTGGTTATTGGGTTGAGATGAACCAAAAGACTGAAATTTTGGTTCATATCCCATTCCTTCCTTTGTTCACCTGAAGCCATATACTAAATGTTAAGGTCCTGATGTCAGTTTTTGTATTAGAATCCTTAATTTGCTATTATTAGGGATAAGTTATCTTATTTTAAATCATAGCTAATTGGAAGGAAACGGTAAAATTCATAGAATTTAGGAGGCTGGGAGTAGACCAACTAGACTGGAGAAGGGTCAGGAACTACTATGCTGTTTTCACCAAATAATCATTCTTTTTGATATGAACCTGTTGGCTAGATATTAAGAATTTTGGGAGACTGAATGTTTGAAAATAAGATGTAGGAGAGGACAAAGTTTTCCTTGACCTTCTTGGGGTCTCTGGTTGGGTCTGAAAGTTAAACTGACAAAGACAGATTAACAGGAGAAAAGCAAACAAATTTTATTGAATTTTTACATGTACATAGGAGCCTTCACAAGAGAATGAAGACCAGAACAAGTGACCAGAGGAGGACTCTTTACATTTTAGACAAAGAAACAATAAATTTGTGAAGAATTGACAGGACAATAGGTTTGTGCTAGAAGTAGTAAATGGTGAAGTAACTAAGAAGATAAGGGTTAGTGTAACAAAAGTTTGTTTGTACAGATTTCTTGGCCCTCAATTCCCTGTCTCTGGTGAGTCTTCCTGTCTCTTGGCACAGGGAGTGTACTTTTATGACCTGTAGCTGAGAAGAATAGTTGAGGTAGGGATTGAGTATCAGAGCAACCTTCTTACTTCTGCTGCTTTTTAAAATTCCTTCAGCTAATTATGGCATATCTAATATGCCATATTTGGGGACTGTGTTGCCTGAACCCCATCAAGGACACCAAAAATGCCCATCATAAACTGTGTACTGTCATATGAACTCTACACAACAATAAATGGGTTATACCCAAATAGCCCTAGAAGCAGAAATGTGAATAAGAAAGCTGCTCACTCTAAGTATGAGCTATTATATTCATATTGCCACTCATCTCACAGCCCAAAACTATGGTCTTACAAAGTGTTTCCTATGACTGCATGATTGAGTGATATTCTTCCAGTGGAATTAAATATGTTTTTATTCATTTTCTACTTTTCCTTAAAGGTGAGATGACCAAGCTCAATTAGATGTTAAGAATCTTGGAAGGAGCAAGATTAGAGGAGTAGTGACAAAGAGATTTGGGAATGGGAAACTGGACCTCTTCGAAAAGGTCTGGAGCTTGAAAATGTCTGTGTTTGTTGTGATTACTCAACAAATTATTTTCACTCCTCCCCCATTCTCATTAAAAAAGAAGCTCCTAGTAATCAGGTGTCCAGGCAAACCCTCTCTACATATGGTCATCCTCTTCACTCAAGCAGATGACCAACTAATTGTTTAATGGTCATTTCACAAAGCAACAGTGCAAAGAAGACAATGTATAGACTAAAAAACATACCCACCTGGTTACTCTAATTGCCAAGCTTTTGATTTTCTAGGAGTAGAGATCAATTTTAAGTCCCTTATATATCAAAAATGTTCAGAAATTCTGGTTTTGGGTTGATCAATTGAAGGAGGCAGAAATTTGCCATCACTGGAAGAGTCCCTTTGAGTCTCTTAGATTACTCTGAATTTGTGTACTGAGGTGAATATTGTACTCCCCCAAAAACATGTCTACCCAGGACTTCAGAATGTGACCTTATTTAAGAGGTCCTATATAAAAGCCATAGAGGCATCTTTTGTTATAATGCTTAGTTTAGGTCCCAGTTCCTGAAATAACTCGAGCAATAGAGGTGAAAGGAGTGCCTTTTGTTATTCACATAAGTTCCTTTCCACAAACCCCAAGCTTATGTTAATGTCTAACCCTAATCCTAACCCTAACCTAACCCTAACCCTAACCCTTTTTTGGATGGCGGTAATGAATGGGGGCTGGATGCCAGGTGAGCCAAGCTGGTGATTAGAGGGTTGGAACTTTCAGCCCAACCCCTGGGGTTGGGGAGAGGGTCTGGAGGTTGACTTAATCACTAAGGAGCATTGATTTAATCAACCATACTTAAGGTAATGAATGAAGCCTCCCTAAAAATCTGTTAAGGGCAGGGTTCAAGGAGATTCTGGGTTGGTAAACAACTGCAGGTGCTGGAGAGTGGGGCACCCAGTGAGGGCATGAAAGCTCTGCATCCCTTCCCACATACCTTGCCCTATCCATCTCTTCTGTCTGGCAATTTCTGAGTTATATCCTTTTATAATAAATCAGTAATCAAGTAAGTAAACTGCTTTCCTGAATTCTGTGAGCTACTCTAGCAAATTAATCAAACCTGAGGAGGGGGTTGTAGGAACCTCTGGATTTATAGCCAATCAGTCAGAAGCACAGATGACAACCTGGACTTGCACTTGGCATCTGAAATATGTGGGAGGAGGCTGTCTGTGAGACTGAGCCCTTAACTGGGGGATGTGATCTCCAGATAGTGTCAGAATTCAGTTCATTGTAAGATATCCAGCTGGTGTTTGGAGAATCTGAGAATTGCTTGGTTTGGAACCCTCTCCCCACAAACCCATACACGTTAGGTGGCCGGTAGTGCTGTGAGTGTAGTGTAAGTGTAGAGGACACACGCAGAGAAGTGTTTTTCCTTTACAGAAACACAGACACAGAGAGAGAACACCATGTGAAGAGGAAGGCAGAGACTGAGTTATTCATCTACAGCCAAGGAATGCCAAGGACTGCTGGCAACAACCAGAGCTAAGAAAAAGGCATGAAACAGATTCTTCCCTAGAAACTAGAGAGAGAGGATGGCCCTGCCCAATACCTTGATTTCAGACTGCTAGCCTCAAGAACTGGGAGAGAACAAATTTCTGTGTTTTAAGTGACCTAGTTTTTGGGACTTTGTTATGGCAGCCCAAAGAAACGTATGCAGATTCCTTCACATGCAAATCTCTGCTACCATTCCCATGTATGGATCAATCAAATCACAACAAAAGTTTCTCTGAGTGAAACTCAATTCATAGAGAAAGAAGCACAAAAATCATTTGGTTCTCAGAGGATGTATTGTAGTGGCTGGGGTGTCTCTTTCTGGGGAAGGACTGGATGAATTTTCAGTTGTGGTACGTGAGTATGATAAAGTTCAAGAAACTTGGGGCATGTTCTCTTTTGTGAAAATTGTAGAAGTAAGCATTAAATATGGGTGTTCAATGTTTATTGCAGAATACTGTGTATAAAATGAGAAGAGAATTGGTTTAGTTGCTTTCCAGAGATCATTTAATGATTTATGATTTTAAATTATATTCCCTTTTCTGACAAGAGTTAGATCCCCATGTTCTCAATAGTATTCCATTGGAATTGCAATGTTTTGATGTAGGATGAAGACTTAGCAGGACAAATGAGTCATAAAACAGATGACAAAGAAATACGTAAAACTACAAGAAAGTAAGTTTTAGAAAAATAAAAACTAACCTTAGGGAAGTTGCTGGAACAAATAGTAGTCAAAGCAGAATAGAGGCTGTATTTTACACAACATAATATAGACGTGTAATAAATATGAATATGTTTTCATTATTACTTTTCTCTTGCTATTGTGAATGTTATTAATTTATGAATCACTGCAGTCTTAGAAAATAGATGGTAATTGTAATGCTTAATTAAACTAGGCAAAGTGCTACCAGAGTAAATGAATAAGTAAAACTTCCAAGTTCATTTGATAAAAACCTCAGCAGTGTTATGCTTTTAAAATCCATAGTGGTAGGTTCTTTTTTTAATAGATAAATTTTCTGATGTTTTCCTACATTAACTATGGTACTAGTCTCATATTACATATAGCCATAAAAACGTATTTGGCACATTGTTATATATTTGTCCTAGATTCTACAGAAATTAAAGTAAATCAAAGACTGTTTGATGAAAATATTTTAAAAGGAAAAAAAAATGTACTTTAAACTGTATTCAAGGTTTTCTCCATTTTATTCGTAAACTATGTTTTTTAGAAAACACATTTCAAAGAAAACTAGATTACAGGTTTATTTATAATTTAAGATCGCATCCCCCAAAGATACAATTATATTGTAGCAAATTACTTATTATAAAAATACTTCATACCTAATGAGTACTTCCTATGTTCAGGGCACCATTTAAAACTCTGTTCATATATATATATATATATATATATATATATATATATATATGTGAGCTCACTTATGCTCACAGTTCAATGAAAGCATTATTGATATTATCCTCATTTTGCCAGAGGAAACTGTGGCAGAGAGAGGTTAAAATAACCTCTCCAAAGTCATAGGAAATTGAAATAACATTCCTTAATTGTAACTGGTAAAAACTGTGCAGAAATAAGATTTTCCCCAAAACTTATGATCTAATATGGCATTTTTCCAAGTATATTCTATTTTCCCATTAGAAAATACTAGTAAATGTAAGAGAAAGGACTCCATGAGCACAAAACTTCAAGTGATGCTGGTTTAAACAAAGATAGTCATGTTTGTGTGTGTATGTGTGTTGGATCTGTGTAAGAGTGTGTGGATACATATCTATACTTCTATATTTTTCCTTCTAGTTTTGTTAAAATATTGACACACAGCACTGTACAAGTTTAAGGCATACAGCATAATGATTTGACATACATACATAATGAAATTATTATCACAATAATTTTAGTGAACATCCACCATCTCATATAGAGACAAAATAAAAGAAAATAAAAGAAAAAGAAAAAAAATATTTTTTCCTTGTGATGAGAACTCATAGGATTTACCAGCAACATTAATTATATTAATCATGTTGTACATTACATGCCTAGTGCTGATTTAACTTATAACTGGAAGTTTGTACATTGTGACTACCTTTGTCACTATACAAAGGTATTAGGTTACTTTTGACTACCTTCCACATGCTTTACATGCTTTACATTTCATCCCCATGACTCATTTATTCTGTAACTGGAAGTTTGTAGCTCTTAATCTCCCTCATCTATTTCTTTCCTCCCCCCACCCACCTCCGGTCTGACAACCACCAGTTTGCTTTCTGTATCTATGGCTCTGTTTCTGTTTTCTTATATTTGTTCATTTCTTTTGCTTTTTAAATTCCATATATAAGTGAAATCATACAGTATTTCTCTTCCTCTGTCTGACATTTCACTTAGCATAACACTCTCTGGGTCCATCCATGTTTTTGCAAATGGCAAGATTTCATTTTTTTATTGGCTGAGTAATATTCCATTGTGCATGTGTATGTGTATGAGTAATATTCCATGTGTAAACATACACAATGGGATTATATATATATATATCACATTTTTTAATCCATTTATCTATGGATGGGCACTTAGGTTGCTTCCATGTCTTGACTATTGTAAATAATGCTTCAATGAACATAGGGATGCTTATATCTTTTCAAATTAGTGTTTTTGTTTTCTTTGGAAAAATATCCAGAGTGGAATTGCTGAATTGAATGTTAGTTCTCTTTTTAATTTTACTGTTTTCCATAGTGGCTGCACGAATTTACATTCCCACCAACAGTGCACAAGTGTTCCCTTTTCTCCACATCCTTGCCAACACTAGTTATTTGCTGTCTTTTTAATAATAGCCATTTTGACAGGTGTGAGGTAATATCTCACTGTGGTTTTGATTTGTATTTCTCTGATGATCGGTGGTGGTGAGCATCTTTTCATGTTTGTTGGCCATTTGTATGTCTTCTTTGAAAAATGTCTATTCGGGTCCTCTGCCCATTTTTTAATCAGGTTGTTTGGTTTTTGTGATGTTGAATTGTATAAGTTCTTAGTGTATTTTGGATATTAGCCCCTTGTCAGATATATTGTTTGCAAATATCTTCTCCCACATCGTTTTGTTGATAATTTCCTGTGCTGTGTAAAAGATTTTAGTTTGATGTAATCCCATCTGTTTATTTTTGTTCTTGTTTCCATTACCTGAGGAGACATATCCAAAACAATGTTAAGACCAATGTTGATGAGTGCACGTTTATATTTATATATAGATTATAGTATATATGTGTTATATATATATATAATCTATATTTATATAGCCATATATACATTATATGTATATATATAGTGTGTGTATTTATGAAGACTTTAGTCTTTAGTATACAATATATATTTGGATTGTTCAAAATGAGGATATAGACAGCTAGTTAGTCAAAATATTGAATTCACACTACATTCTAGGTATTGGGCTAGGAATCAAAGATGCAGAAAATGGCAGAGACATACACAGCATTGACTGGTGGAGAAGTCATGTGTAATGAGAACCATAATGAAATGCAAGGTTTAATTTAAACCTATAAAAAGCACTGTCAGGGAAGTCTTGGAGGAAATGACATTTAAGGTTTTTAGAGTAAAATTAAGAGATGAATGAGCTACTTAGCTCAAGAGAAGGGAAGATATTTCAGGCAGAAATATATCACGTGCAAAAATGCTGAGGCAATAGAGAGAATAGTAACGTCAGCTAGATTAAAAAGAGTGAAAAGATGCTGCTACAAGGTGAGCCCAGCAAACTTGACAGGTTCAGAAACTTAGTGAGATCTGATAAGAATTTTGGATTTTATCCTAAGTGTAATCAACCAATACAGAGTTTTTATAAAATATGTGCCAATATTAATTATCCATTATAAAAAGATAAAGAGTAGTTCCCACTTAATTCATGGTCTGCTTTAATAATACAGGTCATATTCAGTCTATCTTCAAAGTATAATTTGAATCTATATGCTTCTCTCTGTCTATTGCTACCACCTTGGTCTCCCTTTCTCAACTTGATTATATCAATTACCTGCTAACTGCTCTGCTATCAGCTCCCCCACCCCCAATTCCTAGTCTTAATTATGAACCCAAGGATCATTATAAATCATAAATCATAAATCATAAATCAGATTTTACCCCTCCCGGCCTAAATACCCACTGCTAATAAAGTACCAATGCCTCACAATGGCCTTCAAGACCCTTAGTGCTTTTGTCTCTATCTAATGCTCTGATCTTGTTTACTCTTATTCTAGAGACTTTGTACTTACTACTCCCTCTGTTTTCTCTTTAGGTACTCTGTTGTATAGACATTACAAGGGCATCCAGGCAAAGGGAAAAGCAGATCAGAATTTATTTTCCATCAAATAATATAAGATTTGTAAAATTGTTGCTTTGTCTAGTTATATCATCTCTTAGATTTCTAGAATTCTGCCAAGAAGTACCTAGATAACTCATAATTCCAAATATTTTGGACAATATGAATTGAAAACACAAAGGCTAACACCTGATTTTCTCAGAGGATAAAACAAAATTTGGAGTTGGAGAATACATAAAATTTATAATTATCTCAAATTTCTAGTTTTCTTTTTTATATGTAGATGTATATATGGGAGAAACCTGGCTGTTTCTTTTTAGGTGAGAATTAAGAACCTTAATTCCCTAGTGCATGAGATATTAATACTGAGACATACTTTCCACTGCCCTTGTTAATTATGATACTTTACTCTTAGGACTTTAAAAAATGCTTCTGTAAAACAATAGATGGATTGCTAATGTCCTTGAATGTGTCTCTCTACAGTGGATGCTGTGATCCAGATGGGGTTCCTGAGTTGATTACTCAGTCTAAGTAAGTAACATATTCTGTAAATAGCAAGCTAACACCATCTGCACAGGCTGTTTCTTGAATGTTCATAAGCTACAGGAAATCAACTCTGCCCTAATTTCCTACATGATTCAATAGGGTGGAATCCATGGGAATACAAGCTAATGTGACCTTTAACTACACTCCTATGATATTAAGCTTCAGATGAAAAATTTTGGGAAGAGGTAGGCTGCCCTTTAATGTTTGGAATATGCATCTTTGCTGGTATTTGTAAATAAAGCTTAGCAATTTTGGAATTGTTAGTCTTCGCAACAGGAATCACCTCAAATTCACATCATATATTTATGTAAATCTTGTAAAGCGTAAATCTTATAAAGCTTATAATTGTAAAGACTATTCAAAAGTAATTACAACCTAGTCATCTAGATTGGTGCTCAAATTTAATATGCTTATAGTCTGACTCTTTACAAGATTATTTCTAATTACTCTATCTTTTCTTAGTTGCCACATTCTTCTTAATAATATTCTTAGGAGCTCTCACATTATAAGATCTCACCATTACATTCTAAATCTGTAAATTTGATACATACATTCGTTTGCAAGGACGACTTAATAGGCATGTAAAAATGTCTAAACTGGAGGATGGATTTTCTAAGGAAATATTGGTAATATTGATGGATCAATGTCTATGTCAATAATGTTGTTGCTCCTCACTGGGAAAAAAACAAAAAAACCAAAAAATTTCCCAACTCACTCAAATGGGAAATGGTAGCTGCAGACCTCTCAGAGACAGATGGAATTTGAAAGTAGGAAACACCAGAATGTCACTTATATGTCCAGGTAAACATATCTGAATAACAGAATACAAAAGAGGCTGCAGGTCTGAGAGGAAAAACTGGGCCATTCTTCTACCTAGATAGACAGATAATAACACATTTGTACCAATTCTAAAGTGAATACATGACAACAAGCACATATTTTCCCCTTATTGAAATATATATATATATATATATTGCTTTGACTCCAGCAAGTCATTTAATCTAGCAAAACATTTTAAACAATTTCACCAAAATGCCATCATTGCACTTGAAAGCCACCTGCCCTTTCTAGTGATGGCAAAAAAATACAAACCTGGGGGGGTGGCGCAGTGGTTGTGAGTCCGCCTGCCCATGCAGGCGACGCGGGTTCGTGCCCCGGTCCGGGAGGATCCCACATGCTGCGGAGCGGCTGGGCCCGTGAGTCATGGCCGCTGAGCCTGAGCGTCCGGAGCCTGTGCTCAGCAACGGGCGAGGCCGCAGCAGTGGGAGGCCCGCGTATCGAAAAAAAAAAAAAAAAAAAAAAAAACCTGAGAAAGTCTAATTAAGGAATATAAATATTAGTGAATGTTGTAAGAAGGAGTTGAATTTCTCTTAATTCGTTTATACCAACACATTTTGAAAAGTCTATGTCAAGATGGTGCCAGATGGGGAGGTCAGAGATGAAAGATTGTCTCTAGACTATAATAAAACATTCTGCCCAACTTTTAGTCATAAGAATAGTTACTTAGCAGCCATATTTAACTTTTGACTCTTCTCCCTGACTTCTGCTGTTCGGAGCAGTGATAGGTTCTCAATCCAAGCTGGGATCACCAAATTCTCTCCCCAGCAAATTTGAGAAGGGAGTTCAGAGGCATTCTCTATGTAGCTGGAACTATAATGTGTAAAATTCTTGAGCTACAGGGTGGCCATTTTGTATTTTGCCAAGAGGATAGAATCATGGACAGCTAGTCTACTAAGAGGGAGAATACTGAAGTAGACTGAGACAAAGAAACAAAGATAATGGAGAGAAATTGTCTGTTAGCCTCTGTTAGAGTTTCAAGTTATCCCTTTTTCCTGGTAACTTGCTATTCTCCAGCCCCTGTGTTTCACTGAACATTTTAAGTCCTTATATTAGAATTCCCCTTTACCCTTAATCCAGCTTGTATTGTTTTCTGTCAATTGCAATTTAAGGACTCTTAACTGCTACAAGGACTTTTAGTCTAGTGTAAATCTAGAAAACTAAATCCGTAATTATAATACAGATGCTAAGTGGTAAAGAAAGCACCTAAAAAGCATTATACTCCAAACTAAGCTAGAAGGGATGAGACACGTTATGTTATGATGAGAGGACAGGATCGAAGGTGGAGGTAAAGATAGGAAAAATGTTCCTGGAGTCAAGGTTGTCATGAATTTGACACTTGACCATATGCTAAGAAATACAGCACCAAAAGAAGCTGGGCACTAGAAAATATAGGCAGGGCCTGAGAGTGCATATTGATATATTCTCTCTGAGTGTTTATAATATATGTCTAGATAAAACCTTCCAGGTAACAATTACCCTGAATCAGAGGGGCATGTTTTGGCAAGGGTAAAATGAAGGGCAGCATAGAGAAACACACACACACACACACACACTCATTCTTGTTTGCCAGGTCATCAAACCAATTTCCAGAATGGTGGCTGTTAATTCAGTATCCCTATTTCTTTGAGATGCTACAGATATATAAAACAGTTAGGTCAGCATAGGTGTTATCAAGGGAAAATAAAATGCCTACCAACTTCATTAAGATAAACTGTGTCATCGATATAAAAGAAGTAAAATATCTTGTTAAAAATATTAGCAGCTAATCTCTGTAAGGAATGTGATTTCTGTAATAATTCTATACTTAGGAATTTACCTACTTCTGTTGGCTGTGGGTTTCCTTTGCCTTTAGGCTTTCTAATTAGTTGGCCATTGTGATCAAATGTCTCACTGCAATTTCCCTCCAGAACCTTTAAGAAGGATTCAAGATAGCTGCCATCAGGGTTGTTATTATTCAAAGGTATCTATTTTAAATGCCTGGATATAACGTGATCAAAATCTACTACTACTTCTCATTTTCATTCATAAAAATGTAATGCCTCAAGAACATCAAAAGCTAAGTGAGTTGGTTTTTATCATTTTATCAAATTTCACCAGGTTTATGTCCTTTCTGATATGAATATACTGTTTGAAGGCCAGAAGTTTCATTCTCAAAAGAAATGTGGATAGTAAAACAAGCAAACCAACAAACAAATAGAAAAACACCACAAAGAAAAAGAAAACAAGGAAAGAATAAGCCTACTAAAATGAACTGAGGGAGTCTACGTCTTCCCCATGATCAATGGAGCAACCAAGTTCCTTGACCTTGGAGTCTCAAAATATTGAAAGCATCCCAGCACTCCTATGCCCTCTCAACCTTCATGTAAAATTAGCCTGATGTGGAGAAATATATGTAGATTCTTTATTTTCAATATTACCAGATCATATATCATAACAATTTAAATCTAAAAATTTCTTTAAAATTATTTTTTAGTCTCCTGATTTTACCAAAAATGTAATGGAAGGGTAGAGAGGTTAAGAGACTCTGGCAATAATCTATATGTTTTCTGGTCCGCCAGAAGTCACAACTATGTCATCTCTGGACTTCTATAATAACCTCCCTTAAAATCTGCATTCTTGGGCTTCCCTGGTGGCGCAGTGGTTGAGAATCTTCCTGCTAAAGCAGGGGACACGGGTTCGAGACCTGGTCTGGGAGGATCCCACATGCCGCAGAGCAACTAGGCCCGTGAGCCACAACTACTGAGCCTGCGCGTCTGGAACCTGTACTCTGCAACAAGAGAGGCCATGATAGTGAGAGGCCCGCGCACCGCGATGAAGAGTGGCCCCCACTTGCCACAACTAGAGAAAGCCCTCGCACAGAAACGAAGACCCAACACAGCAAAAATAAATAAATAAATTACTAAACTCCTACCCTCAACATCTTCTTTAAAGAAAAAAAAAAAACAATCTGCATTCTTCAATGATCTCTATCTCCACTAAAAACTATGGCTATAGAGTTATTAGAAGAAATTAAAGTTAATGTTTTACTCTCTGTAGAACTTTTTACAGTATATATCCTTTACCACATGCTACCCAGAAGTACCATTACCCTATCTTACATATACTTTGATATTGCTTCTTCAGGAGTCTGCAGTATTCACCATCACTTCCAAAATAAAGGTGAACCACTTTTTAAAGGCTGGAGTTAGATTGCTCTGTAGATAACCACTCATCTCACTCATCTGCATCTGCCTTCAGTAGTGTCTCTAATCATTGACCACCCCTCCAAAATGTACTTCACTTCCAAACATAACAACATTCTTCTAAACCAATTAACTGAATATTTCCTTCAAATCTCTTCCTCTGAGGCCCTGCTGAAATGTCTCTCTTCTGTTCTTCCTAATTTATATTTGATTTATTTATTCTGGAAAGCCAGCTCATAAAAATCCTTTCTGGGCACTGTTGTTTCTTTAGCCCTTTTCTCTGGTCCGCACGTTATACTTTTTAACAGTGCTGTTCATATCATTGAATCATAGACAGCTCTTGACTTAGATTTCTTTTTTCCCAGCAATGGCAGTGGATTATACTTCTCTAGCCATAAATGATTGAAACTACTGGTAAAACTGCATCCCTCTGAAACATTTTTTTTCCATGCCAAGAAAAGGGCCAGTAGAATAATAGACATCATAATTTTAATATTATTAGCACCAATAACCAAACTCTAGCCAGCTAAAGAGTATGTTGATGCATTGCAGTTTTATTATGTTTATATTTGTTGTTTTTGTTGCTGTTTGGTTATGTTTGTTTGCTCACGTATAGTGTATGTGTGTCTGTGTTCGTGTGTGTGTATTTGTGTGTTTCAGTTGTAGATATGTGGCACACCTAAGAAGAAATGTGTACTTTTCCATCACCTAGATTCTAGATTATCAGGTAACCATGACAGATATTGCTTCCTTAACTGCCTCTAGCTCCTTTGACAATTTCAGACCTGGCAGTTGTTCTTGCCATGTAATGAGTTAAAAAGCAACGAAGAACACCAATCCCACTGCCACCCACACCATCACAAACAAATGTGTGTTTGTGCGCATGAGCCTATGTATATTTGTAACCTTCTCATCAGCCTACAACTAGATCTAAATATTCTGCCAGTAGGATTAAAGCCTCCAAAAAAGCAGACTTCATAGTCTTGCCTTGGGATAACACATAGATGTGGATATATTCCTCCTAGGGATCTGTAATGCTGCAGGTCTACTTTGGTTTTTTTAATTCTCTCCTTTAATAACTTAGTTTTTTCAAAGTTACTTCCTGCTGTCACAAAGAGAACTTAGACTGCAAAATGTTCTTCAGCTTCTCCTCGACATGGATCATCTTGAAACTTTTGTATTAATAAATGATCTCCTTCTTCTCTTGGCAATCTTCTCTTGGAAAAATTTTGAGATTTGATACATTTCAGTCTCACTTTCCTTCAGTCCGATTTTCCTTCAACATTTAGATTTTATTAGTTTTTAGAAACATTAAATTAACATGCTGAATAATAAAAGAGTCAATAAGATGTTTTTTTATAAGCATTGTATATAAATTTAAGGAAAAGACTATTGAGGAGCTGACAGATTGGAACAGTAATAGTTAATGGACATACAGTGCAGGATAAATTACATTCTTTATGGAAATTTGTAGCAAGTAATCCTTGAAGACCATTTCCTTTTATCAGGGTAAACCATGAGAAAAAAACAAAAGAAATTTCAGTGTTATAATTACATGAAGTGTCCAAATAGGACTTTTAAAAGCAAATCTATAGTCAAAGTGTGATGCATAAAGACACACTTTGTTACTCTGTGGTTTGAAAAAACCACATGTACTTCACTTGCCCTTGAATTTCTGCACCTCATTTTTAACTGTACTTATTTTACATTTTACTTACAGAGATTAATCTTCTCTTTTGCTAAGTGCATTGGAAATCATGAGCACTAACTATGTAAATGATGCTAGGAAATGTATCCCCCAAGTATGAAATAAAGCTCTAACTAGATAATGTTAATAAATATTAATATGTGAAGATAGCAAAGGAATATTGAATGATTAAGCTGCCCAAAATAAGCATAATAATACACCTAAAATTCTTGAGGCAGCTATTCAGTATTTTAGGGCTCGACAAATATTAACAAAGAAGAGCCTGCAAAGAGAATTGTACGTCCTAAAGCTTTATGACTTGAATCGCCCTAAGGAGAAGAATGACCAGTAATTACAACGAAATAGGTGAAGAATTGACTCAATAGGTTAAAGTTGGTAATTAATTCTGATAGATTCAGTCTACTTTTTCATCTTTCAATTATACAGTTTTTTTTCCTAAAAAAAAAAAAAACTCCAGTTATTTGCTAAAAAAGAAAAACATATATTTTTTAGGGTTTCAGAGTCTCTGGAGAATTTGCTTCCACCCTGGCCACATTACCCAGTTGGGTGGTCTTCAGATTATTGGAGCAAAGGGAATGTACTGGTGTTAAGGAGAATGTAGAAGTCTTTGTCTCCCAATGCAGAAGTGAAATCCACCAAGAAACATTCCATGGATGCCTCACATCTTTGCAGGTTCACAGAGTAAAAGATGAAATAAGTAGCAAGTTCCCTAATTCCCTACTGCAAGACAGCATCATAGAACCATCCTTATATTTATTTTTTATTGGTTCGAGTATTTGAAGACTCTCATGCCCAAGCCATAACACATAGCTTTAATTCAAGAGGGCATTCTATCCACTGCTCTGCATCCGGGTTGTTTCCAATACACTCTCATATTGCTATAAAGTAACCTGACAGACGACTAGATCAGAGGAGTTTTCTAAGGAAGAATTGTCCCAGGCCATAAATGTTTTGTTTCCATACTAAAGAAAGTGAAGAGAGTAGATGATTGTAACCTTGCTTGGATGCTCAGGTGCCTCCTGACACTAACCCCTCCCAAACACTATCTCAGTTACATTGAGGAAAAAAATACACAATTATACTACTGTATATAGTAGGAGTATAATAACAAGCTCTGAGCATTGTTCTAAGATTACTTCTCGCCCCTGCAAGATTTGAGGGGGATACCTGTCCACCCACCACATTAACAGTTACCCTGTGGTTTTTACTGTAAATAAGAAAACTGAGTTGGAGATATTAAAAGTCAGTGCTCTTAATCACAAAACTCCTGGTGCAGCTTAAATTGCATCCATTGCTTATGGGGATTATGTAAAACCAATAATAGGAAAATGACCTGGAAACAATTGAGTAGCTGCAGCACGATTGTTACCCTGCTTGCAAAAATCAAGAGGAACACAAAAAAGGGAAACAGGAATTATTAGAAGAAGCAGTACAAAGCAAACAGCACAAAGCAAAGAGCCTATAGATGTGATTTCAAATAATTCAGTGAATTTCTATACAGTGCATAGTTTTCAGCCTCTATAAAAAGCCAATTATTAATCCTGCAATTACCCAGGCTTATCACCACTGCCCACACATGCTGACTATGGCTTGAGTTCTAGATGATATTCTTTTCATTAGTGTGGCCAAAGGGAAATTTAATTACAGATACATCCCTTGAAGGGACAAGGGACATATATAAGGATTAACAAATTAATCCTAACACTTAATTACATTAAAATGTTTACCATTCCATATAGAAAATATTAACACTCTAGCTAACCTCCTTTTTATCTGTTCTCTCTCATATAATAGTGAAAACATTATTTTTGAAGAGGAAAAAAAGGTAGGCTTTCTTTCCTGCTAACTTATATACTGAACAGGAAGAAATAATCACGTTCGTTTATTCCGGACCCTATCAGTTCCTGACCACATTCCATAAATGCTGGCATTTGGAAGGAAACAAATTGATACACAGGTAACAGAAACCAAACTCTGTACTGATGGAGAGATAGGAAACTGTAGCTAAATGCATCCAGATAAGTCTAAATAGAGTAATGAAAAGAAACCCTGGTAGAATATTGAAAGAGAGATTCATAATTGCATCACAAACGTCTATTAATCAAGCCAACAACTAAATTCCTATTCCATAAATTGTAATCCCTGCCTATCTGACTCTTTCTCAATTTCTTTTTTCCTACCTTCTCCCTGAACTGCATATGTGCACAGGTAAGATAATGTGTGTGCTTTTTGTTGGATTTCTCAGCTGTCTAAAAATAAGTCCCAACTATATAATTGTAGAACACCCACACAAAACTTTACATATGCGTGCTATAACTTTACTATTATTGTTTTGACATTTAAGCAACAGATGCATGTTTTCCACTTTGGAAGGCAGACATCTGTTTTTACGAATTCTCTCCAGAAGCTGGAGTGTTCTTGCAGGAGCTTATTAAATCAAAGAGGCTCTATCATCTCACCGCCCCCTACTTGTGTCCCTCAATCCAAAATAATTTAAGAAACAGAAAAGAGAAACTTATGAATAAGTTTACAAGCATGAAGACTACCCTGACATTGATTAAATAAGTCTATACAACATTCAGTCCAAAGTAATCTATGCCAGTGCAATTTACTAGTACGAAGGAAGAAGGAAGTTGAGCTCTGAGCTGTGATGTATGGAGAGTTGCCTAAGGAGACAGGCAGCCCAGAACTTCAGAAAGATTGCACAATTTCCATGAAAAATAAGTTCTCTCTGTTTTTATTAAGAAAAATGTAACTTAAAATGCATATAATCGTTTGTGTCTGGTTCTGGAGTATTGAATGCCATGGTTTAAAGAGGGAAAAATTTTCGTGAAATGTGCATAGGAGGAATTCTTTTTTTGTGAGTGGATTTGTTTCAGTTTTATTTTGGGAGGGGGTTCTGTTTTGTTTTACTCTGAAAAGTAGACGCTGCCAGCTCCATCAAAGTGTAGTTTGCAAAACATGAGATTGCAAAGCCCTCAGAACATATCTAGTTCATCTGGAATATGTAAATATATTAACTCAGTATTCTCCAAGGGAAAAATGGTATGTTTTAGATGAATTTTGGATGTAAATTCTAAACAGGTGGACAGAACAGCAGGAGGGCAATATCAGGCTTTCCGCAGGGGGCTCCCACCATATAGTTGTAGAAAATGAATCACAGGGATTGGTGGTAAAGGAAATCAGATTTGCCAAGCCGAATATTTATGTACGAAAAAAGCATGAATGCTCAGTAAATTACAGGTCAAGGATTCAAAGCTTTGCATCTGCAGCCATAATCATGCAAGAGTAACCACTAACTGTCCTTCACAAGAACCATGCACATCTTTTAATTTACTTTTTCAAATCTTATGCTATAAGCGTAAGTGTTCCAATGGTGAAAAACGTTTCTTCCTACATCCGTACTATATATGCGCCTGGGAGAGAAGTTGGTTTTTAATTACAAACATTTGTGAGCTTCCTGCTGATGACACCATTTGTGACTTTGGCAGGAACAGAGATCAAATGAAAAGGTGATGAACTTTATCCCCTTCCCAGTTAAATAATAAAGAAGAGAGCAAAGGAGTCCCTGTGTCATATTCTAGCAAGGGACAAATTGTCCTGAGAATAAAAACGGATGTTATTTTTAGTGACATACTCCCAATGGGGATATAGATATTTTTTGTGGAATTTCCATTTATTGTTGGCATTCTAAAAAATGGCAGGTTTTGTTTTGTTTTTCCTAGTTGGCAATTTTCTGGAAGCTTGACAGTTTTCATTTAAAAACGCATTTAAAAATGTTCAAAACCACTGGAAGTTCAATGGTTAAATGGTCTTGGCTTACAAGGCTTCTTTAAATGTGATTAATTCATCTGTGTCTCTCGGACATAAATGAAGACAGTGTCCTCAGTGTCATTTGCCTGGTCTTCTCACAGCTGTACTGATTGTCATGGGTGTTTTGCTCTGCATTACAAGGAATATAATGATAACAATGTAATTAAGATTTACTGAGCATTTACTACTTACAACATCTTGCATTTAATGTTTTACATTCATTTTCTCACTTAACCCTCACTCTAACTCTGGAAGTTAGGTAGCATTATTATCCCCTTTACAAAATGGATGATGAAGCTGTAGTTTGAAGAAGTTAATTAAGTTGTCTGAGATTACTCATCCTAATCTTGGTACAACCAGACTCAAAGTTAGTTTATTGATAAAGCTGACAATAAAGCTGTATAAGACCTCTCAATGCAAAGTTTACCAAGTGTTCTCCAAATCAATCATTTTTATTTTCACTAATTGCAGTTGCAGAGTTATTAGCCTTCTAAAGTTACCTCAGAAAAAATATTAAGCTCATGTTGCTTGATTTCATGTGAACTTTCTGTCAGGGAGCCCAAGAAAAATATTGCTAACTTTTCCTTCTAACAGTTCCCTTGCCCCAGGAAAATTACCAGGGTGATCACTTGGTACTCAGTCTTCAGCCCCTAGGTGTTTACTTCCTTTTTCTTCTTACTAGAGGCTCTCGTCTGGGCAGTTCAATGAGACAAGACCTAAGAAGATCATGCACATCGTCTAATCCCAATGGCCCTCATCGAGTTGACAGTTTCTAGGACATCCTGGCTTCAACAAAGTTCAAACTTGTAAGCCCTTCTCAACAGAACAGCACTTGATCATATCAGCTACCGAGGCAATGAGTGAGTCAGGCCACATATCCTATAATGCTCGTAGGTAGGTGGGAGTTAGACCATAGTTTGTCCTGCCTTCTAATTGAAGAGGGTCATGTATAACCTCTCTGTGGACCTCCTTAGAAGACCTCCATCAATAGATTTGATGAAAGAGGGCAAAAAATGATCTCACCACTGGGATAAAAGAGACGTTTTTGGCTCAAAACATAGCCTTTACAAATATTGTGTCCTCGAAAGAATTATGCCTCATTCACATGAAGTCTCAAAGTGGCTGAGAAAACTCAAAATTCTTAGACAAGTTCTAAAGAATTTGCATTAAAAACCTGCATATGGTGATTTGGCAAACACATTTAGCATGTTTTACATTAGTAACTGGTAGACATTTCAATCTGTATATCCTGTTATATCTAAATCTATATCATTATCTATTTTTACATAGCTGTGTGTTTTATTTAGCTTTGTGCCAGTTTCTCAGCTTATTAATAATTTTTCAAGGATTGCTCTTTTAATTTATTTAATATTACATTTGCTTATGCACTGTAATTAAATTTCCCCTTATTGTTGTTTACACATTTAAAAAATAATATATAAACAATATTAGTTTTTAAATAGTTAACCAAATCTCTAATTAGAAACTAAGAATAGGCCCTTGGAAGTGTAATGACTGAGTCAACATGCATGAATTTTAGGATTTTGAGTACATATTGACAAATTTGCCTTCTAATGAGTGGTATAATAGTGCTTAGTTTTTCTGCACCAATAGGAACATTGGGTATCATTATTTTTAAATATGTTTGATATTTTACTAGATTAAATAAAAATGGGAGGGACTACCATGTTTATATTTAGGATTTTGCCTTCCTTTTTTATAATTTAGTTTTACAATACTCAAATTTAATACATAACTTCAAAATAACATGTTTAATGGCATTAAAATATTACTTATTTGTTTGAATATCATTCTCATATTGGATTATTTTGAATGAATACTGTAAAATGATAACAAATACTTATTGTTAAGATAAAATAATCTACAATTACTTATTTCTTACTAAAACAAGTACAGAAAGTAAAAATCTTTGTGCAAAATATAAAACATCTCTTATCCTTTTTAAGAAATTTTCTTTTCCTTAGACTGTCATTGTCCATTTCATTTCTGTATTTTTTTCTTGAGGTATGCAGAACTCATTCTGCTAGAGTTATTAATGTGTCAGCATTTCTATCCTTTTTGAGAGGTTTATAAATCAGCCATAAAAAAAATATGATGCTGGTGTAAACTTGGCATATATTCTTAGCCCAGAAGCATTATTTTTTTCACAGTTTTTAAATGAAATGGTTTGGCTTCTATGAACCTACAAAGTGGCAACATCTAAATGTTTTCTGACTCTATATATGTTATACCCTTTTCCTAAAAAGATCTGTTCAACAAAAAGGAATGGAAAATTCAGAGACAGTTCAAGATAAGAGCTTCAGGGAAGTCATTACAAGTTTGCCCTGTCAAAGATTCCTGTGTTAATAGCTTCACGTATACATCAATGCATACATAATAATAACTTTAGAACTTGTTCGATTTCTACTTAGGCAGCAATCTAAAGAAAGTATGGAAAAACATATTCAAGAGAGAACAAGCAGCATCCAAACTGAGGTATTTATTTCAACATTATAACTGTTGAAATTCTCATCTACATTTTTGTAACCAAAGCTCTCTCAATATAGCTAATAGAAGACAGTATAGCAGAAGTGGCAGCATGTTACTGAAAAAGAACAATACATGTAGCTCATTCATACATCAGCTCAACACCTACAGAGAAGTCTCTGCACCATGCCCTGGTTCCTGGGGCCAGGGTAGGAGGATATGGAGACAAAGGAAAAGAAGGTTTTTATTATTGTTGCTGTTGAACACCTTTTAAACTTCAGAAAAAGACTGAGGCATGTTTTATTTTATCATCCTAAAATGCAAAAGCATTACTCAAATAAATATTGAGAAAAAATTTCTTATATTCAATTTTTCTATAATAGTCTCATTTATAAAGCTTTCATTGAAGTATTAACCACATAATCATTGAAAGCAATTACAAAGCATTAAAATATGTATTTTTCATTCCTCTTTTTTCCTTACTTGTAAGGCAAACATTGCCCAAATAAGAATAACTGAAGAGAAATTTTATAGTCTTATCACATAGCTGATTATCAAAAGTTGGTGATAATAAAGTAAATCTGCAGTATTTGTTTGAAGAAATTCAAATTTGTATCCTCTAAACCTTACAGTTCAAAGGAGAAACTGGAGTGAATGTAATTAATAATCATTCCCTAAGGGAACACTTTCTCAATGAAATATTTAGTGTTATATAAGAAAATCACCAAAGGGTTTCTTGAAACAGTTCATTGACCTCACAGATATTATATTTCACTTCCAAAGAACACCAGTTTAGTTTACCAAGAGTATGCTCCAAGAAATATCTAATTTTGTATTCCTGCTCCAAAAAATGTTCTCCCTGTTAAAATATAGGAAATGAAGAGGAAATCTTTGATGGAGGGTAATATCATCTAAATGCAGAAGGAAAAAAGTTTCCTAGTATAATAAAATACTGCCCAGTTCTTTGTATTTCAGAGGATAGATAAGATATTTCACATCTTTATACAGATGGTTTTTGACTTGTTCTCATTTCATAATGAGTCAATCATTTCCAAATCACAGGATTCTATTCCCTGACCAAAAATTATTCATCATCAAAATCCCATAGTTGATTCTATAATATATAATACACTGTACATAAATCATTTTAGAAGGCTATATGAAAATAATTCTGATATAATATTTAATTCATTGCTGTTATGATCTATAAAATTTCTGACAAATAAAAGAACTTCAACAGCATACTCATCCTATCAGATATTTTTTCCTCTCTCTACTTATTTCTTCATAACAGAAACACTCAGGTCTACACTAAAAGAAATTAACTCATGTTTTATCTATCTTTAGATCTGATATCAAGACTCTTTGGTCTACATACTACTTCAACTTTCTGGGCTGCGAATGAGAAAATTATATTCAATGTCTTCCAACGTCAGTTTATCAGCTAGTTTATGAAAGATAAGAGAACTAATATTTATGCTGATAATATACAAAGCTTTATACATATGATATCTAATTTAAAGGAGAGCGAAGGCAAGGTAGCAAGAGTGGGGATGATGGATATTTGGACTATTTCTTCATGTAACTTGTGCCTTGACCACTTCCATTCAATGGTGGAATGCTGCTGTGCACGCCCAGCTTTATGGCTTGGTGGGTCAGACAACCATCACTTCATGGGAAATAACTCAGGCTGCATGGTTACTTGGTGCTCCAAGTTTCAATGTTCAGTTTCTAATAAAACCCAATAGCAGGACAAGGGCTATTTCTCAAAAGGGGAATAGTTTATACAGGGAGGACAGGCCTTTGTTCGAAAATTCTGAGGGTCTGCACTGTGATTCACCTCTAGAGACTTGCCAAAGGCTCCAAACAGCACCCTTATCTGACTCTGACACTCTAAGCACTATTGAATCTGCTGGATCTCATGACCCAAGTGTTAGAGCAGCTTGCTTAGCAGTCTGGACCTGTTGTAGAGCCTTCTCTTGTCCTAGTCCTCACTCAAAGCTAGCAGCTTTTTGGGTCTCTTGGCAAATGAGCTGGAATAATACATGCAAATGAGGAATATATTTCTTCCCAAATCCAAAAGACCCACTAGGGTTTGTGCCTTTTTTTTTTTGTACCTACAATCACACTGCTAAAAAATAGAATCATTCCTTTCTTTAAGAAGAGGAAACTGGTAAATGCCCATCAACAGATGAATGAATAAAGAAGATGTAATATATATATATATATATATAATGGAATATTACTCAGCCTTCAAAAATGAAATAATGCCATTTGCAGCAACCTAGAGATTATCATACTATTCAGAGTAAGTCAGAAAGAGAAAGGCAAATACCATATGATATCACTTATATGTGGAATCTAAAATATGATACAAATCAACATATCTATGAAACAAAAACAGACTCACAGTTATAGAGAACAGCCATGTGGTTGCCAAAGGGGAGGGAAGGAATGGGAGCTTGGGATTAGCAGAGACAAGCTATTATATATAGGATGGAAAAACAACAAGGTCATACTGTATAGCACAGGGACCTATATTCAACATTCTGTGACAAACCGTAATGGAAAAGAATATGAAAAAGAATATATATATGCATATGTTTATGTATAACTGAGTCACTTTGCTGTACAGAAGAAATTAACACAATATTGTAAATCAACTATACTTCAATAAAATTTTAAAAATAATAAAAAAACTTTAAAAAGAAGAGGAAACTGGATTTTAGAGCGTTTAAGTAACATTTCCTGGGTCACATAGATAGGAAAGAACAGAACTAAAGTTTGAACAAATGGGACATTTTCTTTGTTTGAAAGATTGTGTTCTTTAAATTATATCATACTCTTCTAATCAAGAGGTGGGATCTATGTATCCTTTTTGAAACTGAGAAGAGAAGAGATAAAGGTTGGTAAGCTTATGTAATCATCCAGTCAAGATTATGTGTGAGCCTTATCTAGGACAGTAACCTTAGAAATGGAAAGGAGGTGTTATATCTGAGAAATTTTTATGATATAAAACTCTCAAGAAGCATAGAGTTTGGTGGTGAGAGGCTTGAAGATAGGAATCTACAATGAAATCAGAGTGTAATAGAGTTATAATACAGTACAAACATTATGCTTTGGAACGTATAGCAGAACTTTGGGTGCATTACCTAAATCCCCTTTCCAAACTGCAAATGGTGCCCATGCTGCCTGAAGACTCTCATAGCACTTCTGCAAAGCAGGCTTGAAATAGCCAAAAGTTAATGCTGCTAAGAGCAGCCCTTGGCCAATAATACATGAGAGTTCCAGGATAAACACTGAAGCATCCTCATGACTTGTGTGTGATAATGCTTAGAAGTCCTCTTTATCAATCTCCCAAAATTCCTAGAGGAACTGAGCACCAGTTGCCCACAGTGGTGATCGATTCCTTAATATATCCTTTTCTCCCTTCCCCAGCCCCTGTGAGTGATTTCTGGATCCCCTTCCTATAAATTACTTTCACTCCTTGCCTCAGAATCATCTTTTGAAAATTTGAATAAATGCATAACAGGAAAAGATTGAATTAGTAATTTTAAGACTTCCCACAAAAAGAAGTTCAAACACAGATGACTTCCTTGGTAAATTCTACCAGATATTTAAAGAAGAATTGATACCTAATTTTATGAACTCTTCCAAAAACTAGAAGAGGAAGGAACCCTTCTCAATTCATTCTATGAGGTCAGTATTACCATCATACCAAAACCAAAGACATCACCAGGAAAAGAAACTATAACGTCCCCTATGAATATTACACAAAAAGTTCTCAACAAAACACTGCAAACCAAATCCAGCAACATATAAAAAGGAACATAGACCAGGAAAAATTGAGATTTATCCCAGGAATGCAAGGCTGGCTTAACTTTCAAAAATCAATCAGTGTAATACACCGTATTAATAGAATGAAGGACAGAAAACCACATGGTCATTTCAATAGATGTGGAGAAAGCATTTGACAAAATCTATTCCATTCAAGAGAAAATTCTTAACAAACTTGCGATAGAAATGACCTGTGGCAGCCTGTTAAAAGACATCTACCAAAAGACCCACACTACCTTTACATGGAACAGTGAAGACTGGATGCTTTCACCTTGAAATCAGAACAAGATAATGATATCCAGACTCTTTAACTTACATTGTACTGGAGGTCCTAGCTGGGGCAAAAAAGGCCTAGACAGTGACTTCTAGTGGATGTGGAATTTCTATTGGGAGTGATAAAGTGTTCTAAAATTAGATTGTGATGATGACTGCATAGTACTGTGAACATATTAAACACCACAGAATTGTACTCTTTAAGAGGGTAAGGTTTATTATATGTAGAATATATCTCCGCAAAGCTGTTATTAAAAAGAAAGAAATGCATGTGACAAAATTCAGCACCTCATTTTTTATTTTGAAAATCTCTCAGCAAATTAGAAACTTCCTCTACCTGATAAAAGCATTCATGAAGGAATTTCAGTTAACACCATAATTACATATCTAATATTAAAATATTGAGTATTTTTCCTGTAAGTTTGGGGACAAGCAAGGATGATCTCTGCCACACTTCTATTCAACAATGCACTGGAAGTAAATTCTCCTTATTCATGTATAATATGATACTATTACATATAAAATTGTAAGAAATCTACAATAAAGATACCAAAAATAAAAAAGGAATCTAGCAAGCCATTCCAAAAACAATTGTATTTCCATATACAAGCAGCATAAATTTTAAAAATGAAATTTGAGGGCTTCCCTGGTGGCGCAGTGGTTGAGAGTCCGCCTGCCGATGCAGGGGACACGGGTTCATGCCCCGGTACGGGAAGATCCCACATGCCGCGGAGCGGCTGGGCCCGTGAGCCATGGCCGCTGAGCCTGCACGTCCGGAGCCTGTGCTCCGTGATGGGAGAGGCCACAACAGTGAGAGGCCCACGTACTGAAAAAAAAAAAAAAAATGAAATTTGAGAAATACCATTTACAATAGCATCAAAATCATAAAATATTTAGGAACAAATTTAACAAGATATGGAGAAGATGTCTGTACTTAAAATTACAGAATGCTATTTACAGAAATTAAAGATCAAAATAAATGGAAAGATATGCCATACTCACAATTTGGAAAATGAAATATGATTAAAGATGTCAATTCTTCCCAATTTAGTTTATACTTTTAATGCAATTCCAATCAATATCCATGTCTTTGTAGAAATTAGCGCACTGATTCTATAATTCATAGGGACATGCCAATGACCAAGAATAGTCAGAATACATTTAAAAAGAAAGACATAGTTGGAGAACTAACCCTGCCTAAATTCAAGACTCACTATAATGCTACAATAATATGCCAGTGTGGTATGGACATAAGGACAAGCAAATAGGTCAAAGGAATGATATACAGTCTGTAAAGAGAACTATACAATTTGTTTTTGGTAAACATGCCCAAATAACTTATTAGAGAAAGAAAAATCTTTTCAACAAATGTTGCTTGAATGAGTAGATAAATATACAGGGGAAGTATACACCAAGATACTGCCCATAAACAAAAATCAATTTGAAATGGCTCATAAACTTTAAATTCTAAAACTATAAAATTTCTCTAGAAGAAAATATAGGAGAATAGCTTTGCAACCAGCCGGTCAGTAATTTTTTTTTTAAAAGGACACCAAAAGTAAGAAAGAAAACAGTGATAAAATATTTTCATCAAAATTTAAAAAAATCTGAGCCAAAAATGCCAGTAGGGAAAAATGAATAAGCAAGCTACACACTGGGAGACAATATTCACAGTACATATATCTGTAAAGGACTTTTATACAAAATATTTGAGTCAATACTAGAATACCATCAATAGTAAAGACAAGCAACCCAAAAGAATATATAGATAAAATTTTGAGCAGATATTTCACAGAAGAATATAAAAAAATGATTAATATCACATGAGGAAGCTGTAAATATTAGGGAAGGGCAACCAAAACACAAAATACCACTTTACTCCTACTAGAATAGCTAAAATTTAGATTTGCAACAGCAAATGTTGAGAAGAATATACTGAAACTTGGACTTTCCCATATTACTAGTGGGAATGTCAAATAATACAGCTACTTTAGAGAATTGGCAATTCCTTATCAAGTTTACTATATACCTCTTCTGTGGCCTGGCCATGCTACTTCTGAAATAATGAAAATATAAGTCCATAAAACAAGATATTTACTAGAATGTTTAGGGCAGCTTTATTCACAATAGCCAAAAACCCACAAACAGCTGCAAGTTCCAAAAGAATAGATAAAGAAATTGTGATGTATTCTTGCAGTGGAACACTGGTCATCAATAAAATCAAATGAACTGTTAATACATCCATTATTACAGGTTAGGTCTGTTAGGAAGCAAATACCGAGGAGGTAGGACTACAGAAAAGTATTAGAATCTAATATCGGATGAAAGAGAGGAGAGAAAGCTTGATTGGTCAGGATCCCTTAGGCCTTTGTAGTCCTGATGTTTCTGCCAGCTCAAGGGAGAGCTTGCAAACAAAGACTTCCCATAAGAGGGGTTCGGCATTGGTATAAATGACATATACCAAGACTTTGCCCTTTGGAGACCGCCTAAATTACAGCATGACTTCACTGATGTCTGCCTTGATTTGCCACTGGATAAGACCTGCTTTTAAGGAAAGTGTAACTTACACAGAGAGTTGAAGTGGCCCTTGACGAAGCCAATAGATAGAGTGTATCAGCCAACCACAAGTCTTGCAGCTGGGCAGCAAGTTCTTCCTTGAAGGGGAATCAGAGCAGAACGTTTTACTACACTCAACAATATGGGTGAATCTGAACCTCATAATTTGAATAAACAAACTTAGACCCAAAACAGAATATACTATATAACTCTTTTCATATGAAATTCAAAATCAGGCGTAGAGAGATCAGAATAGTGCTTGTCTTTGGGAGTGTGAGAATTGACTGTAACAGGGCATGAAGGAACATTCTGGGGTGATGAAAAATTTTTATATCAAAATTAATGTCCTGGATAAATCAGTATATTTGTCGAAAGTCATCCAGTTTTATGCTTAGAGCTGTGAATTCCTCATTAACTTTAAAAATCACTGTAGTTAACCACAGTCCCTCCTTCTTACTATAAATACAAAAGATAGAGGCACCTAAAACTTAAAAAAAACACCAAAATTTCCTATAATTCTCTACTCATTTATAGTAGCCAACTGCTAATTAGCCATTAGGATGACTGTGTTTGAGCACAGACAGTTGAATCTTGCCTGGGGTTTAACTGAGCGTGTGTGTGTGTGTGTGTGTGTGTGTGTGTGTGTGTGTGTGTGTGTGTGTGTGTGTGTGTGTGCATGTGTATGTGTGTTTTCTAGGTGACTACTCTTGTATAGTTGTATGTATATAGACATACCTAAGGTCTACATTACTTATCAGTTACACATTCAAAATAACTTCAAGTATGTCTACAGAGAAAATATGAAAAAAAAAGCTTATTTTGAGGTCTACATCAACACACAGTGAGGTGGTCACACACATGTGCATGTACATTCAAATTAACTCCATACTCAAGTTATTTTTATTGAAATAACACAAGCTTAGGGTTCAGTGTAAAAGAGCAGCTCTGCTGCATTCTTCCTCACCTTCCTGTTTTTTTCAGGAAAGGAAAATATTTCCATCCATTTGTTCTTATTTGTCTTAAAATTTGTGAATAATGTGCATATATTACTGTTGATTGATTCTGTATTTTGAATATTACCTAATGACTTGCTATTATGGTAGATACAGATTTAATCCTCTTACACCAGTATTCCCATCCTTTTTATTTTTTTCCCACCTGCCACTCTAATGTAATCTTTATATTAAATAATTATCAATGTTCATACTATCTTGAATATACAAAAATAATACACTGTCAAGTAACTTATATTTATTTTTTTCCTCTATACAATTAGCAGTTTCTCCTGCTGTTAAAAATTGCCTTGTTTTTTGGTTTGCGTACTAATTTCTGTAGTAATTCATCTATAATTTTCAACAGCTATTAAATGCAATTTTTCATGTCTTCAGATATTTTATAGAATTTATCACTTTAATTTACTTGAAGACCTCTCATTCCTGAATTCTTACATCTTTCTGCTCCAATATGAATTGATTGTTCTTTTGGTCTACTGCATAGCTCTTGTCCTGAAATTTCTCAGTCATCATTTGCCTATCTTTTGTGTTGGATCCCAAGATTCTTTGATCTCATGTCTTGTCCCTTCTTATTTAACTTTCTCAATTTGGTAAATTCTTGATTGAGTGTGCAAAAATGGAATTTTTTTGGAGAAATGTCTTTTTGTATCATCACACTGGATTGATAATTTTCCCCAGTATTGAATTCTACAATGAAACTAAGTTTCCCTAGGAATTTGAAATCATTACTCATTTTGTCTTCTAACTGCCAATATTCCTTTTGAGAGTCTCCTGACTTTGTATGAAAACTTTGTATGAGAACTTTCTTATTTTTCTTCTCTCTACAAGTTTTGAGCTCTTCCTTTAATCCCTTTGATTATGAAAATTGAATGATGATTGTGCAATTTAATCATCATTGTTTTAACACATTTATTGTAATACTAATTTGATAATTTTCTTCAATCTCTTTTCCCTATTTTCTCTTTCTGAAATTTATCAGTCAGACATTTGACCTCCTAAATCGAATCCCTAATCATTTAAAAAACATTGTTTTCTCCTGTTGTCTGTCTCTTGATCTTTTGCATTACTCCCTGCAATATTTCCTTAACTTTTATCTCTCATTTTCCCCCCTCGAATTAAATTTTGTATATTTTATTTCAACAATATGATAGAAATTGTCTTAAGAGCCCTACTAACTTATATCCATCTACCCCTATATATTTCCTTCTCTTCTGTTATAATGAAAGAATTGTCTGTGCTCACATCTAAGGCAATATTTTTACTTCATTTATTTATTCATGTTTTCATTCATTATTCATGCATATGTCTGTTTAACAAAGAGTTATTGTATATCTATTATATGCCTGTTACCCAGGTCTATTTTAGGTGGGACAACAAAATATACGAAAAATATATTGCCTTCATAGAGTCTTATTTGAAGGGCTAAGACAATAAACAAAAAATTACACTAGATAGCACATTAGAACACTATAACTCCAGTCTTTTTCATCCTTTGAAGGATTTTGCTCTTGCAACCAATCCCCTCATCTCTTGTATCACCAACCTCAGTAGCTACTGAAAATTTTCTATCAGGAAATGAACATTACATATCTCATCTTAAAAAATGTTCTTATGCTTCCATGCCCCCCTTGACACATTTCTCTGCTCTCCTTTAGAACAATACCCCTAGAATTTGTTGCCTCTACTCACTACCATCACTTTCCCACTTCCTCACTTCTTGTTCACTTCCTCACACTATCAAACTGTATTATCAAGGCCACCCTGTTGCCAAGACTAATAGACAATTCCGAATCCTGCCATCACCTCAACTTGGCATTAGAAACAGTTGATCGCTTTTTCCTTTTTTAATACTTTTTTCACTGGACATTCAGAATACTGTCTTTATTTCCTCCAATCTCATCAGCAGGTCCTTCTTAGTTTCAATTTCTCGCTAAACCTCTAAACACTGGTATGACCATTTATATACAGCCTTAGCTTACTTTTCCCAGCCCACTTCTCCAAACTAGGTGAACCCATCCAGTTGCATATCTAAATGCCATTCGTATAACGATGAACTCCAAACCCACATAACCAGGTGCCTATTTTTAATACTTTCACTAGGATAACAGTGAATGTTAATAGCTAACAATAATTGAGCACTTTTTATGAGCTGGAAACTGCTCTAAGAAAATTTAGGATATGAGTTAATACATTTGATTTCCCAACAACTAATTTTACAAATGATGAAGTTAAAGCTCAGACTGCTTAATTCAGTTCTTAATATTATATAGACAATAAATGATTTAACCAAATTTAAACCTAAAGAGTTTGACTCCACCTGCCTATGTTCTTACTGACTATACTATATTTCTTCTGGCTAATTAAAAGCTGGCATTTCAGACTAAATACAGGAAGTCATTTAGTTTAAATCAGATTTGTTTCTAATAGGAACCAGTGCAATATGTATGTGTGTTTATATGTAAATACACAAACCATATTTAAAGATTATACAGATATACAGTCGGGATAAAAATGAGGTAGCAGTTGATTTTCAAGAGAGTCAACAAATATATACTCTCCTATATAATATGTGTGTGTGTATATATATATATATAAATATATATATATATTTTACCTGTTTTCTGCTTTCATTCAGCTGTAAATGTGGTCACAATAAGCATTAATGTTAAGAAACTGGGAGGGAGGAAAATCTAGAGCCTGTGGTAGAGGTGGAAGAAATATTTATAAATATGAAGGTAAAAACTTGTTATATGTGTATATGAAATTGATAATCAAACATAGATTAACTATTTCTACCAGCTTATTGCTAGATGGAATTGAAGTCTACAAACATAGGCTGCAAGTATTTCTACAGGGTAAATAAATGTTTCTTACTTCACGTGACATTTACTATTGATTTCATAAAATGTGGAATGATATCATGACCAAAATAGTAATAGACTGTATCAATACCTGGAAGCAGCACAAACTGAGTACAAACAACATGAAAAGAGAGAGCCACCAGTTCACTTAGTCAATAAAGATCACAGCTTTCCAGATCATGCTTGAATTGCTGTTATTAATCACACTCCCCACTTACAGCAGACAATATTGTGCAGCTGATGATTGATAATCATCTTGGACATAATGTTATGTCTTCCATGAACTAGGAAGACTTGGGCCCTGCAGTTAAGACCTCACAGATTGTCAGAATCCACAATTCAATACCTTCTCAAATAAGTTACTTTTTATTGTTATTATTGAATGTATTGAAAGAAGACAACTGAAGAGCAATTCTTTAGATTTTTTAGGTAAGGTGAATTTGTGACACATTGATCATGAACAAAAAAGTTATTAGAAGCAATTATTCTATAATAAAAATTGAGTGCACATAATGTGGTTATAGCACAAACATCTGCCACTCACACAGACATCATTCTGTAAACCCGTCTAACTAACTCTATTTTCCTTTCTGATTGTATCAGAGTAGCTTGCAGTCTCACAGTGATTTGAATGACAGGTGTCCACCTTGCACGGTCTCACAGTGATTTGAGTGACAGGCATCCACCCTGGTACAGGGTGATACATACCTTCGTTTTGTTTATGGGAATCATGCCTCCTTGAAAAATGTAAATTTTCAAATTGGTTTTTATTGAAAAAATGTATACAAGGAAGCAATGTTTTCATCTTCACTGCTTAAAAAGTCAAAGTTACTATAATCTCCAGCTTTCATAAAAATTTTACTAACTTTTTAAATTGATTTTTTGGTTTTGTAATGAAAAAAAGCATGAATTATTTAATAGCTCCTGACAGGTTTTCTTTTAAAATATATATATTAAAAACATACGGTACAATTTAAAAGAAAATATACAAGAAAAAGCATAACACTCACTACACTTATAAGAGGTTAACATCCTCACCTCTACCTCCACAAAAACAGCCAAAATCATTTTTAAATTTTAAAGTTATGTCGGCATCAGGTTTATTACATGTCATATACACCTGTAGTAAATATCTGTTATGCAATCCTTATCTGAATGTTAGCATGTTAGATTTGGAAGGGACTTTTGAGGACACCTCGTTTGATCCTGGAAGCAACATAGAAATTTCCTCAATGGTACTCCTGGAAGAAGGTCTTCTAGCATTTGCTCAAACACTGACCTTGAGAGGAAACATATCACTTCATAAAGCAGTATTCTGTGTTAGAAATTTTCATTTTGTAGGAAGATTTGCTCATATTAAGCCAACATCTATCTTGCCTTCATTCACAGAAAGGCCCCCCAAAGCGACAGAGCGCAACAAAATATCTTATGACAGAGACCCCTAAAATGTGTGTAATTATGTAAAATTTTACTTTGATGCTGAAGTGTAATCAATTGTGTGAATTCTTCATATAAATATCAAATTGAAAACTGTTAATAAACAGGAATGTTAATATCATTTTTTTTAAATAATGGCAGTGTCCTTATATACTGAAATTGTTTTTATCAGAAAAAATCAGTTCCCAATTTTGACAAGACAAAAAGAATAAAACACAAATGGGAAGAAAATGCATGAGGATTTGGATTTCTGCACTTTTCTTGGTTCTCATTTGACCATACCTTCATTCCCTCACAATGTAGCAAATGTAATGGGTCATATATCAAACACTAGAAAGAGCTTTCCACCACCAGAGCTGCCATGTAGGCAAAATGCTGTCCCTTGCCAATAAACTCATGCTTTCTCTTCAGTTATATAAATCTGTAAGTTGGCTTTAAACATTAGGTGTTTATTTACCAAGCAGTAAATTAACTTGTGAGTAGGAGAGAGAATTTTAAAAAAGAAAACAATGCATACAGATTCCAATAGGCTTGCATCCCTGTGTCACTGTGCTATGCTAAAAAGAAACAAAGATCTCTTGCTTTTTTAAAAAATGTTTAAATCCAGTGGCCTCAAGGACATCTTGACCTTCATGACTATATTTTTGTCTTTGAATACCTGGTCTTCTCTGAATGTAGTTATTAATCAGGAAAATATTCCAATGGATCACTTGAAAGAGAAGGTAGGAATTTAGAATTTAGCCCAACGGTGTCATTTTAATGTTGATTAAGCTGAGAAGTCCTAGGTAAACTACAGTCCTCCTGATTCAGAATTATGACTGTTTGAACAATGTAGACAAAACAACCAGGAGGTTCACTAAAAATTTTGCTGAGTCATGTATTTTGTAACTTTTTGTAGCCAAATCCATGTTATCTTAAGGAAAAAGGGCAAATATTGACACATTTCTCATATAAAATGTTCTCTCCATTTTAAGTTAGGAGGAAGGGGATACTAAGTAGGAAAAAGGTTAAGACCTACCTATTCCTCTGTCAGGCTTGGATAATGAAAAAATGGTATATTATATATTTTTAAGAGAACTTACATTTTTCTGGCTTTATTGGGTAGCAGAAAGAAGCTAATCCTCTCAAACCTTGTCATTTCTACTCAAAATCTTAAAATATTTATACTTGTTTAATTAAGTGAATTTTGAAGGAAGAGCATAAGTGAAGGAAAAATAGCTCAGTAGAGGTAAAAATGAAGGTTTTGCTTTCTTATAGGAAAATGATACAATATAAAACATGGAGACGATTTATTTTGTTATAGTTGTAGAAATGAATAAAGTATACAGGGCACCAAGAACATGAGATATGGACACAAAAGCTGTGGTCTAGAGCCCTGAATAGAAAATAAGTAAATTTGCCATTGACACAGTAGGCAAGAAGGATGAAGCGTTTTTTTGTTTTGGTTTTTGTTTTAATTTCTCATCATGTTGGTGTTTTTCTTATAAAACTCCAAGACTATAAGCTATATAACATTGAACTCAATTTTGTTTTCCTTTTTGTTATACATCTCAAATTCTATAAAGTGTTGAGATGTATAAATCACACATCCTAGGCCAGAAAAAGAATGCATTAGATTCATCTTGATAAAAGTAAAAACATGTTGAAAAGATGCCGCTCATTTTTTGCTTAAAAAAGTAGTTTTTTGTTTTTGTTTTTCCTGAGAACCCTTTCCTTATAAATGGAAGACATACCAGCTCCATACCAGCTAATTGTTACTTCGAAGTCATTCTAGTTACCTAAAGGCAAGTTCTATTTCTCTGCATTAGATCTGGGTGCTTTTAAATGATTCGGAAAAGTCTGACATATGGTAGGGTGACTAACCTTTCTGGTTTGTCAAGGACCAAAGGGTTTCATGGGATATAGAATTTACAATGTTAAAGTTGAGAGGGCTCTGGACAAACTGGGACAGCTGGTCATTTTGGTGTATCCACAATTACCAGGAAATCTCTAAGTATAACCCATACATATCAGTGGCAGAAAAGAATGAAAGATACTATCCCATTACCTGAAAGGCACCAAATTGATGATTTTCTATCTTATTTCTTAGACGAAATAGAATGAAGATTAATTATTAGAAAAATGGGAGCTACCTTAGTGAAAGTGTTTGTTTTATATTGCTTTTAATGGGTGGTGTTCCTGTTAGTACTCCATTTAAAAAATTATTATCCTTTCATAATGATGGGTTTTTTTGAAGGAAAATAAATACTGCTTCCCTCTACATGGAGAATTAATTAAGGGAATTCTAGAGCCAACCCACCCATTACGATGCAGTTTGTTAGTTCAGAAAACAATAGCTTAAGGGGATAAAGCATAAAAATAGAAGGAAAAATAAAAAGTACAAAGGTTGAATTCAGTGAGAGTAGGTAGCTGCAGAAACACTGTGAATTATGTAGAGCACTTAGAATATTTGTCGACTGAGAGAAGAAAAGTTTTAACGGTAACAAAGAGAAGGAAAGTGAAAAATATATAAGGATGAGTGCGAAGGAATATAGTAACTCCCGTAAAATTTGAGAGCTAAGGTAAGCGAGAGTGCAGGAAGAAAGGCTGTTTATGATAGTTTACGGGGGGAAAAGAAAAGAATTAGTAAAAATAGAAATAATTTGGCACTTAGTCACTGTAAATAGAGGTCTGTAGTTCTGAAGTCCCTGAAATATATGAAGTATAGTTCAGAAGAGATTTTTTTTTTTAATGGCAGTGGACCAAGAAAACAGACGTGTTTGTTAGGAAAGTGCAGGTTTTAGGGAATAGACACATGTTCTCTTCATAGGTGATATTATCCAGCCTCTTGGCTTTAAATATCATCTATATGCTGATAATGACCACATTTTCATCTACAGAATAGACCTCTACCTTCCTCTCCATACCTGGCTCAAAATGAATATTTGATCTTAACAACATTGCCCAGTGTCCATTCCCATGAGCCTAGCCTCCTCCCACCGTTTTCCATCTTCTTTAAACCTTCAGGTACTAAGGACTAGAGCAGAACAGAGAATGCCAAAGAATCTCAACCAGTTATCAAAAATTTTATAATCTAGCCATCCTTTTGTTCAAAATTAAGTATCCCTTCCCTGCCATCATGGAAGCTGATTCATTTTTTATGTCTTAACTGTTTAATAATCTCAGCTGATTGATTTATTGATATACAATTAAAATGTTCTTTTATGATTACTGACTATATCAATCTAAGGGAAGAGATTATTTCATATTATAGGTTGTCAGACATTTACAGGTATTATTGGGTTTTATTTTCACATTGGTAAAAATAATTATCCCTGTTTTGCAAATAACTAATCTTGAAACTTAGAGAAGTAACTAGCCCAAAGCCACAGAGCCTGCATGTGATAAAGCTAATACCACCTCAATGAATTTTTTAACAATCTATTGTAAAATATACCTTACTACCTAAAAAGAGTAAAAAAGCATAATTTATAGAAAAAAATCCAGCAAACAAAAATTAATTAAGAAAACACTTGTGTATGTAGACCCATCACTCAGGCTGATAATTCTCTTGTTATTTACAGTTTATAACAATTATGTATCCATAAAGAATGCATTGTTTAATTTTGAATGTTTTTGAAATATACTTTTACAGAATCATGCTGTGTGTATATTCCTCTATGACTTGTTTCTCTGCCTCAATATCACATTTTTGGAGATTTATTAATGTTTATTCCTATAGTTGTTAAATTATTAATTTTCACTGCTGTATAATATTCTGTTTTATGATAGTTTACAGTATATCCATTTTGCCATTGATGTGAGTTTGGATCTTTTCAACTTTGGGGTTATTAAAAGCAGTTTTGCTATAAACATTCTGCACATTTCTCCCTGTGAACATGTGAAGTGAAAGAGTTTCTCAGGGTATATACCTAAGAATGAAATTGTTAGGTCTTAGAGAATATACATGTTGAACTCCTCTAGGTAATGCCAAATTGTTTTTTCATAATTGTTCTAATTAGCATTCTCCTCAGTGGTAGATGCGTATTTTTTTTTTTTTCGGTACGCGGGCCTCTCACTGCTGTGGCCTCTCCCGTTGCGGAGCACAGGCTCCGGACGCGCAGGCTCAGCGGCCATGGCTCACGGGCCCAGCCGCTCCGCGGCATGTGGGATTTTCCCGGACCGGGGCACGATCCCATGTCCCCTGCATCGGCAGGCGGACTCTCAACCACTGTGCCACCAGGGAAGCCCAGTATGGTTTTTAATAATTGCCTCCCAAAGATGTCTATATCTTAATCACTGGAACCTGTAAATAAGTTAGCTTACATGACAAAAAGAACTTGCAAAGGTAGGTAAGCTAAGAACCTTGAGATAGGGAGATTATTCTGTTATCCAAGTGAATCCAGTAAAAATAAAAGGGCCCTTAAAAGTAGAAGAGGGAGTCAGAGGAGTCAGTCAAAGTGATTCAACATGATAAGGATTCAACCTACTTTTGCTGGTTTTGAAGATGGAGGAGGAGCCATGAGCCAAGGAATTCAGCCTCTAGAAGCTGGAAAAGGAAATGAAACAGATTCTGCCCTAGAGCCTCCAGAAGAGAAGGCAGCCCTACCAACGCCTAGATTTTAGGCCAGTAAGAGCCAGTTTGGAGTTCTACCCCACAGAACCGTAAGATAATAAAATTATGTCATTTTAAGTGTGTGATAGTTTGCTACAGCTGTGATAGAAGACTAATAAAATGAACAAACCTTTCTGTTTTACTTTATCATCACCAGTGCTTTCATTTGTCAGTCTTGGCCAGTTTGCTGGGTGTGAAATGGCATCCCACTGTGGTTTGATTGTGCATTTATATGGAGAGAGAGAGAGGCTTGGTTGAATTCCTTGGCTCATGGCCCTACCCTTCATCTTCAAAACCAGTGATATACATTCACCTTATCACTTACTACCATCTAACATATTTTATATTTTAATTATTTTGTTGTTTATGTTTTTCCTCTTTTCCACTTGAATGTAAGCTCCATAAAGTTAAGGATTTTCTACTGTTTTGTTCACTGCTGAATACTTGATACATAGTAGGTGCTCAATAACTATTTACTGAATAAATCAGTGAACAAATTTGGGCCTCGTTCCATGTGTACCTCTTGAGTTCTGACTGTGAAAGCTGCATATTTTCTGTGAGGCATAGGGTAAACATGAGTTCCTCTAGAGAGGATTTACATTTTCTCCTGCCAGGTGACTCCAGACACTACCATTCTGAGATCACTTTAGCATCGTTGACCAGTTTCTTCAAATATATTCTTGATATTTCAGAAACTGTAAATATAGGTTGTACAAATCTGTAAGGTCCTGCTTGCTTTTTATAATTTTTTCAGATACTTTTGATACTCAATACCAAGATTCACATTGTTCATAGTCCAGGTGAGATGGGGGTGAGGGATGCATATTTCTTATTCACCAGTATACTGAAGAATTGGCATAGTTCTACAGTATCAAGTCTGAGCTTTAGAGTCAAAGATCTTTGTTGGACAAATAACTTAAATTTTCTAAACACTGGTCTCCTCATCTGGTAAATGGGTTAGGTAGTATTATTGTCAAGATTTGAGGTGAGAATTAAACAGGAAAATATGCATAAAGCACCTGGCAGCAACATGCATATAATGTCCCCAAAATATTAATTCTTCTCCATTTTTCCTCTTGATTCTGAAGCCATCTTGAAAAAAGATTGAAACTTCTGGAATGAAATGTATGTCTTTACTTATGGATTTTTTTTACATTAAGGATGATATTAAATTTTAAGGATTCTCACAAACATTTTCTTCAGTAAAATACAATATCTTGTTTTCACTAAATGAAAGCTTTAAAAGGTCCCTTTAGTCTTCTTGAATATCCAACTTAACAGTTTTTAAGAATTTAGTATAAATGAATCAGAAGTGAGCATATTAAATTTTCTTTGAAATACACCAAACATTTAGAGCTAACATTAAATATCAAAGACAAAGGAGTTTTCCAAAACACATGCTAAAACTCCAACCTGATACCAAAAAAAAAAAAAAAGTGAAGAAAGTTAGCAAATAGCCACCCTTTTAAAAATTATGCCAAGGAATCAGTATATTCATCCTTCAAAAGGAAGACTAACCCAAGACCTGTACTGATTTCTAGCCCTTAGTATTACGAAGGATTATCACATTAACTTCCAGTTCCAATAATGGAAAAGCTGTAGTTGTTTCTTTCTTGCTGTGAAAGCAACAAGTCCATACTTTTCTCACTGGATGACTTCTGAGTCAGAAAGAAAGAGAGAGAGAGAAAGAGAGAGAGAGAAAGAAAAAAATAAATAAATAAAGCATCAGCCATATCACACACTCTAGGGGATTTTTATATTACTAGGAGTCTTAGATTTCTCCTGAAGGAAAGCACCAAAAGAACATGACACATTATTTCTTCAAAGAAGCTTTCTTTTTGCCTTCAATTAACATAACAGAGAAATTGTCTTTAATTCCTCATAAGTGGATATGTATCCTGACCTGAACTCACATAAAAATGAATATTTTCTGAAAACATATCTTTTCTGTAATTTGTTTGGAATATTACATTTTTCATTGCAAAAGCCTCTTGACAAGCACTGCATCAGTTGTCAGGTCAAATGTATAAGTAATCAATAATACAGTTCTAAGTTTTTCAACCCATATTTGAATTTTTATAACTAAGAAAAAATACTGGTAGGAGAAAAGGGCTCTTCTTGGTTCTCAGAGAAGCTAGGAGTCATTTACTCTCATATACTTATAAAGTCTCAATTATTCCTGCAAATAGAAGAGGTAAATTCATACATAATTCAAAAGCATGAATAACAACAAATTGTATTATATTTGACTTTGTGCTACATAACTTGGGGGGCAGAGACTCTACCTTCTGACATGTAAGCTGCAGCCAGAATGATGAGTAGGACTTGGGCAGGTTAAAGTGGTGGCACATGTTACAGCTGGAAATGAAGTAGTTCAATAAATCTTGTGTAAAGTATAATAGCATAGCTTTCTGTTATGTTGATAGCTAAATGAAATACATTTTATTCCTGCTTCCATGAAAAATTAGAATTATAAACTAGCTGAATTTTCTAGTGGGATATAAATAACCCTGAATTAAGATTTAGAAAATTTCCATTTTTTTCCTGGCTCTCTTATTAACTCATAAGCTTTATGTTCTCATGCAACTAGTGTTACCTTTCTAGACCTCCTGTGTTTCATGTGTGAAATGATGAAATTTCATTAAGCCATCTCTAGGGTGCTTTCAGATTTTAAAATCAATATATCTATGATTCTAACACTGAAGCTGACTCTCTCAGGGAGGGAAAATGGGCCAGAGCAGTATTTCTTCAACTTGTTTCCACTAGACACACAATAAATAATATGTTTCTATGGTTGTTACCCATCCCCTTTCTCTCCCTCTATTCTTTCTTGCACCTACCCCACCACTCTACTAAATCTGTCCATTCAAAGTCATTAATGACTTCCATGTTGACAATCCAATGACCAGTTCTTTGTCCTTATCTTACTATACCTTTCAGCAGCATTTGACACAATGAATTATCTGCTTTTCCTTGAAACACTTTCTTCATCTGGTTCCTGGAAGATCATTCTGTCTAAAATGTCTTCCTATATCAATATGCTACTCCTCATATACTTTTGCTTGATCCTCTTTTTCTTGACCTCAACTGGTTGAAATACTTCAAGCAACCGTTCTCAGATCTTATCACTTCTTCACCTACACTCACTGGATAAGATAGATGATCTTATCCAGTTCTATGGCTTTAAATATAGAGTAGCAACTATAAGAGCATCGCTGGTCAAGAACTATCCCTTTAACTACAATCTCAAAATCCAACTGCCCACTTGATGTCTTTATCTGGGTATTGATAGGCATTTCAGACTTAACCTGTCCCAAACCAATATCTTGATGCCCACTATCTACCTGCTTTCATATTTTATTTCCTTTTAATCTCTCGACCTAAGTAAAGTTAAACCACATTTTTCCAGTGGTTTAACCAAAACTTTAAGACCTTCCCTAAGTCATCTCTTGAACAGAAATTTTATCCTATAATTAGAAAATCTTATTTCTCTAATATTACTTTATAGGTGAACATAATTTTATTAATCCTACTTATCAATTCATTACACACTTATTTGTTCACAGAGACTTATTTATTCATATTTTATCAATTTGTGTGTTTCTAAGAAAGTAATAAGCATTCATGAACCTACATTTAATATAAAAACTGTTATACTCAATGGATAATTTATATATATGTTCCCCACTCTCCACTCCATCCCCTACCACTCCTAACCCAAAGTAACAACCATTAAGATGCATTGTTCATCATTTCCTTTCTATAGTTTTATACATTTTTGAACTCATCTATATGTATCCCTACATATTTTAATTGTTTATTAACTTCATAAAATGACTTCCATGATGTATGCAAACTTGGTTCTTACTTAATATTATATTGTTAGGATTCATCTTGATTGTTGCATGTAGCTGAGGTTAATTCATTCTGACTGCTGCATAATATTCCATTATGTGACTATCCTGCAGTTGACATATTCACTCCCATGTCAATAAACCCAAAGATTGCTTCTAGGTTTTGGCCACTGTGAACAGTGCATCTATGAACAATCTTGCACATGTGAAAAGTTTCTCTCAGGTTGTAAAAGATGTTGTTAGTTTCTTACCCAGATTCTTGGGGAATCCTTTTACAGATTGCTACTGGTGCTGCTGCTAAAAGCTTAGACCTGTAACATTCCTTAGAGGATTGCTCTTGGGAAATAGGTGCAGCCTCACTTGAGTTGCCTGCACTGTGCCCCTTCCTCCCACCCTTCCCACAGCTGGGAGGCAGCTGGGAGTCAAAGAAAGCAGTCAGAAGCCCTGCTCCCTTGCCTCGGGGCAAGGACAGTTCTGCAGAGGGATCACTTGAAATCACATCCTTGCTTAGCTCCACTGCTTTCTCTAACCTGCTTCCTACCTCCCTTGTAACTTTCTGTTGCCTGCACTGCCTTTACAAATCATTGCTCAAGAGTCCCTGCCTCCCTTCCAGGGAATTTGACCCAAAACAAACCTACAGTTGTAGGGTATAAGAAAATACAATTTTACAGTACAGTGTCTGTTTTTCAAAGAACTGTATTAATTTACATTCCCACCAGTAACACATAAGTGGGTCTGTGGACTCACATATCCATCACTTAGTATTGTCATATTTTTAGAAATTTTTCCAATAGAATAAACTAGCATCTCATCGTAATCTTGATGTGGTTTTCATAAACACTAATAGAGTTGAATATTACTTCATGCTTATTGGCCATATGTGTTTTTTATAATATACTGGTTCATATCTTTTTCACTCATTTTTAATTAGTTTTTGAGCTTTTTAAATCAAATCATAACAGGTTTTTTTATACATTACTAAAATTAATAAACATTTGGTATTTGTAGGCATTGTATTTCCCAGTTTTAACTTGTCAGTTTTACTCTCTTTAGTATTTTTAAACAAAAAAAGTTAAAAAATAATTTTAAAATAGTAAAATGTAGCATTTCTTTCACAGCTAGATATTTTTGTTCTGATTATTAAAAGCTTCGTCTACCTCAAGATCTAAATTTTATATGTACTGTGTTATTTACTTCTGAGTAGTTTTGAATTCCAGTTAGAAAATCTTATTTGTGAGAGTATGATTATTTAATTTCTAATTATTCAGGATATTTTCATATATCTCTTGCTATGTGCTTCTAACCTAATCATTTTGCAATTAGGAAATATGATCTGCTTATACCTATTCCATATCTATCCTACTTCAAAGGTTTTTGAAGCATGTTTGGGGGCCTTTCTACATGACCAATATTTGTAAATATTCTATATAAGTCTGAGAAACATTTTCTATTTGTTGGATACAGAAATTTTTTTTTATATCTATCAGATAAATTTTGTCGTACTGATATTTTTGGTCTTTTTGTGTGTTTGAAACTGTTTTGTGTTGAAATGCCCTCTGATTATGGTAATTTTTCTAACTTCTCCTTGCAGTTTTGCTTCATATACTCCAAGGCCATTTTATTAATTGCATATATGTTTAGAATTTCTATATCTTCTTGGTGAAGTGAACATTGCATTCTCAAGTAGTGACCCTCCCTGATGCTTATAATGCTCTATCCCTAATAATATCCCCTCAGGTCTATTTACTGCCTAGCAGCCAGAGTGACCCTTTAAAACATAAGTGAGTGTATGTTACTCATCCACTGAAAATTATAAGGTTTGCCCTTTGACCCAGAATAAAGTTCACGATCCTGACAATAGCTGCCCCATTTATCTCATCTCTTACCGGCCTAACCTCTTCTCATTCCTCCCCAGTTGTGGTAGCTTCTTTGCATTTTTCTGACCAGGCCAAACACGTGCTTAGTCCAAGCCTTTGATTACCTATTGCTTGTGTTTGGATGACTCCTCCCACACACAACTGCAAGGATTACTCATTTGCTTCACTCATATCCCTTATTGGAAAACTTATATCAAAATGACACTCCCTAACACACACCACATCTCTGGCCTTTACCCTGTTTGTGTGTGTGTGTGTGTGTGTGTGTGTGTGTTTAATCGAAGTATAGTTGATTTACAATTTTGTGTTAGTTTCTGGTGTACAACAAAGTGATTTAGTTATACATATACATATATACTATTTTCCATATTCTTTTCCATTATGGTTTGTTATAAGATATTGGATATAGTTCCCTGTGGTATACAGTAGAACCTTGTTATCTATTTTATATATAGTAGCTTGTATCTGCTGATCCCAAACTCCTAATTTATTTCTCCCCCCCACTTTAACCATAAGTTTATTTTCTATGTCTGTGAATCTGTTTCTGTTCTGTAAATAAGTTCATTTGTGTCATATTTTAGATTCCACATATATTCAATACCATATGATATCTGTCTTTCTCTGACTTACTTCACTTAGTATGATAATATCTAGGTCCATCCATATTGTTGCAAATGACAATATTTCATTCATTTTTTTTTTTTGGGGGGGGTACGCGGGCCTCTCACTGTTGTGGCCTCTCCCGTTGCAGAGCACAGGCTCCGGACGCAAAGGCTCAACCGCCATGGCTCATGGGCCCAGCCACTCCGCGGCATGTGGGATCTTCCTGGACTGGGGCACGAACCCGTGTCCCCTGCATTGGCAGGCGGACTCTCAACCACTGCACCACCAGGGAAGCACTATTTCATTATTTTTTATGGCTGAGTAATATTCCGTTGTGTGTGTGTGTGTGTGTGTGTGTGTGTGTGCACGCGTGCGTGTGTGTGTGTATAAATGGATATATATTGATATATATACATATATATTATATATATTACATACATTATAATATATATTATATATGTATATATGTGTATATATATAATATATATACACATATATATATATTATATATATATACCCTATCTTCTCTATCCATTCATCTGTCATGTTTTTAAAGAACTTTCATCATCATTTGTTTTCCTATTAGTTCCATAAAAGTAAAGCTTGCTATTTTGACCTCTGACTCCTAAGCATTACTTCCTCCCCTTCTATAATTTATTTTTGCTGAGTGGTCTCACTTTTTAACCACTTGTTAAACTGGTATATTCTAAGAGTTTTGGAATTAAAAGTGTGTGATTGAATGTGGAGTTTGCCCTCTGGGAGAAAAGAGAATGAATAGAGAGTATAATAGATACATACAATCTTCAAGACATTGGAGAACAAAATGGACATAAATTGAGGAAATTCAAGGGATCAGGAACCCTCTACTGAGTAATTAAATATTTTGGAGGACACAAATGGTGGCAGTCATGGAGGTGTGTCACTCAGTCTCCCTTCAAGGGGAAAGCAGTTATGAGGAATATAGTCAGCCAACAGCCTCCACCTGCCACATCTTTGGGATCTACCTCCATGTCCAGCTTGAAGTACCTTCTCTCTTAGCTGGCCCCATAAATTGACTGACCACAGTGTGGTACTAGAGCTGAGGTATTCCGGCCAAATGCAGCTAAACTCTAATGAAAGAGTTCAACTCCTTGCTTGGGCCTCCCCAATAGGTTGGTCAAGATTTTCTCAGAGCTCATTGTAGTTTGGGGCTCCTCATACACAATCTTGTTTTCTTCCCTCACTCCTTCACAGGTATCAGGCCCACAGTCTGAAGACTCTCTCTGCCTACTCCTGTTTCATCTCCCTTATATCCTTCACAGCCATCCCTCAAATCTCTTTCACTTTTAATTCCATCTTGGCATCTGCTTCTAACCCAAATTTGCAACAAACAATAGCTCTTATTTGAGGCTATTAAAATATAAAGCACCAGGACTTTAATTTGGATAAGTTTTAAATCTGTGGGTTATTAAATTATTTAATAAATAATTGAGAATTACTGTGCACCCATATGGTTGTCTTAAGAACAACCAGGATGTATAATTTCAAGATTAAATTAAAGCATTTGTACTTCCTGTTCACATTCTAGTCTTTGGAATTTAGAGAAAACTTCTGGTCTCCTATTGTCTGGGCCATGATTATAAATTACCAGAATGTTACCTTATCTCTTGTGAAATGAAATAACTTATGTTTTATATTATTGGACTCCAGAGACTAGTCAGGTTTGCCAGATAGTAATAGGTCATAAAAAATAAATAGATAGAATCAAGTACCTAACTGCCCAATTAAAGAGCAAAGCAGTAACAAAATCAAAGCAGATTATATTTCTGAAATACTTAGATTCTCTATAATTGGAATCTGAATAAAAACATAGATCATATCAAACTATTATCAAGGATTGGGAATAGATTCATTAATAAAATAAAGTTTACCTTCCTTTTATGCAATAGATGTGTCCTGGAAATTATATGCAAATTGAATTTGTCTAATTAAATCATGTACTAATGCTTTTTATTAAGGGAAATTATGAATCTCTTACCAAAAATTGTCCAGAGGTTTATACTGGCTTTGCTTAAATCAAGGTGAAATCTCAAGATGACATATTTCAATATTCTAAACATAACAAATAATTGGGGAGAAAATATCTTATAACTAAATTCAACTGCTATAGCTTGGAGTCTGGACTCCTACAAATTAAAGGAGAAATGTCCCTAGTTCAATTTGATTTCAGTAAATTTGTAAAATAATCAGTTATTTTAAACCAATACTTCATTCTTTAAGGTATCTTGGCCCTTTTTCAAGTTATCTTTCCTTCCAAGTACCCCGGAAACCAAGTGAGAACAAATTTTCTTTCTATAATACATATTAATAGCCTCCTCTTTCCCAAGAATATTTTTATTGCAAATATATACTAATGCAGACAAAAATCAAGATACTTTGTTACCTTAGGTACTATTAATATGATGTTTAACTTATAAAAATTCAAAATTAGAGTTCATCTAAAAGAAATCTAAAAGAATAAAAGATGATTGGGATTTCCCTGGCTGTCCAGTGGTTAATACTCCACGCTGCCAACGCAGGGGGCACAGGTTTTATCCCTGGTCAGGAAATTAAGATCCCATGTGCCACACGGCATGGCCAATGGAAATAAATAAATAAATAAAATAAAATTAGGAACAACAACAAAAAAGAATAAAAGATTATAGAGTTAGCTAATTTCTATAGAAGAAACCTGATCTGCTAAGTAATAACTACAACTTCTAAATGTCAAAATCTATTGTTAAGCAAAATCACCTCAAATGCTTCCATCACCAGAAGAAACTAGCATGTTAAACTACCAAATTCCAAATGTGTTCTCTATGGAATTCATTCTTATTTTCATAACAGAAACTGAACATACTTGCAAACAAAACTTATTATAATCCCTGAAGTGCTCTCAGGTAGCCAGCAACCAGTTTATACAGGAACTCAAAAGGAACATCCTGTTGTCTCATCTATACCCTCTTATTCCCCTTCCCTCCATCTCAGGTAACTCAGGAAACTCAAAATCTTTGCTTATTATTTTTCTGATTTTTCTCTCTTTCTTAAAAATGCCTATGAAGAAATTCCTGTTTTATTTTTCTAGCTTTCTATGTGCCCAAATCCTAGCATTCTGGGCTATATACTTATGAATAAGATGCTCTCCTAATTTTAACAAAAATATTTAATATTGGGAAGAGAAAAATATGTTCACAGATTAATTTATATAATGATCTCCCCTTTTATTGCAAGCATTGGTACATGTACTCCAAAAACATATTTTAGGAAGGGCACAAAAACCAGTAACTGTGATACCATGTATCAATAATAAGTGCTATAATGGCAGAGATTTGAAATGTTGGTCTTTCCAGGGGAGCACAGAGATGGGAGCAAGTTAATCCTCCTGAGGAATTTGCAAGTGGTACCATCCTGAAAGCAGGTAAATTTCCTAATCTGAATGGGATTTTGTAACCTGTAAAATACAGGAGTTAGAAAGTGAAAAGTCCAAAGAGTCCAAATGATTTAAAGGGTGATTTTAATTTCAGAGAGGTATGAACAGTTTAATTCTGAAGGACTTTTAATAGAGCATTCTTGCTCTTGGTTATACTGCACATGAAGATTTAATATAATGAAATGTGAATTAGAGTTCTAAATGTTCTAATTTTTATAATCCAGGGATCCCGTGGAAAGTATATACCTAAGGAATTAAGTATAGCTGAGTTATGTTGAAAAAAACTTGTAGAATTGAGAGCTTCAGGCCAAAATGGATGTGAAATATAATGCAGTATCTTTTTTTCTTTTTCAAAATGAAATACACTTTACTCTCTAGGATATGATTCTGTGTTCCTTTATTTTTTCCAAAACATAGAGATATCCACAAAGATCTGTTGAAGAATTTTATAACTTCCTGGAGTTGGTTGTCTTTTCTTATTTCATCTTTAAACATATATGCTGGTTCAAATTGACCCATGCTTTTGCATCATTTGTATTCCTTACCAGTCATTTATTACTTACCTAAAAATCAGCCCCAAATTTAGAAGCTTACAAAAATAACCAATTTTATTATATTTTTGATGGTTCAGCAGTTTGGTCAAGACTCAATTTGCATGACTCTTCTACTCCATGAAGTGTTGAATGAGGTTACCTGATGTTATTCAGTTGACAGATGGACTGATCTTGAATTTCCAAGATAGTTTCATTCACATGTCTGGATCCTTTGCAGGGATCATGGGAAGGTTGGGTTTAGCTGAGACTTTCCACCAAAGAAATTACACATGGCCCCATCTACATATTCTGAGAGTAGTCAAATTTTGCATATGGCACTTGGCCCCAAAGAAACTGTTCTATGAGAAATGAGTGGAAAATAGTCTTTACAACATAGCCCTGGAAATCACAGATTGTCACTTCTGCCACATTCTGTTAGGGAGTTATTCACCCCCTCTCGATGGGAGGAGTAGCAAAAAATTGCAACCATCTTTAGTCTATCACAGTCTGATGTGTGGTCATCAATTATTTACATTTCTCCCATTTGAAAAATATACTCAATGCCTTTTTAAATCCTCCCAAAGCATCATCTCATTACAATCCTTGGCTCAAATTCAAATTCCAGATTTTTGACATCTAAATCAGCTCCAGCTTAGAAAATGCAACTACATATATTTCTGCACAAAACTATCCCAAAACATAATGGCTTAAAATATATTTATCATTAGTTCTTATGATTCTGTGGATTTACTGAACCCATGTATGTTCTCATTTAATATCTCTCATGTTGTTACCTTCAGGCAGGACCTGCGACTAGAATTACCTAAAGGCATTTTTACTCCATCTGATGCCTGGGCTGGCAAGCTTTGAAAAAAAACTGGGATATGGTCACCCATATTCCTCCATGTAACCTCTTCAAATGGCTTAGTTGGGTTTTCTCACAGCAGGATAGCTGGACCTCTGACATCACCCAGAACGAGTGTTCCAAGATACAGGGAGAAGAAGATTCTAGTCATTAAAGACTCAGAACTGAAGACTGGTACAATGCCACACCCACCATAATTTATTGCCCAGAAACTGCCCAGATTCAATGAAGAGACATATACCCCACATTCATGAGAGAAATGCCAAACAACTTACAGTCATGTCTAATCTGTCACAGTTGTAGCCAACCACAAATTATTTACAGTTCTCCAAAAACCAAAACATACTCATGCCCTCCAAAGACCTCCCAAATTCTTATCCAATTATACTATCAGGCTCACTTTTAGGATCTTGTCACCCAGTGGAGCTTCAAATGTAGAGGAGGCTCCTGGTGGTGTTTCCCCTAGTACATCCCCTGGTAGAATTTCATTCGGTCTGAAGACTTGAGAACTATGAGACAAGTTATCCGACCCTCCCCGCCACACACGCACATCCAACAAACATTGATGAGATGGTCTTAGGGTAACCACAATAGACACTCCTTTTCATGAGGGTCAGGGGAAAACAGGACCCACATAGCAGTCATTATGGTCCATAGAAATTCTTAAATACAGCTGGACACATGTTGACAACGCATCCATTAGGGACCTCCTCTAATCCTCAGAAGTGACTCCTTGGCTCTGCTCTCTGGGGTTTTTTGTTATGCCCTGAATTCACCTTTCTGTTTGCATAAAAAACTACCAGCATTTGACACTATATAACCTTTTCATTCTGCTTCCTGTTTATAGAAGTGTGGAGTCCTAAAGCCACTTTTTTTTTTTTTGATTGTTAGGTCTCTGAAGTCTTTTTTTTTTTTTTTACATCTTTATTGGAGTATAATTGCTTTACAATGGTGTGTTAGTTTCTGCTTTATAACAAAGTGAATCAGTTATACATATACGTATGTTCCCATAGCTCTTCCCTCTTGCATCTCCCTCCCTCCCACCCTCCCTATCCCACCCCTCTAGGTGGTCACAAAGCACTGAGCTGATCTCCCTGTGCTACGCGGCTGCTTCCCACTAGCTATCTATTTTACGTTTGGTGTTGTGTGTACTCTCTTTATCCCTTTTAGGCTAAGCTGGTGGTACAATTCTCTTAAAAACTTTGTGAGTTTTCTGTAAGTCTTGTAGGAATTCACTCAAATAGAAAACACACTCACAAATTGCCTTGAGACAAGCCCCTCTCCATCGCTGGCCACCTAGAAAACTGTTGTGAAATAACATCTTTAAGTTCATTAGAAATCCTTTTATCTAGAAAAGAGGGTCTACAAGTCATGACCTTAAATCTTCTGAGGACTTAAAAGGCTTTCATCCATACTCTTGGGTTTTGCTTTACCCAAAACCCACATTTTACTGCCTTAGAGTTGGTCTTTTCCTTGAGACCATGTTTTACCTTGAGAATATTTTACTGAGAGAGATGGAGGATGAGAGACAGTTTTAATTTCAGGTCTAGTATGTCTTGGCTCTTTTATGTTTTCTCTAAGTTATGCTGGAAAACTGAAATGTTTTATCTTTAGGTTACATCTCTTTTCATATTTTATCTTAAGGACCTATAAGAAGTCACTTGGCACTTTCCATATTCTTCCTGGAAATCTCCCCGGTGAAATCGATGAGTTCATTTGGTACCATTTTTATTTTCCTTATTACTGCAGATAACTGAGCTGCCAAAATTTTGCCACTATATAAAAAAGGTCTTTTTCTGTAACCTCTAAATGTTTTACATCTGGTCTTTTGATCCCTCACCTATAGTCTTTTCAAGGCCCTTACAACTTACAAAAAATTTCCTCAAATTTTTGTCCAGTTTGTACCTGTCACCTGTGCTCAAAGCCAGTGCCACATGTTTAAAGTTTAGGTAAAGGCAAGTTCCCACTTCCTGCTGCCAATTTTTGTTCTGGTTATCTATTACTGCAAAACAAATAACTCCAATTTAGCATATTAAAACAATAATCATTTTATTATATCGCAGGGCTGTCTGGGTCAGAAATTAGATCAAGACTTAGGAAACTCTTCTGTTACATTGCCTGAGGTTATTTGGTGGTATTCCACTGGCAGAGGCTGGTAAAAATGGTCAAATATGGCGACTTATGTGTCTGGAGTCTTCCCCAGGGATATCGGGAAGCCTGGTCTCTTCTGGGGCTGTCCAGTAGAGTGCCTACAAGTGACCTATTTAGCTTAACAGTCTTAGGATAACAGGACTTCTTATATAGTGTCACAGAGCTCCAAAGAGAGTGTTAGATAAGATCTGGGTGGACCTTGAAGGATCTAATGACTTGGTCTTGGAAAGCCCAGATTGTCACTTCAACTTCATTCAATTGGTCCAGCAAGTCAACACAACCCAGATTTAAGGTGAGGAAAATTATACTCTATCTCTTAATGACAGGAGTAGCAAATAACTTGCAGCCATTTTCAAATGTATTGAATATTTCAACTACACAGAATCATTTTTATAAAAAGCGTATTTTGATATGGGCTTTGGATCTCTTCTCTGTGAAGGTTGTTTGGAAACTGGCAGTTTATTCTCAGGTAAATATGTTTGTTGTGTTTAAGATTCATATCATTAGTTTTCATGAGGAAATTCTTTGATTAGTGAGGTAACTAGTCTGCAAATGTATGTTTAAAATCCTAACTATTTAAATGTTACAAGTGTATGCAGTTATGATTCTTTTCTAAAGTACAGATATTTCTTTGGGAAGATAAAATGTTATGTAGGGGTGATGTAATGGTTTTGTTTAAAATTAAATTTGGGAAAGTTTTCCCCATTACAAAAACAATTCACATAAGCAATGTATTAGGCCTTGCAAAGGTAAACCTATGAATTAGTTTTGATGAAAATACTGTTATTTGTTGTAGAATACATAGTAAAACCAGCCCAAATTTTACCTTTCCCAAATCCCTGCCCTTGCCAAGTAACTTCATAGTTACTTTATAATTACTTTATAATTCCCCCTACTCTGACACTGGGTCTTGGCCAATACACTTAGAAATGACAGTGTGTCAGTTGTGAATCTGGGTTTCATGAGCCTTTGCATGCTTGTACTTCTGTAATTGCCATTAACAATGCTCTCAGACCAGCTTGTTGTAGAAGAAGTGATAAGGGGATCGTAGCTGAGTTGCCCAAGTCACTCCACCGAGAGCCAGCCTAGATTAGCCAATAGTCAGTACCCTCTCAGACACGTAAGTGACTCTAAAATCTAAAGAAGCCCAAGCAAAGCCAAGCCTAAATCACCAGCACACACTCATTGGCTGAATAGTGTTAACTGTTTTAAGTCACTTACTTTTGGAATGGTTGCTCATTGGGCGTTATTGTAGCAAGAAGTAACTGATACAGAAATTGATACTAATAGTAGGGTGTCATAACAAAAATCTAAACTATGTGGCACAATTTGGGGACAAGGTTGCAGTCGAAGGCTGGAAGTACAGTGAAGAGGTATTAAAAGGAGGTTGGAAAAATGGCAAGGGAGCTGCCAAAGGAAGCTAAAATGTAATGACCATGTTATGTAGTTGCAAAACATTTGGTAAAACTATTACTTGCTTTAACTTATAAGATAAATATAACTAACAAATATTTTATCTTGAGCACAGAGATTTCCAGGCAAAAAGTTGAAAACAGCAGTTGTTTCTTATTCACTATATATGAAAATGTAATACACTCAAGAGATGAACTCAGAATAGTGGCTAGGTGCAAATAGAAGGAAAACAGAGGGTCCAGTACCTGCTAAATTGGAAGTTAAAACTCTTTCTCATCTCCAGCTTCTCACACTGCTAAGACATGACATAAGGGATAAGGAAAAATCAAGAGTGTGGCTATGGGTCACTTTATTATGATCTCAGAAAGAATTAAGCAGTTAATAGTACCCTTCACCTGGACAAAATGACTTCTGGGAACTGAATGTCATGGCTCTACAGCAGCCTGAACAATCTAAGCAACATCACCAAGTCTAGAGAGAGATGAAATTCTCAAAAAGAATAGCGAGTACGGCTTTGAAACTTGAAGACTGCTAAATCAAATATTTAAAATACACTTAATGTTTTTAAAAGAGATGCACTGGCAAAAGAACAACCAAGCTGATCAAAAATGGACTGAGACTTTTCAAAATGTAAATAGACCATTAGGACCCCAAATTTATAGGATTGGGAAACTAGCTTTGAATGATCTTTACAGAAAACAATTTCCAGTGCTGTTTTTGGTTGGGGCAAAAGGCACTCTGGAAAGGGAAAGATATCCCAGAGATATGAGCTAAAAGCTGTAGAGAATAACAAAATAAGAAACCCTTCTTTGGTATCAGAGCTGGACCTAAGAACATTCTCCACCACCAGCATAGAGGACCTGGCTATAATTGCCAAGTGCAATTTCAGAATTTCTAGATGAATGACTTCTAAAGAGCCTTGGGTTCTTTGTCTTAACAAACAGTAGCACTGATTGTTATTATACTGCTGCAGTTTTGCACACTGTGTGTTGGGTTTGAGTGGGACAGAAAACTTGTCTTCTTTGGTTCATAGGACTTTAGAAGTAGCTACATTCAAATTCATGTATATCACAGGATCCTGGAGTTGGAGGTTATGTTTGATTGGATGAGAAATGAGTATATTTCTCATTAGGGAGGAAGTGAAAAATTGTGCCCTTACAAGCAGACGGGGTCTTGCAAAATTGCTCAAATTCATCATCTCTCTAGATTCACACTCTTTGACATATATTTGTAGTGTTCTTTATCTCTAACTCTTGACTCATCCATGTGACCTATTTGACTAATAGAATTGTGAACTCAGAACACAAGAAGATTTACAGGTTTCTATTTTTTTTCTCTTGAATGTCTGCCATCACCCTGATGACATGCGCAGTAGGATCAGAGCCACATGGAGATAGCTGAATCAGAGCCCCTCAGTCCTCCAAACTGAGACCATACCAAGCTCATCCCCAGACGGCTGAAACAGCCCAGGCAAGATCTGGAAATTACCTACAGGAGTCTAATGAAAATGACCTCCTGCACTTGTCCACTTAGTAAATGCTTACTGTTTGAAGACATTGCAATTTAGGGTTGTTATTTAGTATTTTATGGCAGTAGGTATTTGATATGTTACCTGTAAAACTTTCTGATTCTAAATTTGCATTGTCTTCCTTTTCTGAAATATTTCCAGTAAACATAAAAGTATTGGTAATCCTAAAATTAAGCACTGTATATCTAGCCAGGATGAGAAATAAACTTTCTAAATATATTTGAAGCTTCTCTGTGCAACTTACCATCAAATTCTCTTTCTTTCCTATATGCCAGAGATAACAGCAATTTAATTTTTTTTATTATCCTCAAGCATTTTCATAATTCTACTATGTAGGTATTTTTTCTGCAAACAAAATATAGCATTGCTTTTCATTTTAAAAAAATATGATAGTAACATTCTTTATCATCTGCAATGGCTTTTAATACTCAGTATTATATATTTTTAGTTTTTACCATTTTAAAACTCATTATTCCAGTTCAATCATTTTCACTATTGTGCTGCATTACTGTATATGGCCATGCCACTAATGCTTTTATTAAAGAATTTCCTCTATATGGACATGATGTTATCATGTTATGTCATCAGACACCATTTTGTATATTGGCTGCATATAAGAATTTGGTTTTAAATTTTATATCTTACTGTTCTGAGTTACTAAAAGCAATGAAAAGTCCTTAAATCAGCATATATTTTATTTATGCTTCAGGATTTGTCTCATGTATTCAGCTAAGAAACACCAAATGTAATACTATTCATGTTGACATATTCCATACTTCACAACCCTGCAAAACTAGCAAAGTTCACATAAACATAGATTGGCTTAACTGCCAGGAACATTAAGAATTTTAAAAAAATAATACATATTTAACTATTTTGTATAGACTTATTCAATATACTATCAATCCTAGAAAGCAATTTGCATTACTTGCTCACATTTTAGAAGAGTCAAAACAGACTCCTTAGCAATTCGCTTTTTAGTCTTGACCTGGGTATCACTGCTCTAAGTGTGAATTGGAATACAGAAAAGTATTCTATGTGTGATTGGTTAACATTCTGTAGTGAGAAGGCAGTACTGAGAGTTTTAAGTGTACAGCAAACGCCTCTTAAAAGGATAGTAATGAAGAACTGTAAATAAAATTAAATTAAACATTTCTTTTATTATTCAGAATATCTCTTAGTGATTCTACATGGGGCTTGCTTCTCCTAAGTAGACACAAAATATTACTTTTACAAAGCAATGCATGGGTACTGAGGAAGCCATTATTTAGATAAGCTCAGAAACATTAAAGGCAATATATTCAAATGAAATTTTGTGACCTCTGCTCCCGCTGATGCCGGTGCTGCAAAATGTTGACCTTATTTCAGTACTGAAATACGTTGAAAATCTCTATGCTCCACTTCATTCACTATTAAGAAGAGCTTGATTTTCAAACATGAGGAAATCTAAATGTCTAGACAGATACATATTAAAGAATCATATAGATTGCTTCTTATGTCTCAAATAATACTATTAGAAAAAAATGAGACTCGTAATTATTTTTTAACAGGTGAAAGACTGACCTAATTTAACAGTATTTAAAATAGTAAGAACAGTTCCTATTTCTATCATGGTAATATGATTTATAACACTTCAGGGTCCACAGAACAGAGTAAAGAGTTTACATTAAGTAATTATCAAAAAATTTTCTTAGAAAACTTTTTAAAAATAACAATGATCTATTCACTTATTGACAAAAAGCCTTTATAAACATTTAGATTTTACACTGCTTGAGTAATGCTTAATTGTGCCCACATGCTTCACTTTGTCTTTTCAAATTATCACAATTTTAGAGCAATCCATTTCCTTTCACTCATCTAGGTATTAAATATTTTTATAAAGATTTTCCTAGTTTTATCTTGAATTCCTATTTCTATAAACTTTATGTTAAAAGTTCTAAATAAGCAACTTAGGAAATAAGGTGTCATCTACAAATTTCAATATAATAATGTGTCTGAATTGTATTAAGTCAGCCATAAATCCTCAGGCTAAAGTTTTTATATATTTTTAAGCAATCTTCTCCATTTAAAAACTAAACTTAAATCACTTTCATAATCAATGAGTTAATAGTCATTAGCAAAACAAAATCTAAGGGTTTAATGCAGTGAACAATAGTCTTCATATTTTAATTCAAATCTATTCTTCTAGAGACATTTCTACTGTATTTGAGGCTCTTTCAGTTATATATTTCTATGCGACAAATCACAGCAAAACATATTGGCTTAACACAAGCTCAATTTTTTTTATTTCTCACAATCCCATGAGTAGCCTGAGCAATTTTTCTGTTGGCCTCACCTGTACTCACTCATGCAGTTGTATTCAACTCTGGGTCAACCACTGGCTAAGCTAAGCCAGGATGGCTGAGACAGTTGGATCTTTTTCCCCAGGTAGTTTTTCATTTCTAAGTAGGCTCCATTGATTTCTTTAGATCCTGGTCATCTCAGGGTATTAAAAAGGGCTAGGCCAGCTCCATAATTTGTGATGTTAACAACAGAGTATTTAACCAACGTAGGTCCTTCTAAGTCTGGGGCTCTGTGAGACTGCACAGGCTGCATTCCCAGACGCCAGCCCTAAAAACGGGTAAGTGTGGGGCTTCCCTGGTGGCGCAGTGTTTGAGAGTCCGCCTGCCGATGCAGGGGACACGAGTTCGTGCCCCGGTCCGGGAAGATCCCACGTGCCGCAGAGCGGCTGGGCCCGTGAGCCATGGCCGCTGAGCCTGCGCGTCCGGAGCCTGTGCTCCGCAGCGGGAGAGGCCACAACAGTGAGAGGCCCGCGTACCGGTAAAAAAAAAAAAGGTAAGTGTGGAAGCTACAGAATTTCCTGAAGCCCTGGATCTTCAGTCACACAACTTCACACCTGCCAGATTCTATGGGTTAACACAAGTCTAAGGCCAGTGCATATTCAAAGGGGTGGACCTGGATGGGAAGAATTTGTGTTCGTATTTTCAATCTATTACAAGAGATGTTTTAATTCTGTCCCTTCTTAAATCATCTAACCACCCTCGGCATTTTCTCCCTTTCAAAACATAATCTTTAAAAACTTAAATTATTTAATAAAATCACACGAGGAAGGAGAAGGGGAAGCTGGGATGAAGTGAGAGAGTGGCATTGATATATAAACACTACCAAATGTAAAATAGATAGCTAGTAGAAAGCAACTGCATAGCACAGGGAGATCAGGTCGGTGCTTTGTGTCCACCTAGAGGGGTGGGATAAGGAGGGTGGGAGGGAGACACAAGAGGGAGGGGATATGGGGATATATGTATACATATAGCTGATTCACTTTGTTATCCAGCAGAAACTAACACAACAATGTAAAGCAATTATACTTCAATAAAGATGTTAAAAAAAATAAAATCAGAGAAAAAAGTACATAAAATCAAATACACTTTGCTATATCCAATCTTGTTTACTTAATTTCAGAATTCAATTTTTTAAATTTGTGCCTTTTGACCACCTTCATCTAATTTCCCCTCCCCCTACCTGCTCACCTCCGGTAACCACAAATCTGATCTCTTTTTCTATGAGTTTGATTATTTGGTTGGCTGGTTTTTGAAGTATAATTGACCTCCAATACTATGTCAGTTCCTAGTATACAATATAGTGATTCAATATTTCTACACATTATAAAATGATCACCATGATAATTCTAGTTACCATCTGTCATCATAGATGTCACCAGAATTTAAACAGGAGAGAAGATTGAAAATGAATAAATGAAAAGCATTGGTAAAAATCTATAGATTTTTCAATCTAACATATATATTTGGAAAAGTATATTTGGAAGGAAAAGGGATATTATGGGATCTCCAGGTTGTTTATTACATTATATAGAGATCTCTGCCAGGTAATTTACTATGAACAAATGCATCTGGATGGGTGTGTATGGAGCTGTTCCATTTCAAAAAAACAGAACTGTGTATTAATCTCCAGATGCAGTGTAAGCCTTTGTAAAGCACCAAAGTTCTATATAGCTCAAATGAGAATTAGCCTCCAAGTGTGCAAAATAGATCAGGCTGTGGACACACATTTCTGACCTGTAGTTAAAAGGGACTAGTTTGCTTTAAAGAGGACAAAGAAAGATTTTGTAAACCAAAATCTTTAAATCAAAGAAAGAAAGGGAAAAAATCTGGGGTGCTGTCATTTTCACCGTGGGCCACCCATGTTCTTCGAGCAGCAGTGCTAAGGTCACTGGGCTATGATTAGCAATGAAAGGCTCTTTTATCATGTTGAGAGATTCAGTTCATGTTCCCACCAACACTTGGATGTTTTCGGCATTATTTTAATACTGTCTTCTGATTTTAACTTCTATTTAAATGCAACCTTTCCTATAAAGGCAATGGGTCCTAATTCTTTCCATCAATTCTGATCTTTCAATGACATTCTGTTACAGCTTCTCTACATTCTGATTCTAAATTTCCATTGTCTTCCTTTTCTGATGTCTAAAATCGTGTAGGAGCGTAGGTGGGCTTGGCCCCTATAATTGCTGCCTTCATATCTTATCTGTACAAGATCCAACCATGTGTTTAGAGGAAAGGAAATTGACATAATATATGTTGTTGTAAACTGTGATAATTGTAGAAACTTTGTTGGGCCTATCCGTAGGAGGGAATGAAAAAGTTTAGTAACTGAGAACTGCAGGAGCTTTCCCGGTGTCTTCCAACAAGAGCTCAAGGTCTTTGTTGTTATTGCAGTTTTTCCACTTGAGAAAGACACAGTGAAAGAGGAAAGAAGAGTCGTGATGTCTGTTTCCAACTTCAGGGTAATTGAGGGATTGGATCATTCTGCTGAGAGTGCACCAAAGAGAAGAAAACCCATTACTGGAAAGGGGCGAAGAAACCTGGGAGAGGCCAGATTGCCAGAAGTGTGGATCTCACAGCACTGAACGCAGGCGTGAGACAGGGTCCCCCGCACCTTCAGACAGAAGGACTCCTTCCTGCCCCTACACTGATCATGAGTGAGTCTGAGGACATGGAACAAGCTGGGCTTAGTGGGACTTTTGAGCTTTCCATATGCTCTTCACTACTGCCAGGCTGTGTTATGTTAATTAAACCTCTTCTTCCAAAGTGGTGATTACAAAAGAGGTCTGCCAACGTCCAGCATAGTGTAGAAGCCCAGGAAGAAAGGATGGAGGCTCTGCCATGAGATGAGGAGAAGCCCAAACACCCAGGCCCAGGTATTTTGGGGAAAGTATAGTCAAAAGAAGATTAACTCGTTTCTGGATGTACAAATGAAACAGTGAGCTCAGACCCCAAAAGGAGCACAGTGAGTGGTAGATAACTTGGAGCCAAATTTACTAATTAGAATCATCTCAAATGACCCGGCATCTCCTGCCAAGGACATCAGTAAAAAAGAGTAGATGAGGGCTTCCCTGGTGGCGCGGTGGTTGAGAGTCCGCCTGCCGATGCAGTGAACACGGGTTCGTGCCCCGGTCCGGGAAGATCCCACATGCTGCGGAGCGACTGGGCCCCGTGAGCCATGGCCGCTGGACCTGCGCGTCCGGAGCCTGTGCTCCACAACGGAAGAGGCCACAACAGTGAGAGGCCCGTGTACCGCAAAAAAAAAAAAAAAAAAAAAAAAAAAAAGAGTAGAAGAGCGCTTTCCTCTGCAGAGCCACTGTGCCTTTATAGCCACCAGCTCCCCCTTACATGGTGTGGTTTGAAATGGGAGGTTTCACACAGCACTAAGAAAATAAGATACTGAAACGTTTGTGTAAGGAGACCACATTTTTGTAAAGTAATGACAAAATAACCTCTATATGACTGCTGATAAATGACTACTAGATGATAGATAGATAGATAGATAGAGATTCAGAAGTGATACAGAAAAGGACAGAGGAGAGAAGAGATGAAATTTTAAAAATACAAAAAAGAAACTTATTTTTAAAAGTCACAAGCATGTATATTATTCAATTTGAATGCTGTATTTTTATGAGTATGTGTGTGTATATATAATGACAAAAATTTGAAGAACCTCAGGTAGTCTGAAATACTGATTCTTGAAAGAAGTAAAAGTTACTTCTATACTCTTTTCATGTTAATTCCTGAACAAGTAAATATCTGAACAGCCATTAATTGTTATGATACATTTATTGGAACCAACAAAATGTCAGGCATTATTCTAATTTGGGGGCCCAACAGTCTCCTTCCTTCTCATTATTCCTCTTTACACTTCGTAAGAACAATAAGTGATGTGCCACGGGTTATGAACAAGAGGCTTTATGGTGGAACCAACTCTACCAAATAATGGCCAAGAGCAGAGGGAGTGGGGGACACTTTCCCAATAGGGATGAAGAATGGAGATGTTCATACATCCATAGTACAAATGTGAAAGATAAAAGTTTCTAACCATGTCCTAGACACACACACACACACACACACACACACACACACACCTTTACTCTATAGATAAAATTGTCTCCAAAAACTTAATGATTTTTATAATATAAAATTGTTAAAGTATTACTTGATTCTCCCTTTTGAATAATCACATAGAAAATCACCCATCTCAAATAGGTACCCAACCTGGGTTTTTTGGTTTTTTGTTTTATACCCACCTTGTTTTTATTCTCTCTCTAGTCTACAGTATGTGGCTGAAGATGTAATTTGATTCTTGGCTATCCTGTAAAAATTAGTTTCATGTCAGGAGCCCAATACTATTGTCCTTTCACTGGCAAAACTCCCACTGTGGTCAATCAGAGCTTTCCTTCTGACCTAAGGAGAGTGCAGTTGGGTCCCAGTGCAGGAGACAATGTGAGCAAATACAAGGGCTGTTTGGTCACTGTAGATTGCTCAAACACAGTTAGGAGCATTCTATCTCCCGCTGGGCTGCTGACCTTAAATTTGAGCAGCAGAGCATCAGGAGGAGAGGCCTGCTTTGGAAAAATCCTGTGTCCTTTTGCTTTAGGTATTTCTGAAGCCATTTAAACATTTCTCATAAGTTCTATCATGGGGATTAAATTCAGATACTTGGCTAGCTGAGTTTGTGAGGGTAGAAGTAGGGATGATGAAGTTGGTAAGAGGAAGAGAAGGGAGGAAAAGGAAGAGGATTGGACCAGGTGAGAAATTACATGGAGGGATGAAAAATAACTTTCCATGGCTATTTTTTCAGAGGATCCATAATTACAGCAATCAATACAACAGAGAAGCTACAACAACATAACCTAGTAAATTATGTTTTTAATCCCTAAAGCATTTTTAATATTTTCAAAGTCAGTAAAGTAAGCCTATATGATTTTTCCTTACCTTATACTATTACAAAACAAAAATATTTACTAGAACACAGAATATAATATCTGAATTATCACTTGAGTCATTTCACTTTAGTCATGTATAGTCAAGAGCAACTTGACTATGAAGTATTCTAAGACTGAAACCTTTCTTTCTCATTATTATATATTCTTTTTTTTTATTCATTGATTGAAGATACTTTATTCACTATACATGACAGAAATTGTTATTTATTGACAGGATTTTCGGTTGATATTTTCCTCTGAGATGTCATCTTTCACTAAAAGAGCATGCTTGAATTTACATTTTTAGTGAGTTTCTAGTGAAATGTAAGTGGTTCATGGAATTTTATTTCTTATTGTGGAAACAACACTTAACATGAGATCTACCCTCTTAACAGACTTTTAAGTGTACAATACAGTATTTTCAACTACAGGCAGAATGTTGAAAAGCAAATCTCTAAAATTTATTCATCCTGCATAACTGAAATTTTATTTCCTATTGATTAGTAGCTCCATGTCTTGCACTTATCCCAGCCTCTGGCAGCCATTTTTCAATGCTTTGCTTCTATGAGCTTGGCTACTGCAGACATCTCATGTAAGTGGACTTGTATGTACTTAAAAATATTTGTCCTTTTATAAATGGCTTATTTCACTTAACACAATGTTCTCAAGATTCATTCATGTCATCACAGATTGCAGGATTTTCTTCTTTTTTTAAGGCTGAATTCTTTATTTTTTTCAATTCAGCTTTATTGTATTTGACAATAACAATGACATCTTTTTTCTTCTATACGTATTTACTGAAATATAGTTGATTTACAATGTTTCAGGTGTACAACAATAATTTAGTTTTATACCTATATAATATATATATATTCTTTTTCAGATTCTTTTCCATTATAGGTTATTACAAGATATTGAATATAGTTCCCTGTGCTATACAGTAGGTCCTTGCTGTTTATCTATTTTATATATAGTAGTGTGTATCTGTTAATCCCCAATTCCTAGTTTATTCCCCTTGTCCCCTTTCCCCTTTGGTAATCATAAATTTGTTCTCTATGTCTGTGGGTCTATTTCTGTTTTGTAAATAAGTTCATTTGTAACATTTAGCAACCTAAATGTCCATCAACAGATGAACGGATAAAGAAGATGTGGTACGTATATACAATGGAATACTCAAGCAGAAAAAGGAATGAAATAATGCCATTTGCAACAGCGTGGATGGACCTGGAGATTATTATACTAAGTGAGAAGTATTATTCTTTTCTCCGCATTTTCATATGACTTCCAGTTCCAATGGACACTCACTATGGAGGCAATTAAGGTACAAAAAATCCATACTGAATTTAGAATCAGAAGGCATCAACTTGAAACCTAGTTTGTTTATTTACTAGCTATAGGATTTGGGGAATTCAGGGTTGGAGTGGAGGCTGTTAAAACCATTCTTCTCTTGATACACAGTTACTACTGATACACAACAAACATGGATGAATGTCAAAAACATCTATTAAGCAAAACAAGCCAGACACACAAAAAATGTATACTCCATGACATAATTTTTAGGAACAGACAAAACTAATCAGTAATGAATCAGAAGGATAGTTGCTGCAGGGTGGGTGGGGAGGGTGAAGACAGAGGTGAAGTCTGACTGGGAAAGAAAATGAGGAAACTTGGTGATGGGTATGTTTAGTATCTGGATCTTGGGATGTTCACCAGGTTATATATATCCAAAATCACTATGCAATACTTAAGCTTTGTGCTTTTTATTCTACATAAATTATATCTCAATAAAATACTATAAAAATCCATGGAGAAAGGAGAAAGCAAATGAAAATATAGAAAAGCTTAGAATAACTTGAAGTAAGGCCCTAATATCCAAGAAGGGAAGAGAGGACAGGACATCAAAAACCCATTTGTGTTTTTCCATTTCCTCAGCCTGTGAAAAATGGAGAACTACAACTAGACCCAAGAAATCCAAGAGACAGAATATCCACTTTAAATAGGATTCCTTTCTTGACAACCATGGGTCTGTCCTTCCCCACTGTCTTCATGATTCCCTCAAAAAGCGAATTGGTTTCCAAGGCATGCTAGGAGTTCATGAAACAAATATAACCTGTTGTTGTTGTTTTTTTTAAATCTCTACCTGAATCTATAAAAGTATCACTTACAAAAAGTTCAAAGTAGAATTGTTTCGAATTCTATCCCAAGTTCTTGAAATAAGCTGATGTGTGCTGTCCATATATACTATACCATGTACTACATGGGGTTCTACATAATTTTGCGTTGTAATTCCAAAAGACTGCAGCCCCCTCCCCCCATACTCCATAACACACACCACAACCCTCCACCCCAACACACACACACACACACACACACACACACACACACACACACACACACACAGAGTGCAGCGTCACTGGGAATTACCTTACTGGACAAAATACCTTACTGGAGATCACACATGAGTATTTGAGAAGATATGGTCTGAAATGAAATAGAATTATTCATTAATAATCACAGAAAATGAATCTGAGGCATCCAGTTCATCTCCTTGCCATTTCAAGATTTTTCTCTCCATTAAGATACTCATATAGTAATATAAACAAGTGATATTTTATTTTATTAGTTCACGTTTTAATATGACTTTTGTATTCCATTTCTATTTCACTAGTTGTCATGTATATTCTTATTGTTTTCATATTCCTCCTTTTGCCAATAGTGTTTTTTTAATAAGATTTTCCTTATAAAGTCAAATCTAAAATGTTTTGGTGTTCTATATAATCAATTTTCCATAGTTCTATAATGACTGCTTCATAACATTCTATGGCTGGTATTATTTCCTTTGTTTTCATTTATAAAACTAATATAGGAATTGAAAATATAAATGCATGTGTAGAGTTTTCCATATCACTGCAAAGATTTAAATTTAGAATTTTTGCAGGGCAGTTTGTAAAATCATAACAATATAATCAGAGTGTTAAAGGATAGTGATTTTCTGAAGGAGTATTGTTTTTGTAAAGCAAACTTATAACTGGATACTGAATGACCTGAGTGATTATATTTCTGGTTAATAAGCAGGTTTCTGACTCTCCCAGTATCATCATTGCTTACTGGGACTAGTCAACAAACCTGAGCATTTAATGGTGTTCTTAAATTATCTAAAAAATTAAGGAGATATTAGTCAATAAATTACTCTAGTACTTGGCATTTTTATTAGTTTATTTTTTTGCTAAAAGACAACAAAAACAAAATAAACAGTGTATGCAGTAGATTAAATTGCTGAAATCTTTAAGTAATTGACTCACTGATTATCCATCATTGGAAACACATACACAAACACACACACAAAAAAAAATGAGATGAGGATTAGTGATAAGAAAAGTCTGGAACATATTATCCTGCAGGAAAAAAAAAATGTTGCAAGCAGAACTATTCCTAGAAACTTTTAGTATCCAGAACTATCCTTTCGGGTACAAGACTCTAGGCCATTGGTTCTCAATCCCATCAGACTCAATACCTCCTTTATGCAGCAAATATTTTTATAATGTCACTTTTATTCTCCCAATACAAAATTCACAGGTAATATCATGTAACAATGAACAATTTTAAAAATTAATCATTAACTGTTCTATGAAGGAGAAAATAAAGAAATTGATTTATAACAAAATACTCTACATTAATATTTACATTTTAGACATGACTATGCTAGTAACCATAATGAATTGGATAGATGCTGACTCCTATAAATATCATCACTGTGAATGTACAGACAAAAATGCAAATTCGCTGTATTGTTGCCTTAAAAATCAAAGAAATCACAGTGTGATTGTGAGAAATGATGAGTCACTCTTGGTAAAGTTCTTAACAAAAACAAAGTACAATCTTTCCTAAATTTGCACAGTAGTTGCCTTATCGGAAAAAATCTGCATATACTAAAACTATTCACAAAAATACTTGATTTTACCAGGCTCAGTTATTGATAACAGGTCATGCAGAGTCATGTACAAGACATTCTACACACTCAGGGCACCCAGCATCCCTAGCAATTGCCCATTAAATGACAGCAATGTCTCTCCACTGGTCATGACAGCAAATGCCCCAACACATTTCCATTTCCCAAAGAACCTCTAGGGGATTGTACGTACAGTTAAGAACCACTGTTCTAAATAAACTACACTATATGTTTGCTACTACAGGCAAAACATTGGTCTAAACAACTATAACAACAACAAAGTTAAGTCACCGTAAAAAAGAATCCCTGTACCTTCTTGCTTTTCTCTTGCTTTTAGCTTAAGAGCCTTGAATAGAGTGGAGAGAAGCAGTTCCTGCACTCATATTCCACTGTCTCTGACATCGAAGAGGGGAATGCCTGCTATTACTGGGCCCAAATGTCTTGCCCAGGACAATCATGTTTTTCTAATTCAGTTTTTCAGAGGAAAACTAGCCCTGTTTGAGGTTTATGTGTAATCATAAAGCATGAGCCTAAACTTACCCCATCAAATAGTGTGACATCAGTAACAAAGGCTAAAATATCCAGGGGCTGCTGATTCCTGTGCCAGGCACTGCACTAAGCAATGTGATACATATTAATGCATTTCATTCTCATGACCCTATGAGGATGGTGTTATCATTCCCATTTATAGATGCGGAAAATGAGAAAACTGAGGCACAGCCTAAAGCCACACAGCCAGAAAGTGGTAGAGCCAGATTGGAAACTTGTCATCTGGTAAACTGGCCATCTGGTGCCAGAGTCCATGTGCTTAGCTACATATGGTATACTCTTTCTGGTGCATGTGGTAAAACAAGGGAAAGGGATAGTTGTAAACTAGTCTGTCTAAAAACTTGTTGTTGTTATTTTTATTTTTTCTTAATGTCAGTTGATGTAGTTACTCCCTTCTCCTCTATCAGCTGCTTCCTCAAATTACCACTGTTGTTCTCAGATAATCTCTGAAGCCCCTAATGCATAGGTCCTGTGGAAGTTACTCTCAGCTTGCTGGTCTTGGGGATGGCTCTGAATTTAGACTTATGGAGTCTTCCAGAATATTCACTGGCACATTGTGTTTCTACTTATAAATCTTGGTCCTCTTCTTTTGCAGTTTTAATTAAATTGTCCAATGAACATTTTTATTCCTCTGATACACTCTAGCACAGTGAATTTATAGGTACTTAGGAAGTCCGGAAATCTCATGGATCAGAAATTATAGTAGTGCAGGTTATAAGTTCTCTGAGGGCAGATAATGTGTTCTAGTTAGCACTTTATCTCATGGCACAGTGCCTAAAACCTAACAGGTGTATGATAATTGTTGTTAAAGAAATGAATTAATAAATGAATTATATGTAAGATTTGAGAAAACAGCTTGGCTTGAATTCACTCATCTTGATACTATTGCTATGGCTACTCTCTCTTCTTGATCAAGTTCTTTCACCTTTTATCATAATTGTCCAAAACTGTCAACTTTCTGTGGTTCTCTGTCAGACATGATCCAACTCATGATCCATGAGTTATCATGGCCCATAACTCCTGAAATTAAAAACAGCATCAAATTTGTATGGAAATTATCCCTTTAAAACAATCTCCAAAATCTTTTTTTTATAACATTGAATCGCCATTTACTATGCATTTATCATAGAAATCAAACTACATAATAATCTTGTTGTATTTTAAGCATATTTTTTTCTATGACAACAAAAGTTTTTCATTTGGAGAAGTTCCTTTCTAAACATTGAAAGGGAAGAAAAGGAAAGTAATATTTATATACATAAAGGTCAAAAATTGTTAGAAGAGTATTCAAAAACGAGTTCCTTCATTATATAATTTTCATATGAAATCAGAACAGAAAACATTTAAGAGTCTATAAAACATTCATGGCATCATTAAACTGGCTTGTCTGTAAAGGTTTGCCTTCATTGCAGTGATATGTTGATATGGGTTGATGTGGCATACAGCTGCAACAGCGACAGTACTCCACGGCATGCATTTTGTTGGAAAGCACAAAGATTCAAAATGACAAAACAATTTGAATATAAAATATGTACATATGACAGTAAAATGAAGTGAATTAACCTTATATTCATTGTAAAGAACAATTCCTCAAAAAATATAAACCAAGCTTACAAATGCAATATTTAAATACTGTCCTGAATTGTATGGACAAATCAGAGTACACCTCTCAATGACACCCCAGAACAATTTTTCCCAGTTCTGATTGCTACTAGGTTTTGTCTTTTTAAAGGGAAATCCAACTTTTACAAGAAAAAGAAATAACTCAAACCGACTTCAAAGATTAATTGAAAGTCCCAACTAGGAACAGACCCTTAATTAATTCTCTAAAAATAGTTAATGGGAGTGGAAATGAACTACAGTTTCCAATGTAAAAATACATAAAAATATTCCCATCAGAGGAAATAAAGTAGAACCAAAAATTGGCTCTGGTATAGGGAGTCTCAGAATAGCATATGGAACAGGAGATCAGATGCTTAAAATCTTAGGGAGAAATAAGTATTTACAAATGAAAAAAAAGTAAATGATATGTATGATTTTTAGATATTTGCAAGAATATTTTTTAAAAGTAACAAGAGAAGGAAAATAATCAAAGACTTGTCACTTTAGAATCACAGACCATGGCTCAATCATAGCTCTCACTGTTGTCAAACTCAAAATTACAACATACAACACGTAGGAAGACTTGGAGAGAATGTTAACCTTTTGGTAACACTGTCTGGAATTCTCCCATCCCTGCTTTGTCATATTTTAAGTCATTTTCCCTTTATTAGTGTTCTCTGAAAGTATTTGCATCTGCTCTCCTTCCAATTTATTTTCCCTCCTTACATTCTGAAGTGTACCCTAAGCCAAAACCCCTGTTCATAACCCCCTCTGCCATCAGAATAGAGTAGATAGGTGCTGCTATGTCCACAGAAGTGCTTCCGCTCTGTCATCACACCTCTCAAGGACTGCAGATATATTTTCTATTAGTCACCAGTGTATTTTCTTCAAACACTTCTAGGTTAACCAATTCGTACCCATTTGATAAATTCATTCATGTATATACGGAAAACAAACTGAATCACTATGTGCTGAACACACAGATGCTTCAGTGTCCTAATATTTAATATAAGTGTTTCTTTAACTATTTAAAGTAATTTAGGGAGGATTTAAAACTTTTGGTAGCCAATCTGCAAACTGCATCTAACCAAAAGGGTGACAATTATAGACTTTGTTTAATGCTCCCCAAATAAGAGCAATCTGGTCTTTCAACACTTCCAAAATCAGTTGAATGTATACAGAAGGGACTTCCTGGGTACTACATTCTGTCTGTTAAATTAGAGGAGTCCTTCACTTAGTTTTTTTTGTTTTCAATTTTGGAATCAAGTAACTTTTAGAGAAGATGGTTTGAAACAGAAGAGTAATTAAAGACTTGGACCAACTCAATGACCTTAAAACAGCTACTTCTCTGTGTCTCTGTTGACTCTTCATTCAAAAAATGATGTAACTGATAATATCAATTTCATAGGGTTAGAGAAAGAATTAAATGAATTAATATGTATAAAGTGTTTTGTATATTCAGGGTATGGCAGATAGTAAGGGCTATATAAACATTTAGTGTCATGAAGACGCTGGTAATGGTGCTCCAAGCCAGAAACAAATGATGCAATTTCAGAAACTAGTCTAACATGACAAATATGATTATATATTTATATTTATATATCTAGTAAAGCCTTTTTAAAAGATTTCTTGTCAAGATTACATGACATGAGGCACGTATGTGTACTTTTCCCCAATATAACAAATATCTATTATTATTTTCTTCTTTTGCTCTCTAGACTGTATAATCTGAAGACATATCTCTTCAGCTTTTCAAATAGGGATCATCATTGGGAAAGCCTTGATGGATTATATCTGTAAAGATGGCCCCATATAACTGAGGGCAGAATTCCAATGTCCAGAACTGATTTCCCCAGGGAGGTCTTACTGGATATGAAGTTTCACTGAAATTCACACCCAGTAGCAAAGTGCAAGGAGGGTCACCATTAACCACAATATGTTCAGTTCTTCAGGTGAGCTCTTTATAGAGACAGCTATATTTAACCTGGATGCTCCTTGTGTAATCCACCAGGGATGTATATTAGTTGAAAATATAAACCAGAAAGCTCTTGGATATGACCTAATAACTAAAAGAATTTTGTAATTCTTTGTGTTGTTTGCTTATATAAAAACAGCAACCTTTATTGCTCATGGGAGTGAAGACACAATCCCTGATCACCAAGATACATTTAAAGGTGTGTTTATTCCAGTGGAGAAAAGGATAGAATAAATGCTATGTTGCTGCTCAAAAGTCCAATCTTGAACAGAGTTAGAAATGAATAAGAAAGACTGTTTTCCTTATTTAGTTACTTGGTGGAGTTTTTAAAAGCTATCTCTCCAGAAATAACAATTTTATTTCTCTCAATAGAAAAAAATATTATATTTGGTAAAGGTATTTTCTTTTAGTTTGTATATATACTTTTTTCATTTGTTGGGGGATGGGGACTTCATTTATTGATCAAGTGCATTTGGTACTGTGGTAAGTATACTATAGACCTTATTTAAGGCTTATTACAAAGAAGTATGATTATATTTTCTAACTTTATAGTTGAGGAAATTGAAAGTCCTTAAGCAACATCCAACATAAGTAGAGCCAGCAGCAAAGCAAAATTTAAACCTGATTATGTTCCACTCCAAATTTTATGTTCTTTATACTACACTGTGCAGTTGTTCTACCTTACATGCCTACTACTTTGGGTAAATTATGTTTTTTTTTTTTCAACTCGTTGTTTAAAAGGTGTGGAAAATAAGGCTAGGTGTTTTTCTCAGCTTCCCTTTAAGTAGCTCAGCTATTATATTTTTGATTTTTCTACTTCGTCCATTTGGTTGAAGTATCCTTTCTGTTTCATCTTCTGGATTCGGGGATGCTATTGCTTAAGCAAAGATACTGATTGAATCATGAGTACAACAGATTTGTATGACCAGATCTGTGGCTACCAAGTGCCAATTACAACATCAAGGTAGCTTCCATGGTGATTTCAGGAAATCTACTATGGAACATTTCTGTCCACATGAAAGCTAAGTTATTATACCTTTGAGAACTTTTAGCAAAATAACCAGCATGCTATTAAGAGCCACTTCAGGAATAATCAGTCCCTGTACCCAAAAAGCTGCCTCTTGTCAAAGGAGGAGCACCTCCACAAAGCTGAGGCTGAATGTGCTACTTCAAAACCTGCCAACGCCGGCACCAAGACCTCATTCCCATGGGTAGATCCTGAGACACTTATTACCCAAATCAAAGAAAAACAAAGTGCGCTCGTTACTAAATTGAGATTTTTAGAAGATTTTTCAATGCTGCAAACTATATTATTGGTTTTCAAAAGCTATTGGATTCAAAACCTGTTAATGGAAAATGAGATGATATGAAACATTCTCCAAAACTCTAAGAATCTCTAATGACACTTGCGAAGTCTAGAGCTAAAGGCCAACACAGCATCTACAGAACCATGAGGCTCAATCATAAAGCAAGAGTCATTAGTTTTCACATTTCTGGATGAATAAAAAGTATAATTACTTTGGAAATAGGAGGGAGACTATCTCAGAGTATTAAAATTAATCTTGTCTTTAGTTAATTAATTAAAATTAATCCTATATCTGAGTCTATGAAGGCGGGGATCTCATCTCATTAATCATTCTACCCGTAATACCTACTCTTATATATGAATGATGTGGTGCTTAATAAAATATATTGGAAAAAGGAATTAGTGAAACTATGAATGGATGACTTGATAGTGGCCACAGGCAGGGAAAAAAAAAAAAAACACCACATGACTCCAACATAAGATAAGAAGCTATGTCGGAAACTAAGAAGGAAGGTGAAGAGACTAAAAAATAAATAGATTTTTTTTCCAATTTGTCTACTACTGTCTCTGATGATATACAATCCTAAGAAAAAGTGTTAGTGAAAACTTTGTTAGTACTCATTTCCTATGTTCCAACCCCAGAAAAGTTGTATCTCGGCCAGATTGTGGTTTATGTCCTCTGTCTTCCCCCTGTTGGTCACTCTCCCATTTTTCCTTATGTCACCCTGACTGTAGAGCATACATTGTAATATTCCTAAGTTCCCCTGACCTAACAATCTTGTATTACTTTAAAAAAAAAATAACTTAATATTATAAGGGTTATACCAAGGCAAAGCACATCAGTCGTCTTAGGATCTCCTCCCTAAATACACACTCAAATTCCTTAATCAATGAATCCAAGTCACCAGTTGTCATTAAGCATTCTTATTCTAGGGTCTGGGATGGGGGTAGGGCTGTAAAACTGATGGGTTAAGTAACTCATCAACTCCTCCACATAAATGGCCCAGAACCCTACTTCAATAAGTCACTGTGTCGATTTATTACACATTCTCAGATAAGTGATATTCACACACAATAGCATAGTAAAATCCCAATAGTATTTTTTTCCACATAAATTATGCAACCAAAGTAAAGGAAATTGTGGACATCCAACCTACACATTGCTAACACAACTTAGTAACCAATGATTATTTCAGGGTGTTCTTTTCCTCAGTTAAACCTATAGAGAAAAAGAAATTTGGAAACGAGAAAGACACACAGCTTCAACAGAACCTAGAAATATGACTAGCATTTTGTACAGTGCTAACAATTCTAATATTTTGTGAAGTATATTTATAATTCAGTTCAAAGTAGTTTTACAATCCAGTCCTTGCCAATGAATAACGTTTTGTTCTGAGAATTCAAAAGTGGCTAAGAAACAGTTTCTTGACCTTACTAATCAAATGAGGGATACTATTAGCATGCAAATAGTATTAATATAAAGCAGAAAATACATTTCAGAAAGGAAGTATTAAATATTATGGGAGTAAAAGGTGAAAAAGCTTATATTTAGTTGGACAGATCGTTAGATGTTTTAGAATGAAGATTAGAGACAGACGTGGATACAGGGGACAGGGGTCTAATTCCATCCTGGTACAAATACTTAGTGTACTTATAAAACAGCAAATAAATGAGTTTGCTGAAATATAAACTATTTTCTACAGTGCTAACTCTATGCTATGCCCTATCCTAATAACTGTACCTCTATTACAAAATTTATTATTTTTATTGAGATATAATTGATATATAAACTCATATTACTTTCCCGTTTACAACACTGTGACTCAATATATGTATGTATTGTGAAATAATCATCATAATAAGTCTAGTTAACATCTGTCACCATACATACTTATGAATTTTTTTTTTTTTCGGTACTCGGGCCTCTCACTGTCGTGGCCTCTCCCGTTGCGGAGCACAGGCTCCGGACGCGCAGGCTCAGCGGCCATGGCTCACAGGCCCAGCCGCTCCGCGGCATGTGGGGTCTTCCCGGACCGAGGTACGAACCCGTGTACCCTGCATCGGCAAGCGGACTCTCAACCACTGCGCCACCAGGGAAGCCCTGAATTTTTTCTTTTGATGAGAAATTTTGAGTTATTCTCTTAGCAATACTCTCTTTCAAATACACAATACAGTATTATTGAAAATTTAATAAAATATAATCTATACAACAACAAAGGGAGGGTAAGGTGTTAAGATGCTTTTATTATTCCAATGACAGAGCTGAGTTGGACCTGGGCAGCCTTACCCTACAAAGCTTGCTCTTTTTTTTTTTTTTTTTTTTTTTTTTTGACAACAAACATTTATTTCTCACAGTCTGGAGGCTGGGGAGTCCAAGATCAAGGGAGCAGCACTTGTCTGGTGAGAGTCATTTCCTGGAGAGGTATTCTCTGGGTGAAGACAAAGCTTGCTCTTAAAGACTGAACCACATTTCTCTCACTTCTTCTAACTGTCTCACTGGGAGAATGGCATGAATGGTACAGTCATTAACAAAAGCATAGATGTCAGAAGGAGGAACTTCTCTGGGCAGAGAAGAAGATGGGTTTATATTTCTATATTTCAAACGATACTCATGGAATTGGTTTAAAGAGGTGGAAAAAATTCCAATTTTGATTTGGAAATTAACTTTATAGTGCTGAGATTGGAATAAATGAGATTACCATAGAAGGGGCAAAGTGTGAGAGAGAAGATGATAAAGAACAGAATCTTGAGGAAAGTCTTCATTTAGAACAGAAAGTAGCCTCAGAGAAGGAGTAGGCACGGTTGCTATTGTTTCCTAAGAGTTGGTTATGCCCTCTCAGGGCCGACTTCTGATTAGGCCAGCTGCTCAAAGTGGACTACATTCAACTTCTGACCCATCCAACAGTCTCTGCAAGGCTTTGTATCTGGTACATAGGAGACTTTCAAAAATCTTTTCAAATTAAATTGGAAAGAACTAATATTTTCTGTATGTATATAGTATGTGTCATAGGTTTTCATAACTCTACCTTATTGACTATGCACAATTTCTTTTTAGAAATGAAGAAACTCATACATTCAGTAAATGGGGAATCTAGGAGTAAACTACAGACTTGTCTAATTCCAAATTGATTTTCAGTTTCTAAACTGTATATCAGAGATGTCTGCCTTTTGTTCATTGAGTTGCTTTTAGTGCAGTTTAGTTTTTGCTGTTGTGGTAATAATGATTGTTTGAAGAAATGAGAAGGCTTTATTTAACAGGAAATAGTGAGCTGTCATTTTACAGTCATACTCTCGTGAAACAAAGTTCATGTGGAAGAAAAAACAAACGTGGTGACTGGAATTTGTGTTTACACTAATTATTACTCCATCTAAACAAAATGAACCAAGTAGTTAGCAATATATAAGATTCGTGAGGAGATAGTTTTGTAATATCACTATAGTTAGCTATAGTAGGCAAATATCATCCATCAGTCAAGAGATAGGAAGATATCAAGACTAACAAACGCACACGCACACACATCCTTGATAATTGGACAAAAGTTCATTCTGTTCATAAGCTTTTGTACTTGTTTTTGTTTTTTGTTTGTATATGAGAATTTTCTTTTTTGTCACTTAAGACTTTGGAATTTATTCTAGACAAAAATCACCTGATTTGAAACTTGAGGAAATGGATTTAAATCTTCCTTGAAGGGTTATCAATGAGAACAAGAAGCATGTTAATAAAACACCATGACCAGGTGGATGAGCTATCTGTTCTCTCCTCCATATTCTCTGCAAATCCCAGGAGGAAAGGAGCAGGTCATGCAGTTTCAGAGGAAGGGGAGGGGAACTGGTATTTCCTCTTTTGTAAGAGGAGAAAGGAAACCCATCCATTTAGGGTGTTTGAGTTTTATCTTAATCCTTGTGATCTACAGTTGTCATTTTTTTGTTAGATAGGAAAGAAAGTTGTGCACTGACCCAAAGGAAAACATAACATCTTAATTATGAGCCCTTTCCCCCCACCAGTAGCCACATGAAGGAACCTTCTGCATTACTAACTATTTGAGTTGACAGGGAAAGTTTGAAAGAGCATGTGACATAATGCCATAATGTAAAAGTTGGAAGGAAGGGACAAAAAGAAAAAAAGGATGGCACTTTATTCTCTATTTAGAGTTCTCGATCGTAGGAGGAGAGGTTGAAGAAACAATAACACTGTAAAAGGCAACATCAAAAGTATACTCAAGGGCTTCCCTGGTGGCGCAGTGGTTGAGAGTCCACCTGCCGATGCAGGGGACACGGGTTCGTGCCCCGGTCTGGGAAAATCCCACATGCCGCGTAGCGGCTGGGCCCGTGAGTCATGGCCGCTGAGCCTGTGCGTCCGGAGCCTGTGCTCCGCAATGGGAGAGGTAAAAAGTATACTCAATTCTGACTATATTTTAGCCATTGACCTGTTTGCACTGCTCCTCATCCCTTAAAGTTTTTTTGTGGTTTTCATAACAAATTTGATGTGTTTTAGAAAGCCAGTGTAAAAAGGGGAGAGAAACTATAGTTGAAACTTTCTCTTTCTTAACATCTATGTGGATGTTAATGCCTCATAAAGGAACTACTTGTATTTCCCCCCTAAGTTTGAGTTGATTTTGATAGTTAATCCTGATGGTCTTCAACATTATTGACCCATTATAATTTCCAGATAATGTTGATATTGTATGATTGGACAACACCAAGGGCACTACATGATTTATTTCTTAAATTAAAATGTCGTTTTCCATAGCACGACCTCTGTCTCTCTGAACTAACCTATGGATTCATGCAACACAGTGAAAATCAATGGAACATGAAGTACCAGTAATGATACATAATATGTTTGCAATAGATGTGATATTCAATGTGATTGAATGCACTCAGGTTTGCTGCTTCATTTAAGCTTGGCTGACATGGCAGATTCAGTGTTACAGAAGAAGAATTTTTTTCAAAAGCACCCAGTCCTCCAGCTTCATTGTTTCAGTATTCATTGTGTAATTTTACATTTCAATTTTAAAACACTCTACTGCGTCTGTTAGCATTTTAGGTCTTTAAAACAAAAATAGCACAACTATTGTTTTGAGAACAGAAGGAAAATTAATCTAATTAATAGAAAGTGCTATTTAAATGAATTCAAATTTTGTCATTTGAACATACAATCTTTTTTATATATTACTATAACTTACATCAAACGTAATATGAAAATATTATCCTATCAGATTCTGTAAAAACCAGAGCTTAGTGATTAAGTCTAAAGCCCAAAGTAGGTGCTCAATAAACATGTGTTAGATTAACTAAAAGTTCTGATTATTATTTCTATTAACTAGCTATTTTAAGTTTGCAAGTTATAGAAATATAGTCACATAAATTCAAGCAGAAATAAGGGGGTGGAAATTATTGACTTAATAAAATTCCAAAGTCCCAAATTTTACCTTCAGGTATGGTTATATCCAGGGGCTCAAAAAGTCGTCAGGACTCTGTTTTGTTTTGGTTTTGTTTTGTTTGACCCCCAAGTCCCCCCCCCCCGCACCATCCACCATGGCCCTGCTTTTCTCCATATTAGCCTGATTTTTTTTTTTTTCTTTTTTGCGGTACGCGGGCCTCTCACTGTTGTGTGGCCTCTTCCGTTGCAGAGCACAGGCTCCGGACGCGCAGGCTCAGTGGCCATGGCTCACGGGCCCAGCCGCTCCGCGGCATGTGGGACCTTCCCGAACCGGGGCATGAACCCGTGTCCCCTGCATCGGAAGGCGGACTCTCAACCACTGCGCCACCAGGGAAGCCTTAGCCTGATTTTAAGGAAAGTCCTTTCTTTCTAATGGTCCTGGCAGCTCCTAAATTCCATCTTACTACGTAAGTAACCAAGGCAGTGGAAAAGCTCTCTTTTCCAATAATTCTCAAAAAAAAGTCACTGTTTATATTTCACTGGCCAGGCATGAATTCTGTAGCTTCTCCTAGATCTCAGAAGTGACATCATCTTACATTAAAGGTGTGGATTAAAAGTGAAAAAGAAGGGATTTCCCAAAGGAAAATACAAGCATTATTTACACAACATGCATCTTCTGTACAATCTCACCTGAGAATCCAACACTTTCTTTTTTTTTTTCTTTTTTTTTTTTGCCATGCCTCATGGCTTGCAGGATTTCAGTTCCCCGACCAGGAGTTGAACCCGGGCCATGGCAGTGAAAGCACTGAATCCTAACCACTAGACCACCAGGGAACTCCCAACCAACTTTTTAGAATATATTTCAGTCATGGAATGTCATCAACATTACAATTCTGCAAGGAGTGTCTAATCTATTTCTAATGGTCACTTGTAGTTTTGAAGGTTATTATTTTAACCTTTTAGTACTTTAATTTTATCTAATTTAAAGGAGTAGTTTATGGGAAGAAAGTATTAGTTATTATCATAATTCTCCCTGAAATTAGGCTCCCAAGTCACTATTTTGAGAACAAGTTTAACAACATGATTTTTTTAAATATTTATTTTATTGAAAATAATAATTCCATCTGAAAAATGACTTTAATTCTCTAAAGAATCTGATCAGATCTACTAATAAATGAAATTGGTGCTAACAAAGTGACGATAATATGGTTCAGTTGTTCTTCCAAGACTGAGAGAAATTTATATATACATATAAATTTCTCTATATATAAACTACATGTATATATATAGTAACTTGCCCATTCTCTCATGAGTGGTTCATATGTGCAAGACACCTGACTGGCCAGGGTTAGCTATGCAGTCTGTGATCATGTGTAAAAAAAAAGCTAATTGGCCCACACAGGGATCAAACCCCGTACCTGTAGATCCGGTGTAGATCTGGATCAACTGTGCTTACAAGCCATAGATAAGCAGGAGTGTCATTAAGTGTCCCAGAGTTCCTGACACAGTCTCCTTCCAGACCACTCCACTACAGAATTTGGTGATGATTCACCCAAGAGGCAGCCATGCATATCTCAGCTTCCTGAGGAAGGAACCAGAAAAACAGGCCAAGCAATCTTTAGAAGCTGATAAGGTTTAAGTCAGCACCCTCTTCATCAACATCTCCCAGGCCCCTCCACTGACCCCTTTCCCTTGGCACGCTGACATGTAATAGTTACATCATTTCTCAGAAAATGAAGCTCAGAGCCCAATGCTCTCCATAGAACTTTTGTTATTTGAAATCTGAGTTATTCTTTAAGAAAATTTTTCTTTTAGAAGATGATAAATACAATTGGATGCATGTCTGGTTTCAAGTACATTAGGATTTAAATCTCAGTGACTAGATTCCAAGTTTACTTAAGGTAATTTGAACACATTCTTAATTGCTCTCTGTTTCGTATTCTACAAATCATTTTGCAAAAGTATGTCAAGTACTTTCTTTCAACATCTAGTGAACATATCCCATCCTCTCATCACCACAGCTTTTGGTTTCTCCGTACATGAGAAATGGTTTCTAGCCCTTGACCTATGTGATTAAAAAGACATATTTATATTTTATACATTTGTTAAAATGTATTTTGTAGGATTTCATAATAGAGCAACTGACCAAATGTACTTAAAGTACTTACTTATATGTAGTTAAAATACTTAAAAAGGTTGTTTTTTTTTTTTACCACAGATTTTCCAATGCACGATGTCTATAATTTTATCAACATCAGATCATCATTCATTAAATGTTTCTGATAATGAGCACCATGATAAGAATTTATAGGCTGAGCTTATCTTTTTAAAAGATATATGTTATTTTACAGGCCTTTGCTAAAACTATTCTTCTATTACTTTATGGAGATAGTAGCGTTCAAATTTTCTGAAGATTGAATCAGAAAGTTTCTGATTTGATTTCCAGATACATGGATAAATAAACCTTAAGAATATAGGGTCAGGGCTTCCCTGGTGGCGCAGTGGTTGAGAGTCCGCCTGTCGATTCAGGGTACACAGGTTCGTGCCCCGGTCCGGGAAGATCCCACATGCCGCGGAGCGGCTGGGCCCGTGAGCCATGGCCGCTGAGCCTGCGCGTCCGGAGCCTGTGCTCCGCAACGGGAGAGGCCACAACAGTGAGAGGCCGCGTATCACACACAAAAAAAGGAATATAGGGTCAATTTTATTAACTGTTATTTCAAACTAAGAAGGAAGAAAGAAGGAAAGAAAGAAGAAAATGAAGAAAGGAGGGAAGAGTGGAAGGAAGGGAGGAAAGAAGAAAGGGAGGAAGGGAGAAACAAAGCAAAAATTGCTTAGAGATTTCCCATATATTTTTAGTAGTATGATTACATATGCTGTTTAAATCTACCTCTAAAAATCCAAAATTTAAAAACAGTATAGTACAGAAACTATCCCTAATCGAAAACAATTTCGTTAAAGTCAATCGGATATGAAAACATAGCTTTACATGCAGTAGATAGTGGATGAATGTATTAAGAAACAGATTAAATGGCTGAGACATTTCTAAAATAGATTTCTTTTTTTTTTTTCTCTTTCAAGTCAAAATACACGAGATGGAAAGCATTAGTCCATAAAGGAAAGAGAAAGGAAGCGACCATTTTATTTTAAACAATTTGGCAAGTCACTTTGCCCATAGTATTTGGAAGGACTCTTTATGTGAGTTCAGAAAACTGTGAAAATATTGTATGTTGTATCACTGAAAACATTATAGACAGCCTGAAAAATAACAAAGTGAAATACAATGCTATTTCAATCATAAAAGGTTAAATATAAGGATTTACAATAATGTAATGTATATGGAGAGTTATAAACACATACTTCTAGGCACATATAGGAGCAAGTATAAAATACTGTAATTAAAACATCCATTAAAACACATATGGGGGCTTCCCTGGTGGTGCAGTGGTTGAGAATCTGCCTGCCAATTCAGGGGACACGGGTTCGAGCCCTGGTCTGGGAAGATCCCACATGCCGCGGAGCAATTGGACCCATGAGCCACAACTGCTGAGCCTGCGGGTCTGGAGCCTGTGCTCCACAACAAGAGAGGCCGTGATAGTGAGAGGCCCACACACTGCGATGAAGAGTGGCCCCCACTTGCCGCAACTGGAGAAAGCCCTCGCACAGAAACGAAGACCCAACACAGCCAAAAATTAATTAATTAATTAATTTAAAAAAAATATGGACTTAAGTCTCACTGAAATTCCACTATTAACTTTTAAAGGGTATTAAAGCTGCTAATTCATCTGTTTAAATAATAGGAAGACTTGTAATAGGAACATATTAGGTCATTGTAATAGAAAAGCCTACATTTTATACCTCTTTAATGTTAGTTTTTCTGGTATATTCCTTACATATTTTATTAATAGCAGGACCCTTGTCTGGGTGTTATTTCAGGTACAGAAAGTCTATCTAGAACCCATGTGAATGTGTTTGGTTGGGTAAACAGCATAAATGAAAGTATTTTTAAATATCTTAAGTCTGGTTAGCAGGAAGTGGGCTTATGATGGCAATTTTACCTCTTAATAAGAATTCCGTAAGGGGTCAGCAACCCACAATGTCAGCGTTTAGAACCTCTCTTAGAAAGGAAAGTTTGGGTTGCAATGAGTTTAGAGAATAGCAGTCAAGTCCTCATGACTGTTGAGAAGTAGAATCCTAGGAGATTTACTTACATGGTATAAAAATTGGTTTCTCTTGTGAGGTCACTTCTCAAAACTCTCTCAGAAAGTGTTGAAGTGTAGGTAATGAGTTATCCATGATAAAGAAGGCACCTCATCTATGGAATCATAAGGGGAGAAATACAGTATATAGCATAGCTTACAAGGTAAATATGGATCGAGTCTCTTCAATGGCTGTACACTTCATTTTTTTTCTTACATTTACATTACACTTATTTCAGGCTGACTCCATTTGCCTCCTGAGTATCCATGTTAACTCCAGTATTCATACCTTCAGTCTTATTCCTCTCCTCTGCTGGAATGTCCATTGCCTACTCATGTCTGTCCATCATTCAAGGATTCAACTGAAAGATCACTCTCCCCCTATTACCCTGTTGAAAAGATCTTTCCAGTTCTTCTCTGTCTCTCTGCCTTCCTGTCTGCTTTCCCCTTTCTTTTACTTCCCCCTTCCTTCTAGTCTAGTATTGTGCTAGAAGCAGTGTCATAAATCTGTTTTGTTTTTAGGGATTACACTCTCTTCCTTTACATACTGTGCTCTTGGTAATTGTCTAAAAATTTTTAACTGTTAATTCCAACTTTTGATCAATCAGCAGCCATTTTCTTATATTCATGTATACATTCAACACAACATTAAACTTACCCTTTAAATAAGGAACCTCACAGAAATGAGATCAAAATCTCATATACAGATCTTCCTTGAATTATGATGGGGTTACATCCCTATAAACGCATTGTAAATTGAAAATATCATTAAGTAGAAATACATTTAATACACCTTACCTACTGAACATCATAGCTAAGCCCAACCTACCTTAAATGTGCTCAGAACTTACATTAGCCTACATGTGGGCAAAATCACCTAACACAAAACCAATTTTATAATAAAGAGCTGAATATCTCACGTAATTTATTGAATACTGTACAGAAAGTGAAAAAACAGAATGATTTTATAGGTACAGAATAGTTGTCAGTGTGTCAGTTGTTTATCCTTGTGACTGCAGGGCTGACTGGGAGTTGGGGTTGCTGCCTGCCCAGTATCACCAGAGTATCCACATGGCATATTGCTAGCCCAGGAAAATATCAAAATTCACAATTTGAAGTGTGGTTTCTACTGACTGCATATGGCTTTTGCATCATTGTATAGTAGAAAAATCCTAAATTGAAACTTCTTAACTTGGAGACCATCTGTATTGAACTCTTCCTAAAATAAAGACTGCTAGACACATTTACAAATTATCTCATTGAAACTTTCCAACAATCTATTCCCTCCAATTCCAACTGGGTCCACATTATGTAGGAGAGAGAACAGCTAGCCAGACAGCAGAAAACCTGGCTTCTGACTCTTCTCCATTGCTTACCAGCTATTCAAAGATGGGCATCTCACTCTACTGATTTTAAACCTTGGTATTAAAATCAACTGGAGATAATAACGGCCAAAGTCCACACATGAAGATAGATGTGAAAATTGCCTCTGTGTTTCAAAGTGCTATTCAAATATCAGGTACTAGAATCTCTTGCAAAGGTATACAAAAAAGACCTTCAATTTTTCACATAATTAACTTTTTAAAATGTAAATTAGAGCCACTTGAAATTTGTTCCTATAACAAAGTCACTATCACTTTCTAATGTGTTCCTATATACAAGAGCTCCTATAAGAAGGAGCTGAGGTAGGATGGAAGGATGGAATTAAAAATTATTAGGATAGTCAGTGTCCTTAAGCTTCTTCCCTGCAGTTTTCTTTTTCTTTTTTTAAGTTAATTTTTATTGGAGTATAGTGGATTTACAATGTTGTGTTAGTTTCAGGTGAACAGCAAAGTGAATCAGTTATACATATACATATATCCTCTCCTTTTTAGATTCTATACCCATATAGATCATTACAGAGTATTGAGTAGAGCTTCCTGGGCTATACAGTAGGTTCTTATTAGTTATCTATTTTATATACAGTAGTGTGTATATGTCAATCCCAATCTCCCAATTTATTCCTCCCCCAATCTTTCCCCCTTGGTAACCGAAAGTTTGTTTTCTACATCTGTGACTCTATTTCTGTTTTGTATATAGGTTCATTTGTACCGTCCCTGCAGTTTTTAAAGCTATCGAGAATCAGGCTCTTACTCTGTGCCAGGGACTAATTTAAATGCTTTACATATGTTTCAAAAAGAAAAAAGACAAACTCCTTCTGGGAATGAAATTTTTAAAAACCCCAGTGGACATGGTTTCAATATTCTGGAAAAAAAGAAAAAAGAAAAATTAGGCTGAATTGCCCTGTTGTTAAAGGTTGGGAACTGGGGACCAAGGGAAGTGCTGAAAGGTGAGACTGAAAAACAAGAGGCAGGATCCCAATTAGGTTTTCATTCAAGGCAAGTTAGTGACAAGTTTCTGGTTGGGGAAACGTCTGAGGAACTTTTGAAAATTGTATAATTCTAGCACACTTTATTGAAACACCTGCATATCTTTGAACTTTAGTAAAGACTTCACCCCCTTCCACACCCCCAAATACATACACGCTCTTATGGTAGTGATACTATGGGGAGGGATTAAGAATTGAGACAGCATCGGGTATATGATAACATGGAAAAGGAGACTAGACAGGTGGAGACAAGCAGAAATCAGCACTGAAAGAGCCTGGTACACATGTGTGCATCACTACGAGGCCTTAGAAATGGATTCAAATCTAGGATCTTGCAGTTATAAGTGGTGTGATCTTGGGAAAGTTCTTTTTCCATTCTGAGACACTGATTCATCAGGAGTAGTTGAGGATGATGTTCACTTCCACCTTGAGAGACTGTTGTCTAGATTGAATACGAAAAAAATATATGTATGACCAATGATGGTTATATGGATATACTCAATGTACTGTAGCCTCCTTATGCCTTTCTGTCCTCTATGAGTTAAATGAATGTTAAAATGCCATCCCTCCCTTTGACTCTCTCCAGTATTAATGAGGATATTTCTTGGAATAAAAGTTAAGGACACTGCTATAGAGAACCAGGTGGTAACCTTGACTACCTGCTATATATACTCCTTCCATGAGTAAACTCTCTTTGCCCAACCTTTGGTGTGGATTTTACCGTAACAGTGAACGAGGTAAAACTACCCCTGCCAGTTCCTGTGACAACACGGGAAGCAAATCCTGAATATCTCTTCATCTTCTTAGCAAATTTACCTAAGACTCTGCTTCCCATCTTGAAACCATCTAGAAAATGGGAAGTGATCTGATAAACTAGTTTCCTTTAAGGTGATATTAAATGATAGTGTAATGTGTAAACTTCTCTGAATAATATGTATATGTTAAAAAAAATAATAACGGAAAGCATATACTGAGCACTTCCTGTGTTAACAGGCACTTTTCTAAGCCCTTTTTATGTACTGTGTATGGTATCTAACTTCTCAGTACCACATGACAAAGCTACTTTTAATATTCTTATTTTGAAAATAAAAATAAAAGTCCATGACTTTGGACTGTTAATTAATACTTCTGAGCGCTAGACCTCTATGTCATGTCACTCCCATTTTATACTCCCCCAGACTTTTCTCACAGCTCACAGAATTTAGTCCAAGTTTCTATAAGGCTCCAGTGATCAACTTTTCCATCTTAATTTTGTAAACAGGTCAAAGTTTCTTCTATTTCTGTTCCTCTTCTATTGCATGCAGAGCTATCCCCACATCCTTCATAACCTTGCCAACCTCCATTCGTTTCCGGGACCAAATGAAACGTAACTGTCACTGTAAAGTGTTTGGAGATACTGCGGTTAAATCCACCTGTTCAAAACCTCTTATTACATGCTCCGCCACCCTGTAAAACACTAACACGGTACTAATTAATATTAATTTTTATAAGTGTTAGCTCTATGTTTTCCCATAGATAAAAACTCCATGAAAGCAAGAATACGTCGCCTGTTCTGTTTTTGTTTTTCTTATTTTCACCATTTTATCCCATTTCCTATCATACAGTAAACTGGACCCAGTACCTACCAGATATTTTCTTATATTCACACAGGTACATCAAACTCAAAATGTCCAGATTCAGCTCCTTAATCTCTCCCTAAAACCTTCTTGAGAATCTGTCTCCATCTGAGCAATGAGCATCTATCTCTCTAATTACACACAGTCACCCAGGGAATCATCCTTCACTTCTTACTCCCTTCCCTCTGCTCATCCACAGTCATTAAGTTGTGTGGATTCTGCTTCTGAAACTTTCTCTTCTCCATTTTCAAAACCCAACATTCAATCTGTCTTGAAATACTTCAGAACTTGTCTGGCCTCTTTGTCTACACTCAACCCCTCAAAAAGATACTTTTTTTTCCCCAAAACACACAGCTGGTCAAGTTAATTTTTTGCTGAAAGTATTTCAATGAACTATTTAACTGTCTTCAAAATATTGTCCCATATTTTTCTGTTGTGCTCCTCCATCCCCACATTCACCCTCCCCTCCAACCATATTACACATCTCCTATGCTCCACAAATATCTGGCCTTTTATGTACATTTTTCCCCTGCTTGAGTTACCATTTTTCCCTTGGGAATGTAGCTAACTCTTATTCATCTTTAAGAATTGCCTGTCAATTCCTCTAGGAAGATTCTCCTCACTCATTCTTATCTCTTGTTCAGTTCTCCAGGGTTTGATACTTTCATAGTGTCCTATGATCAAATATAAATGTTTCATATTGTATGTTCATTGTCTTTACTGAAATAAGGAAAATCAGATTTGGTTAGAACAATTCCAAAATTCAAAATGGTTAGAAATAATACAATTTTTCCATTATTTGCAGTTTTGTTTGCTATTCAATATTTCTTTCCTGTTCCAGTTTCAGTGTGAAAGAAAATCCAGACACCACAAGAGCACACTGAGGGTTGTGGTTTTGTTTTAGTTTAATAATGAAACATTTGTAATAAAACCCTTCTAATGGTATCATGAAGCCTACAGGAACTATAAAAACATTCAGCTCCCAGGGCTTTTTTTTAAATTTTTTTGGTAGCTCTAATTTATTGGTTTTTGAGATAAAAGCTTCAAAAGCTTCAAAAATGATGTGGGGTGCTTTCCACTTTTTTAGAACTACAAAGACAATATTCCAACCAGAGTAGCATTTTCCTGCATTAAGGGAACCCAAAGGAATCTCTCCACGGAAGTGGCTGTGGTTTGCGAAAGACACAAGACCTGACCCCTCATGTTTCACAGAAATCATGTGCTGATTTCAAGGAATTGGTTTCCTCTTCCTGTTTCACTTCCTTATGTTAGAGAGAGTGAGAGAGAGAGAGAGAGAGAGAGAGAGGGAGAGAGAAAAAGGGGTGGGGGGAAGGAGGGAGAGAAGCGGGAAGAGAGGGGGAGAGTTTGATGTTCTTTCCATCTGCATGATTTTCCATTTTCCTTTACAGTTTTGTGGTTTATAAAGTTAAATGTTTGAAATGTGAAAGGAAAATGTATGGATTTTTTTTTAGCTCAATCTTTGTGTCTTTTCAATGCTTTCATGAGCATTACATTCAAAATGACTACTAAACTTATTATTTTACTTTTTATATGAAAGTTGATTAAGTAAGGTTGAGTATATATTAAATGTAGTTAAATTAAGAAAATTCACAGACATTACAAAATAAGTAAATATTTAAATTGACTATGGTATATATATATGTATATATACAGTGAAATATCAATTTATATTCATAATTCACATAAAACTATTGACAAGGTAGCAATCTCTTGGCAGGATAAATTCTGAAAAACATTGCTTTAAAAATTTTTAAAATATGTCTTTATTAACTTGGCTGCATTTCTTCATCTGTGTTGTTCTCAGCATATTGTAGCAAATAATACCTACCTCAGGTTTCTGTGTAGGTCAAATAAAATAATATACATAAAATTTCTGGCACAAATCTAGCATGTGTAAAACCCTCAGTAAATGTAAGTATTCTCTCTTCAGACATTTGAAATTATAATAGTTCTAAACATTTAATAATTGTTTTATGTTTTTGGTCATGACCAGGTAATATTTTAAATTATCAGAAAAGAGAATGTACCTCTTAAACTGAAGTCATGTCCTTGTTTAGTTACAATGGTTTAGATGACCTGAGCATATCTTTTAATCTACCCACTATTTAGCATGGTAACATAGTATAAAATTAATGTCTTTGTTTTTTTAATATTATAGATATATGATCTCAGGCACAGTGAGTGAAACTTGTGGTGCACAATAAGAGGAGGGGGAGTTCTGGCTTCCCATTGTGGGAATATTTCTTGTGCCTTTGACACCTTTACATGAATTTTTTCCCTGCAGAATTCAGTAATCCAATTTCCTAATCTGTACAACAAGGATAATAACATATAATCTTATAATCTATTCAACTTTCTTTCTCTTTCTTCCTTCCTTCCCTGCCTCCCTCCCTCCCTGCCTCCTCTTTCTTTTTCTTTCTTTCGTTTCTTTTTCTTTTTCTTTCTTTCTTTCTTTCTTTCTTTTTTTCTTTCTTCCTTTCATTCTTCCTTTCTTTCTTTCTTCCTTTCTTTCTTCCTTCCTTCCTTCCTTCCTTCCTTTCTTTCTTTCTTTCTTTCTTTCTTTCTTTCTTTCTTTCTTTCTTTCTTTCTTTCTTTCTTTCTTTCTCTCTTTCTTTCTTCCTTTCTTTCTTCTCATAACCCAAAGCAAGGAATTTACAGGAATGTTTTTGCTTTAAACAGTTCTATTGAGGTAAATTTGAAATAATAAACTAGACATACTTAAAGTTACAATTTAACAAATGTACTTAAAGTTACAATTTAATAAGTTTTGACATATTTATACTCTTGAGAAAACATCACCATAATCAAGGTAGTGAACATATTCATCTATATCTTCACCACCAAGGTTTCTTCATGCTCTTTTGTAATCCTTCCCCTCCTATCCTGCCCCTCCCAGTGCCCATGCAACCACTAATCTGCTTTTTATCTCAATAGATTACTTTGCATTTTCTAAAGGTTTATATAAGTGCAATCATACAGCATGTAGTCTTCTTTCTTATTCATTCAGTTAATCATCATTTTGATTCATCTATGTTATTGTGAACATCGATAGTTCCTTCTCTTTTACTGCAGAGCAGTATTCTAGTGTGTTATTATTCCCAAATCTGTTTGTCCTTTCACCTGTGGAAGGACATCTGTGTTGTACTGCTATGAGCATTCTTGAACAAACCATCCTATGGATATATGCTGGAATAAATATCTAGGTATGAATGGCTAGGTCATTTGGCAGATGTATGGTTAAATATTTTCAGGAAATGAGCAAACACTCTTTCCCAAAGTGGCTGCATAATTTTATACTCTGACCAGCAATATGAGAGTTACAACTACTTCAAATCATTGCTGACACTTGGTATGATCAGTCTTATTAAATTTTAGACATTCTAATAGGTATATAGTAGTATCTCACTGTGGTTGTGTACATTTTTAACTAAACTTTTTATTTTGAAATAACTACTAATTCACATGCAGTTGTAAGAAATAATACAAAGAAATGCCATATACCTATTGCCAAGGTTCCCCAATAGTGACATCTTGAAAACTATAGGACAATCAAGATATTAACATTGATACAGTCAAGGTACAGAACTCTTCCATCACCATAACGATCCTTCCTGTTGCCTTTTTACAGTCACATCTACCTCCGTTTTATTGTGGTTTTTTTTTGGGGGGGTGAGGGGGTTTTGCGGTATGCGGGCCTCTGACTGTTGTGGCCTCTCCCGTTGCAGAGCACAAGCTCCAGAGGCGCAGGCTCAGCGGCATGGCTCACGGGCCCAGCCGCTCCGCGGCATGTGGGATCTTCCCAGACCGGGGCACGAACCCGCGTCCCCTGCATTGGCAGGCGGACTCTCAATCGCTGTGCCACCAGGGAAGCCCCCGTTTTATTGTTTTTTATTTGTTTTCTTGGCTTCTTGTTCCTCTGGTTCTCTTTCCTTAGCTTCCTGTGGGTAATCTGAACCTTTTTTAAGATTATACCTGGATTTATTGATCGTGTATTGGAGTGTAATAGTGTGTATCACTTTATATGATAAAGTGGGTAAAGTGGTCATTCCAAGTATTAAAACATACATACATACTTTATTACAGTAGATAGCAATCACTGTTTTACTGCTTTGACTGAAGTGTAGAAATCTTACTTCAATTTAGGTCTTTTTTACCCTTCCCACCTTTGAAAAATAATTATCTTAAGTATATATTGGGTACCACATGTAACGGTGTTATTTTTGCTTCAACCATAAATTATGATTTAAGAAACTCATAAAAAGGTGGATATTCTGTTACTTACCCTATTTTTATCCACTCTAATGTCTTTCCTTTTAGAAGTTCCAAGCTTTGTTCTGTTACCGTTTGCTTTCTGTTTAGAGAACTTCCTTTAGCCATTCTTTAAGGATAGTTTTGCTAGCAACAAATTCTTTTAACTTTTCTTTGCTCAGAATATATTTACTTCCTCTTCATTCCTGAAGGATATTTTTGCAGGATTTAAAATTTGAGGTTAGCAGTTTGCTTCTTTCATTACTTGAAAAATATTGTGTCACTTCCTTCTGGCCTCAGTGATTTCACATGAGAAAACACGCTAATATACATTGATTTTCCTCTTTAAGTAATGTGTCATTTTTCTCTATGGTTGCTTTATATATATATATATATATATATATATATATATATATATATGTGTGTGTGTGTGTGTTGTTGTTCTTGTTCTTAGTTTTCAGAAGTTTGATTATGTGTATTGGCATGGATCTATTTGAGTTTGTCCACTTGGAGTTTTGCTCAATTTTTTGAAACTGCAGGTTTATATCTTTCCTCAAATTTGGGAAGATTTTAGCTATTATTCATTCAAATACTTTTTCAAATACTTCAAGTACTCTCCTCTCCTCTCGGATTGCAAGGATATGGATATTAGCTCTTTGTTATTGTCCTACATGTCATTTTTTTTAACATCTTTTTTGGAGTATAATTGCTTTACAATTGTATGCTAGTTTATGCTTTATAACAAAGTGAATCAGTTATACATATATATATGTTCCCATATCTCTTCCCTCTTGCGTCTCCCTCCCTCCCACCCTCCCTATCCCACCCCTCTAGGTGGTCAGAAAGCACCGAGCTGATCTCCCTGTGCTATGCGGCTGCTTCCCACTAGCTATCTATTTTACGTTTGGTAATGTATATATGTCCATGCCACTCTCACTTTGTCCCAGCTTACCCTTCACCCTCCCCATATCCTCAAGTCCATTCTCTAGTAAGTCTGTGTCTTTATTCCCATCTTGCCCCTAGGTTCTTCATGACATTTTTTTTTTTTAGATTCCATATATATGTGTCAGCATACGGTATTTGTTTTTCTCTTTCTGACTTACTTCACCCTGTATGACAGACTCTAGGTCCAATCCACCTCACTACAAATCACTCAATTTTGTTTCTTTTTATGGCTGAGTAATATTCCATTGTATATATGTGCCACACCTTCTTTATCCATTCATCTGTCTACATGTCATTTTTTTTTTAAGTCTATTTGCTTTCTGTTGTTGAGATTAGGTAAATTCCATTGATCTGTCTTCAAATTCACTGATTCTATCCCTGTCATCTTCATTTTAGTGTTGAAACTATTGAGTGACATTTTTCAGTTATTGGATTTTTCAGTTCTATAATTTCTATTTGGTCCTTTTTTACAACTTCTATTTCTTTCCTGATATTTTTCAATTTTTTCATTTGCTCAGAAGAATTTGTAATTGCTTGTTGAAGCATTTTTGGAGGCTGCTTTAAAAATCTTGTCAGATAAAATCAACATCTGATGCATCTTGATTGTTGGCATCTGTTGATTATATTTTCTCGTGTTGTGATTTTCTTGGTTCTACCTAGAGTTGACATTATATTATGAGACTCTTAATGTTATTAAACTTTTTAAAGGAGGCAGTCCCCTGGGAAGGTGTAACACTAAGCTGTTGGGTGTGTCCGCTCACCTTCCAACCGTGCCCCGCTGACACTCCTCCCACACTCGTGAGCACTGACTCACACTGCTGAATTGCAGACAGCTGGGGTGGAAGATCAGCTTCTCCTTGACCCTGATGACACCTCCACATTAAAAATAGGGCACCTATTCACCCCACCTCATTACCTCTGAACGGGGGGGTGGTAAGATCAGCTTTCCATTGATCTTGCTGCCCCCAAGAAGGTGGAAAGTGACGAACTCAAGCTCAAACTGCCTTATTGCTGCAGGCTGGAGTCAGAAGCTTAACTCTCCACTGGGGTCCCCAGACACCAGGAAGAGGGAGGTGGGGCGAGCAGCATGTCAACCAATCCCATTCCCATCACCTCCTTGTGCCTCCTGAGGTAGGTGCTCAGCAGCCCACTAAATCTGCAACCCATGCTGACAATGGAGGAGCTGTGTGCAGAAACAGGAGTGTGGTTGGCCTTGCTCCAAACAGCTTATTCAGTCTCATTGCTGCCGGGTGGATAGGAAGTTCAGCTCCCCACTGGGTTTCCGAGACACCAGGGGTGGGAAGGAAGTGAAATACTCACTAGCATTTACTTGTACCACCTTGTTTTATTTTATTGATGTAAGGTGGGGTAGAAACTCATCTCCCCACCACTATGGAGGAAGGGGATGTGAATTCTAGTGATAATCAGCTATACCTGCACTGCCTCTTTACATCTCTTTGCTTCTGGGTGTGGCATGGAGGCGAGCTGGCCCCTAAACTGCACTGATATTATCCTGGTGGAGGAATGGGCGTGGCACATGCATCTGCTAGACAGGTTGATCGGCTCCCTGCTGTGCCTGCCAATAATGGAACTGGCTTCTGTGGGCAGGGATTTGGGGTGGAACAACACTTCTCCTGAAATACAGTATCTTGAAAACCAGTGTTTCATATATTTTATCCAGTTTGGGGGCATTTCATGCAGAAAGGTAAACATAGTCACTGTTACTCCATCCATTTATTTCAGGCTGGAAGCAGAAGCCTGAAATAAATCTTATAAAATAATTATCAAACTTTTTGAAAAGATGGCTTTGAGTTGAGCAAAAGTGGTCACAGTATCCAGCATTGCTGACGTGCAATCAAATGTAATAAACTGGAGTACATCAAAGTACAAGATCAAAAACTGCGTCACACTGGTATCCTCTCCATAATGACCGCTCCCATGAGTGTGGGAGCAGTGTCAGTGGGGCACAGTGGGAAGGCGAGCAGGCACACCCAACAGCCTAGCGCTACCCCTTGCCAGGAGATTGCCTCCTTTCAAAGGTTAAATAAGATTTCAAAAATAGAGTGTTCCCCCAAAAGATCCAATCATTAGTAAACTGATGGCTTATGTCTAGAGTCGGTTAAGCATTCCTTAGTGTTTTATTGAAATGCAAACAAAAATAATGAAATGGGGATGGAGAGATACTTATTCAAATAAGTAAAACTGATTATCACTTATGTACATTTGTGAATAGCATTTATCATTTAGCTAGTAGTTTGGGAACAATGTAAATTTCTTAATTTTGATAACTTCACTATGGTTAGGTAAGATGTTAATTAGGGGAAGTTAGGTGAAGGGAATACAGAAACTCTTTGTACTAAGTTGGCAACTCCTCTGTAAATTTAAATTCATCTCAAAGTAAAATAGTTAATTAAAAAAAAATTGTTCCCTACATTGTTATTATCACAGCAAATGACTTGAAATGTCAGAGTCATTTTCATTCTACTCCCTGATCCAATCAGTCACCTAAGCTTGATTTTTATCTCTGCACTATCTTTTGTCTTCTGCAACACACTCTTTGCTCAAGTTCCCATTAGTTCTAGTTGGATCATTGCAATGACCTGCACATTAATCTCCCTATTTCTATGTCTGAGAAGGAAAAACTAACTTAATTGGGTCTCCCTCTGTGAATTGGCTAGAACTGACTCACCTCATCATTTGGTAGCCACTTAACTCTTCTGGACCACAATGTCTTCAACTGTAAAACGGGAATAATTACAAAGTAACAGTGAGACACAAATTATATACAATCTTGGAATCAGCGAAGTGTTTGCACTTTTAAATGCTAATGCATAATTACTTGCTAGACACAGCCAATAGCAAACAGCTGCTTCCAGGAAAATCATTTTACCCATATGTTTTAGTTTCACAGGCTTCCTGTGATTTGATCGCATAAAAATAACCTCCAGTGGTGACACTAAAACCCAAAGCACACTGACGAGCTTCAAGCCAAGTCCATCTTGGGGACTGCAATGGCCTCCTATTTCTACTTTGCTCAATTTCAGCCATGTAATATATAGTAATGCAGGGCTAAAGCTGTTAACTTTCATTTTGTCACCTTCAGTAACTTCTTAAAGCCATATACCTCCAGAGCTGCCTACAAATTAACCTCAAGTAAAATAAGTCACCCTCAAATGATTGAATTGCCTTCCTGGATACATGTAATAACATTCATTGATTAATGCACCTGTGAGTACATGGGTAAAACAGCAACAAATGTTTCAAAAAGAAATAATTTTTTTTGCAAGTTCAATTGCAGGAAACAATAAGATATGCTTTTAAGATTACTCATAACCTTTAAAAACCATCATCACCTTTATAATTTTTATAAAATTTTAATATCCTTTATGAGAAGGAACACAAACTTTAGCACAGTTTACAGTCTTTTAAAATTAACAATATTTTGCAGAATTTTCCTTTACAAGTCACTGACTCAACCCAACCAGGCCGGAGGTCCAACTCCTTTTTTTTTTTTTTTTTTTTTTGCCTTCATAACAAAGAAATCATCAGAAATTTCTTAATGACAAATAACAATGAGATACATTATATTTTTTATTATGAACTGAGCATATTTTAAAATTAACATAGATATATGAAAAAGATGAAAAAGACCAAAGCAAGCCTTGTATTTTAGTAGAATTTTCCAGTTTTCAATAAAAGTAACACCCAGACAGCACCATATGTTGGCTAGGTAGAGGGAGGAAGGGTGATGAATAATTCAGAATTGCCGCGAGAACCTTAACATCGTAATGGTTTTTATACTGTCTGGTTATTTCTTGCTGGACTCACTTAACTGGCAGAGTCCATGTTTCCTCACAGCTTTATTCAGTGAAGAAAATCTATACTGAGACCCTAAGCCTTAACAAATTGCCAAGGGATGAGGCTAAAGATGACTGCAGATCTCTACGTATTTAAATATTCAGGAGCCTAACCTGATAAATATGGAGGGTAAAGCAGAAATTTAAGTGAAAGAAAGGTTCCTATTTGCTTCCCACGTAGTTTGCCAGTTCACTGTGATGTTAAATAAGAACCTTGGCTTTCAATATTGACAGATGAATGATCTGACTCTGGAGGAACAGTTATTATCCAGTAAGGGCTCTGTGTTATACAAGCAATTCTGTTTTAGTTCTGGGGGCATAAGGACCCTCCACTATTACCTGCAGCTTGAGAATGCACAGCTGGAATGGCAATGGATTTGTTATTTGTAAAACATCCATGAATTTCATCACAGGCCTTCTACCAACATGGAAGCATCTGTGAGTCAAACCGTTCCCCAGCTGTTCATCCACTACCTGCAGGTTCTTACAGCATAACACCCCTATTAATACTGCTGGTTACCCTGCACCCCTAATGAGTCCATACAAAATCGTTCCTTTTATACTGCAGTTTAATGTATGAAATCCCTCCAGATAAATCCCTTAAGGTTCTTTAAAAAAATGTCTTTTTGGAATTGCTACCAGAGTTTCTGGGGCAACTCTCCACATTTTTATCTGAACCCCTGTTTGTTTCCTAAGTTTTTTGCAAAGGGTCCTCCCTTCCAGGCAGATGCATTCTTGGTGCTTTCTTGCACAAATAGAGAAAATGTCCATGAAAGCAAGATTCAAAGGCTAAATGGAATAAAAACAAAATACCAGACTGGAGTTGTTTTAGGAGTTACCTTCAAAAGCACAATTGCTTCAGGACCCCTTAACAAATAACTTTTCTTTTTAAGGCTCTTGAAATTGTAATTTCTTTAACAGTGACACACATATTTTAGGCTTTAATTAACAGCTTTAGTGATACTAATTTGTATCATCACACTGCTGTACTTTTATTTCAAGGCAAATTTTATGTATAAATTATTTGGTAAGGGGTATTTAACAGCTTTACTTCAGGAAATGGAAAGGGAGTAAACTTTCATATCAAAAGCAAAACAATAATATATAATGTTTAAATTTGCAAAGAACATTTATTAAACACTGACTAATAATTATGGTAAATGAACGATTACAAGATTTAGTAATTCAACAAACTTCTGCTAGTTTGTTGATTATTATATTTTGTTTTATAGCCCCCAAATTTCAGTAAGATCATGTTAACTGAGGTAATACATGAACGCTTTCAGCAGCAACTTGCCATTTCTTCCACGTCAGCAGTTCTCCATTTCTTGACATCAAACTGAGTATTCTTTCCAATACCCAACATTTGTTTTTCTCTGGATGCATGTTTCTTTGGATCTAAAAAATATAGATTCAGTTTAATAAGAATATAGTGTCAAGTGTAATAGCTTTAATCTGATATATCGCTCATTAACAAAGCAATATCAATAGAATTTCACTTCTGTGTGGATTTCTAGATTCCATTTGGATATTGGTGTGATTTTTAAATTTCATATATTGATGATCATTTTTAGATTTTAGCTATTTATTAGATTTGTTTGTACTCATAAATGAACACAAATATGATGTACTTTTTAAAATAAAATTCCTGTTACAGAGGCCACTTTCAAATGGGAAATAATATATTTGGCTCTGTACTCCAAGAAAGGAAATAAGTCAAATACCTTCTGCCTGCATACATTAAAAGTAACACATTACCAGTTCATAAGTAGAAGAGTGACAGACTGTATGTATTGTGTATGCCAGTGACAAAGGATAGTGGGCTAAGCTCATCAGCCTCTGATGTGTGGCCTGGTTACCCCCACTAAGCAATATTTCTCTAAAGATATAACCATTTTTTTTCCATTTATTATTCCCATACATATCATTACTTTATACACCTCTTTCTCAAACCCAGTCTCCATTGAACGACTTACGGAGTCTTCAATCTCATAGTCATGGGGAATGTGTGTTATAAATATTTCCTCAGTGAAAGAATATCGGCTTAAGTTCAATTAAATACCAACTTTGACTCATGTAGACCAAACTTATGAAACAAATACTTCTGTTTTAAATTCTCACAGAAAAAGTCTTTACTATTTTCGGTTAATTGTGTCGATGGTTATTTAAATGTTTGTTCTGAAGAATTACCATGTAGCATCAGAGGATTTTCTCAGTTATTACATTGTTTTGGTTTGAAAGAATTCTAACACTTGAAGTCTAATACTTCCTTTTCTGTAGAGGTGATAATTCCTATCACTTCGCCATCCTCTTCCTTCCACTCCCAATCCCCACCAGTAACAGAAATGTAGGGCACAGCATAATTTTGATCAAGCACTACATGCTAAAATCTCCGCCAGCTTGGGTCTTCCCTGGTGGCGCAGTGGTTGAGAGTCTGCCTGTTAATGCAAAGGACGCGGGTTTGTGCCCTGGTCCGTGAAGATCCTACATGCCGCGGAGCAGCTGGGCTCGTGAGCCATGGCCGCTGAGCCTGCGCGTTTCAGAGTTTCAGAGACTAAGGAAGGTATTTTTAATTCAACTTCTGTAATACTATAGATGAATGAAAGGTTATTATTACTATTGACTTTATAACGTCTCAATTTAATTTCTAAAATGCAGCATTTCATAAATGGAAATCTGTTACACGTAAATTAAGAAGACTAGCTACTTCCTTATTTAGCTTAAAATGAAATAGGCACGTAAATACCTGCGATATATAGTATGCATATGAATAGTTTAGTTGGAACGTGTTCAAGTAGCACTTTAAAAAAGACTCCGTGCTGGGCTTCCCTGGTGGCGCAGTGGTTGAGAATCTGCCTGCTAATGCAGGGGAAACGGGTTCGAGCTCGGTCCGGGAGGATCCCACATGCCGCGGAGCAACTAGGCCCGTGAGCCACAACTACTGAGCCTGCGCGTCTGGAGCCTGTTCTCTGCAACAAGAGAGGTCGCGATAGTGAGGGGCCCGCGCACCGCGAAGAAAAGTGGCCCCCACTTGCCACAACTATAGAAAGCCCTCGCACAGAAACGAAGACCCAACACAGCAAAAATTAATTAATTAATTAATAAACTCCTACCCCCAACATCTTCTTTCAAAAAAAAAAAAGACTCTATGTTAAAGGAGTATAGCTTGGTAATTTAGTAGCTCTTTCAGAATATAAATACCTATAGGTAGAACGGGAAAATTTCTGCCCATAGAGCACCAATCATAAGTTTCATAAGTAGGCTGCCTGGGAAATGGTTAATTTTGTATTCCCTGGCCTTTGATATTGTTGGAAGCATGGGAAAAAATATTAATTGTTCAATTTTTTTTCAGTCCATTTGAGACTAGTATAAGCAGTCAAAACCATTTACCCAATTTTCACCACTTGGAACAGAAATTTCAAAATACTAAAGATAGAGCAGTTTCCACAGGTCAACAGGGAATTCTCCAGTAGTGTCTTTAAAGAAAAATCATTAAAAAAAACTGATGTAATCTTTTTTAGGTTCTCATTATAATACAATAATTATTGAAGGATATTATTTTAAAATATCAAACAGTTGCTTTTCCAGTGAGGGAACTGAGTTACTGAGATACTCTCTCTTAACTGAATTACTCAGTATGATAGATTTGCCCTAGAAACGGTGTTAAAACTATAATCCGAATTTCATGACTCCTGAGCCTGTGTTTGGACAATTCTTTTGCCAGGGTTCCTAACGTTTCGGTAACTGGAAAGGATCAGTAATTCTTTCAGGGCACAAGGGTATCATTTAAATACTCAGGAAGAAACAATTTGCCAACTGTGACATCAACTCCCTGAAACAGTTAATAGAATGGACAGTTTGCACCCATCAAGTATTTTATAGACCTTGGCTCATTCTAGAATCAGAAGTTGTCTTTAACTTTTTACCTTTGAAAATAAACTTAACTTTAATTGAATTTATGTTTTTGTTTGTTGTTTGTTTGGAAGTCCAGGCAAATAATTATAACCTTGTTTGTTCCATATACTCTCTTGCTTATCCATATGAATTTTCAAAGAAAGAATAACATGAAAGTGAGAGCAATGACAAACTTGCAATTTCAGAGTTTCAATCTTTTTACTTTAGATTACATTATGTATCTATTAATAAAGACTAACTCTCAATATTCAAATCTTCTCTGTAAATAATAAAATTGGAATGTCTGGTAGTAGAGCTAATAAAAGGTTGGCAGGTAAATATATTCCTGTATTGTTACTGTTTTTGAAATCAGAATGAATATCTGAACACAACTTTAGTACCATTACTTAAATGACTCAGTTGCAACTGTTTAGACTCTTTTTTTTTTTTTAATAAATTTATTTATTTTTATTTTTGGCTGTGTTAGGTCTTCGTTGCTGGGTTCAGGCTTTCTCTAGTTGCGGTGAGCAGGGGCCTCCTCTTCATTGCGGTGCACGTGCTTCTCACTGCAGTGGCTTCTCTTGTTGCAGAGCACAGGCTCTAGGCGCATGGGCTCCAGTAGTTGTGGCATGTGGGCTCAGTAGTTGTGGCTCACAGGCCCTAGAGTGCAGGCTCAGTAGCTGTGGTGCACGGGCTTAGTTGCTCCGCAGCATGTGGGATCATTCCCGGACCAGGGCTCGAACCTGTGTTCCCTGCATTGGCAGTTAGATTCTCAACCACTGCGCCACCAGGGAAGTCCCCTGTTTAGACTCTTGAAGCAAATTTTATCCATGTGTTGCTGATGTTCTGATAAAGTCAAAAATTTGTTTTGCATATGACAAGATGAAAAATAAAGTAAAATGTCTTGGCTGGTTTTTAAAGGTTTAGACAAAAACAATTCATAATGGTAATATTACTAAGACCACAGGGCCTGTAATCATGGCCTGCTAGTTTCAAATATAAATTTTTTATAGAGTTTTATTTATAAATTATACATCTCTGAGTTTGAGGAATATCCCATAGGAAAGATAAGGAGAATGAGGGAATGAGGGAGGGAGGGTGAGGAATGGAATGAGAGAAAGAGAGAAGAAGAAGAAGAAGAAGAAGAAGAAGAAGAAGAAGAAGAAGAAGAAGAAGAAGAAGAAGAAGAAGAAGGAGGAGGAGGAGGAGAAAGTGTGGGGGGGAGAGATCACTAGAGAGAGGCCAGTGTCTCCTCCTGATATATCCTGTTTTGGCTAAAGGAAGGAAGGCTAAGCAAAGTATGGTTATGTAGTGTTACGGAATGTATTTACAAGGAACTCTGCACATAACACATAAATACCTAACTACTGTTAGATGAAGGCCACAGACCTTTCCTCCTTCCCTCCCTGTCTCATATCACTGTCTTTGTTTCTCTTGGTTTTCTCTTTTCCTTCAACATTTCCCTTTCCTCCCTTTCTAACCAAATGCAATCTATCCACCTGAAACACAATAGCATGCTGACTTAAGTCTTTCTGCTTCTTTATCTTTCAGAAGAAAAACACATTCTACAGTTGAAAACCCAAATTACAGTAAGAAATACACAAGTTATTAGTGATTCTGACTTTGATCACCAATGCCAAGTAATGAACTTTTTTTTCTTCCTTAAAGTAAAAAGTTTATCTTGCAGATAGGAGAACTGATAGTAACGAGGACACTTTATATCAGAACATTTACAATTAAATTTGGTTCTAGAATTTGTAGGTGACATGGGAAACATTTATTTCCTATTAAAAGGTTTGTAGTATTTTAAGAACATAAACTTTTTTTATTAATGCATTTCTGATTTGAGAAAACATTAAAAAATATTAATAAACCTAACTTTGGGAACCTGACTTTTTTTTTTCTTTTGAAATGCTTTCAAGACTATGGCACTCTTATATGTCTATTATTTCCCTATTAAATACTTCTGGTACATATGCAGATTTTTAAGTATATTAAGAAATTTAATATTGCAAAATATTTATGACCTATCCTTGAGTAATTTTATAGTTGCTTCTTTTTACTAAATACTGAAATCTATTGTCATTTGTAAGTGTCAGTTCATTTATTCTCAATGTTTTCTGTTCATATGAAACAAATTGGTACTTCCTATATATTCAAATGTTGTATTTCAAATTTTTCTTTATGTAACGTATTTTTCCAAACATACTTCACCATTTATGTACAGATCACACCTGAAGTTATCAGTGTTGCTTCCACTGAGAGTAGATAAGTAAAAGGAATAATTGTCACTCAATCTGTCTGATTATTCCATTTTAATTTTGGGAAAAAAATTGAAGTTTCTTAAAAAGTTGGCTCTTGACATATTGTAGCTAAAGTTCTTTAACTTATGTCTTTAGTTTGCAAACACTGAAGGAAAGTGCCCATAAATATTCAGCTGCCTGAATAAATTAAGATCAAATATACTTGAAAAAGGATGATATGATAATATTCCTTTTGGAAAGAGGTTCTCACCAACTTACATGCAAGAATGAATCTATATCATTTAAATTAATTTTCAAAACGTTTGACAAAGAGCAGCATTATCTTCAGCTCAAAATTTTCTTCTCTAAAATCATTTATATTGCTAGTGGAAATCAAGCTGCTGGGTTTTCTCTTGATCCTTTTAAGGGTTTGTGATCCTTCTATGGATTCAGACTCTGTTGTGCAGGCATTGTTAGACAAAACCCATGAATATTAAGCCATTAATTTTACATTAGCAAGATTTCCAAGGTGGGTTTTTATCATTTTAAGACATTTTTGTGTGTGTGTTACTCCCTTTTTGTCTAATCACCTCTAAAATTATGAACTGTACAAGAATAATACATGCTGAATAACAAAACACCTTGAAATATTCATAACTAAGGAAGAAACTGTTAAATGTTCATAAACAAAGTTGTTTGGAGACTCCTTTATTAATTTTTAATTTATTATCAATCAATTCCTTATTTCTTCCAAATTCCTGTAGGGGATTTTGTTAATTAGTCATGTGTAAATATTCATTAAAACCAGCTTCCTATTTTCTTCTTTATTGCAAATTTACATTTCTAATCTTATAACCAAAATAAATGCCATTGGGTAGAAGAACCACATTAATTTTGATCAACAACTTAAAATAGAAGCTTATACAACAAAAGATATGGTAATATAAACTAGACTAATATTGAGGTACTATGTTGGTAGATGCTGATATTGAAATAGCAGATGGCTATCAGGTTCATGTTTGAAAAAAAGTCACCACTACGTAAAATAGAATATTATGAAATGTACTCTAATCTAAAATATAATAACACAAATGAAATAATAGTCACTTTGTGCTTTTGTACCTTTGTATGTTAAGAATGTTTCAGAAACAACATATACTTTAGTTAAGGATTCAAGGTTTATCAACAGTGGCAAAATTGATGTTAAATTTTAATCATTGAGTTGCACAAGGTTTGCTAGAGCAGTAAACTTCACATTTTACTTTTCTAATTAGTTTTCTTAGTTGTTATTTATTGCAACTAAAATATTTTTTTTAATTTTTGAATATTTCAAAATATTTTAATTTTCAGTTACTGTTATTTGGATTCAATGTTACAAATAGCAAATAGCATAGGATATAGTACATTTATGTGAACTTAGCATTTTTAATGTAGCTACTGACTATTCCTGATAAGAATGTCAGTAAAACATTCATACACATATCCTTAAAAGTAATATATGCTAGCTTTGTGAGAAATAAAGTTTCCAATGCCAGATACATACTGTTGCAAAAGGTGAAATTCTTGGTCTGGTCGAAAACTTTTTTTGTAGGGGGTGGGGATACATCTTATAGTCTCACATTACTCTACTGAAACACTACAAGTTGTCTGTTCATACCACCTCTCCGTGGGAAGTCTATATCCCAATTTTAAGTCTTCAGACATGCAATTCAAATATGCAAAATACAACTCCATTTGGAAAAGTTGCTAAAATAAAGTAACATTATTAATTAGAAAAAATCAAAAACAGATATTTTGTGAGAAGGAAAAGGAAATTATCCTTAAATAAATGGAATATTTTATTTGTTTGTTTTGGGGAAGGGAGCAGTAATTTTACTACCAAATTAAAGTCATGGTTAGTGACAACACAATTGTACCATGGAGACATTTAACGACATTAACCAAAGGTCTCTCAGTTCCTGTTTCGTCTTCTGACACTGAGCCACATGGAGGCAAAGATGTAGGTAGCACAATTTATTGGTTCTTTTAAAGAGGATCTACTGATTTAATAGCAAAAACTACTGATCAGAACGTTAGGATATATAGACCAACATTTTAGGATTTTATTTCTTAAACAGACAGTCTAACAGAAGTCTGAGTTTTTGAAAGACATATGGCACTATTAAAGCAGATCTCTAAGTAATAGATAAAAATATATACCAAAAAAAAAGGTTAATCATAGAAGCATATGGCCAATCCTTAGAGACCACTTGCCAGGCTAATTTGAACTATCAGTCAAACTCTTTCGGCTTGTTTATTCTCCTAAAAATCCATCCAACCTGATTTTGATCCAGTCTGCACTGACTATCTTGACCACAAAAATATCAAGAACTCATTCTACGGTGACATACTCACATAAATTTATACCAGTCTAGTATTGTAATAAAAATGTTAACATGCCTTACTGGGAAAGGATCTATGCTTGCCCAGTTATCACTGCCTTCTTTTCTAAATGCTCCCTAAACATTTTTTCCCCAACAGTATTTTTCAGAATCAACCAACTTAGAGTTCTCTAAATTTCTTTCTGACCCTAAGAACACCTGTCCACAATATTTTGCAACTCTCATTCTCCAAGAGGGCTCAAAGCAGCAATCATGATTTTACACCTCTGTTATTTTTTAGTCTTAGGCAAAGTTATTCTTCAACACTATGTTCCCTAATTTACACAGAGCCCTTTAGGAGATCTTAGAGTCTTCTCTCTGTCTTGTATGTATAATTCCCCTTGATTATACATGTTGCATGACTTTCAGTTTGAAAATCAGTTTCACATTTTAGGAGGTAGGATGGGGAGTAGCTAAAGAAGAACGTGAAGTTCAGTCCTCTCTTTTATAGATGAGGGTCCTGAGGTCAAGCACAGGGTGTTCAGTGAACAGAGGGTTGGGACCTGGGGTCACTCCACTAGCTCATTCTTCCTGAAAAGGAACTGAATCATGTGTGTGAATGAGTATACTATGAGAAAAAAAAATAAGTAAAAATACTCAGCTCTGATCTGGGTTTAAGTTTCAGTTTAACCAATAGGCTAATTTTTAAACATAGTTTCTTCATCTGAAACAGGCAAAAATGTCTTGTCTGTTTTACAGCACTGTTGTGAGACCCCAAATTGGGAAACAAAGCAAGAAAACCGTAATTGAGTATATAAGCATAAGTTATTATAATTATATAGTAAATTATACCATCTATCCCTTGTTCTGGCTATAAACTTTTAAAAAATTAATATAGTCAATCCTTTCTGTTTCTCAAAAATGTTTTAAAATCCTCGGAGTGTTCTTATCTTTCTAGGCTGAATTGTACAAAAAAGACCATGAGTTTTTGCATAACTCAACAACGTCTTTTGTCTAACATACCTTTTGATGATAATCAGTGTTTAAAGTTTTAGAAATTGTGTGTGTGTGTATGTTTTCTACAAGATTAATTTGACAAGTTTAATTCCATGTGGTGTTAGGATGGTAGCTCTCCCAAAGAACTAGTAACAATGCTTTCTCAGAACTGTAAGAATGAGATATTTCTGAGAATATTCTCAGCTGTGTTTGAAAAGACTTTTAAATGTAAGCTGTGGCTCCTTTTTAGAAACATCTCCTGACAACGAGTTTTTCCCGTTTAAGACACTGCCATATGCAACATCTTCTTGCTCAGAAACTCTGTTTCATCTCTGCAAAAATATATTGTGTTGTTTTCTTCTGAAAATATTGAAACCTTGAGTAAAATTAGTGTCTTTTTTAATAAAGAACACCTACATTGTACATTATTCTAAAAATGTGTTCTCTCTGATCCTTCAATAGCTGCTAGTAAGTTGAGTCTTATAAAAACAAACAAAACAAAATTACAGTCTATAACATAGGCAAATGATCAAAATCTATTTTGTTTTTACTACAACACACTGTGAAACTTGACTAAAGAAAACTACTTAATTTTTATTGTAAATGTATCTAGTTCCTTCACGGATATACATGAAATAATTTCTCATAAACATTTTATATCCAGTTTTAAAAGTGCCTACTATCTCAAATACATTTTATGAAATAATTAGTGACCAAACTCATGTAAAAAATCATAAAAGAGAAGTTTTTCAAAGAAGGTAGTTGATTTTGGTTTTGGTTTTATTTTATTAAAGAGTTAATTAAGCGATTATCCACAACCCCAAAACTTATTCACAGGAGAGCAAAACAATTAAATGTAAAGCAATGTTATTGGTTATACTCCTGGGACTTTGTCATAACAAATATTTTTACTTCACTATGCAATAGAAAAGAGAAATTTATTTTCCACTATCATTTCAAATTCTAATAACAACTTATGCTCAGAAAGTCATGTGTGAAACATAGTGCCCTGATAAGAAATTTGAACACTTTTTTATTCACATTCAAAAATCTCTTTAAGTTTAAATTCAGGTTGAAAAGGGAGGGATTTAAAAGAGAATCAAAGATTAAGAATTCATCATTGCAGAATGACATTTCTTTTGACAACGTAATTTGATTGCTACTCAAAAATAAATAATTTATGTTTCAAATGCTGTGAATATTTATTTAGTGTCATAACTGTCATTTGTTTGACTTTTTTCCCCATGGATAAAGAAGAACAATTGCATGTCTCTTATTACACAGCCAAAGTGATTCCTGGTATTGGAAAACCACAAATGGTGTGTACTTTAAAATGGGCAGCAGATTTTTTCAGTTGTCCTAATAAATCACAAAAAGAACCAATAGAATTTTCCTAATACCGCTCCACTTGCTCTAAAGCCAACCCTTTATAAAACATGATTCAAAAACAACTCTATCCACGCTACTTGATAGATATTATTGATTTAATAAAAGAATAAAAATTCAAATTTCGAGGCTTTTCCAAAAATTAAGTCTCTGTGGGTTCTAAATAGTATCTTTGTTTCTATATTATCACTTTCTTTAGGAACTACCCATAATCCTGACTTAAGGGTCCAACATGGCATGCCAGAACAGATCACAGGTTAGGAATTAAGAACAACTTCTAGGAAATTAAGTTAGAAATTAAGTTAGTTCTATATTCTGGGCAGGAGTAAGTCATATTTTAATTAGAATACAGTGTTCCTGTTAAATAATGTTCTAACATTTTAAAACAAAAATTTAAATTAATTTATGTGGAATCTACAAAGCCTCTAATTTATCATTTTTTTGTAGATCAGTAAATTCAACATCAGAAAACATTTTTCTGGATGAAGGATTTTGGACAAAACATTAACACTGTCTAAAATGCAATGAAGTTTCTATCTTGTACTATTTTTGCTATGTACTATTTAGCAAAAATAGTACAAGATAAAAATTTGTACACTATCAAATAAATGGATTACTTTGCTGATAGTGATGATTAATATTTTTGGCCAATTTAGCCAGACTCCTTTTCATCCAAACTGAATGTACTATTGGTAGTTAAACCAGCCTGCATAAACTAGACATATTTTATTAGAGAATTGAACCTTAATGAAAAGCTGTGGACAATAATAAGATAATGAACTAATATACAAGTCAACTTGTTATAAAAAAAATGATAGTACATTTAAGTAAGTCAAGAATTTTGAGATATAGTCACTCAACAAATCATGGACTGGGTTTCTCTTGGTCTGTAAAATATATGGATTGAATTATACGTTCCCAAATGTCTACCCAGGAATAAAGTACCATGTTAATGGTCAGAATCAGAAATCAATATTGTTTTATAGATCACTAATAACATATCAATACTGACACTAAATTATACTTTTGTGAGTCAAACATTATTTCATATCCATTACTTCAAATGATCCTCACCCCACCTTTAAAAAAATGCTATGAGGGAGCCAGGATAGACATTACTATTATTACTATCCCCATTTTACAAACTAATGCTAAATGAGATTGTGTAACGTGCCATGGATGGAAGCATAAAATATTCAACTGAGGATAGAGTTCAGATTTTTTTCATCCCAGGAGAATGAAAGTGTTTTAGAATTCTTATGAAATATTGTCTCAATTTTTTTTAAAAAATCTCTGATAACAGAGCATTTTGATTTATATTAAAAATTAAATTTTGCATGGGTTAAGGGATAGATTAAAATATACAAAGATTGAAATGTTCTATTCCACATATGTAATAATATGTAAAAGCAAGAAAATTAACCCTATTTTTTTATTCTTCACTAAATATTTTTAGGAAATAGTGGGAAAATGATCATTTAAGTTTTTAGATATTAGGTACTTCACCTTAGTAAGTTGTACTTGCATTTCAAACAGTATATCAGAACTGAAAAATACATACAATTATTATGATGTTTAAAAGAACCCATTTTTCTCTGGGTTTAAGTATGAGTAAATAAATTATATTTAAAACCTCTAGAGCTAATTAGAATCAAGTTTAATCACATTAATTTTAAAGCCAATTAATTCACTAAATATAAATGTGCACAAAATATTAATACCAATTGCTTTTAGATACCTAATATTAAGATTTCTCTGATTGAAACATGATCATGTTTCTAAAATATTTACTTACATGGTATCTTAAAGCAACCTCAAGAAATGATTATCCTTTAAACAATATGTCATCAATTATGTTGTAGTTCATAAAATTTGAAATACAGAGATAGAGATGTGTATCATTAATATGTCAAAGACATTTGAATATTAACTCTTGAAAATGTTCTTTCATTTCTAGTACTGATTTCCTGGTGAAGAATAATATATTTGAATGAATTGAAGGTAGATGAATGAATACGACAAATTAAGACACAGTGAAACTTAAATACTTCCTTCAGTCAGTTCATTTTGGTAGAAAGTTCATGACAACTTGCAGTTTTTCTTTTTTTAGTTCAGTGACAGTAAGTGGAAGTATATAACTGCCAAAAGGTTATTAATGTGTAGACTAAGGAGAGACTACTTTTGATTTGCTAAAAAATAAATACATTTCTGTAGTCCAACTTTAAATCTTATTTCTGGATGGATTCCATTCCATATTTCAGTAGACAGAAATTGTCTTTTAACTCAGAACAGAGTGACATATCTATTGCATTTTGACATCTACTTTTTACAAAATTTATGAAAAAATAACATAATAATAGATTTTGAGAGCATTGTAATGTTTTCAGTAATGAAGTGAACTGAAAAATAAGGGAAGGAAGGAGGGAGTCCTGGAAGGAACAGGGAGGGGAAAGAAAATGGGAGTGGAGGGGAGGGGAAGGGAGAAGTGAGGAAAAGAAATAATCCTGATGCCCTAATAAACACACTTGCCTTCCATTGCCTCGTATTCATTACATTGAATGTATTCATTACATTGAATGTATTCATTCATTACATTACATTACATTGAATGTATTCATTACATTCATTACATTCATTACATTGTCAGTGGCAGAATGAAGCAATTCACAGATTCTGCAGATTCCAGTTAGACTCACAGGAATGGATTTTGGACTTCCTAAGAACTCACAGAGAAGATGAAATTTGGCAGGACCCAAGTGAAAATTCATTTCATCCGTTTTCTTTTATAGTGTCTATAATGTATTTTTGATTACTAAATGGAAAAGAAAAAATGAAATTCTACCATATGAATTTCTATTAAATATCATTTTAGCTATCAGTTGTAACACACCTGTTATTTGATGCATTTCAGTCAATTGACATAATTATATATTTTTGCAACTTATATCATTCTATGAAGGCGTATTTTTTGCAATAAACCCAATTTATTAAAAATGTATTCAAACATCTTAACACATACCAAATATTTGTTTCCAATATATTTAAATATTCTTCAGTCTGAATCCATAAGGGATTGATAACATGTGGTTGTTTTTAAGTTAAAATGAGTCTCCGTTTCCATGATAATGTCATGAGAGCCCTGCAAGCCATCTTTAGAAACATACAAGTCAGCACATGCACTTTAGATTTGCATACAATTTCAGGAAGTTTTGAGGCTTCCTGATATCTCTTCACAAAACCCTCCCAGATTCTGCAGCTCCATCAAGTCTCTATAGTTTATCAGTTGCCTCCAAAATTGTATCATTAAACTCACATATCCATTACATTTTTAGTATCCTCCATATAGGTACATATTTATTAACATATTCAAAAGTAGATTTTGAAAGGACGAAATAAAGATGTAATGAATAATATTTTGCTGCCTCCTTATAGATATGACTTCAGAGTATAATTACCTATATTCTTGGTTATGATTCATAATTAATGATAATATGTAAAACTTTGCTTCAAAAAATTCTTTAATTTTTTGGCTAAATTTTTGTCAGATTATATATGTCACTGTTTTTACTTCTTAAAATGACTCATAGGGCTTCCCTGGTGGCGCAGTGGTTGAGAGTCCGCCTGCCGATGCAGGGGACACGGGTTCGTGCCCCGGTCCGGGAAGATCCCACATGCCGCGGAACAGCTAGGCCTGTGAGCCATGGCCGCTGAGCCTGCGCGTCCGGAGCCTGTGCTCCGCAACGGGAGAGGCCACAACAGCGAGAGGCCCGCGTACTGCAAAAAAAAAAAAAAAAAAAAAGACTCATAGTACAAGTATCAATATCTCACTTTCAGAACTGGCAGTCTATGTATTACGATATTTATTTATATACATACTGGTTTTATATATATATATATATATATATATATATATATATATATATATACACTAGGTTATTATTTTGTATCTCATGAAGATGGCTCATCAACCAATCAAATTTTTAATGGGTAGAATCTTGCCTAAACAGGAATTTTTCAGAGAGATGCTGAAAACAAAAATATCCTTACATGTGTATTTCTATATACATATATTTAAATATCTTTAGTTGTGTCATGGTCAGCTTTAAGTAAATGTTTAAACGCTTCCATCTTAACTTATCTAAATCTTCCCTAGCTTAGGTACTCTAAATATGCACTTCACTGAAAATATTTAAGGCGATTTTCTGACTCATATTTCTACACTCACACATCTTATTTAGATCTTTTCTTTGGCTGTGTCATTTTATAGAAAGAATAAAAGAAAATGCATTTTTTAACAAATACATTCTCTTTTGGTTTATCACTGCCAAATATGTTTTTACTGTAATGAGAAATGTTATCTTCTGTGAAAAAACATTTTATGTCACCCATTTCTCAAATTCACTCATTAAAAACATATTTGAATGCATATTATTTATTCATACAGTACTCTGTAAGGTACTTCAGATTCCTTTTTCAACAGTTGATATGTGTTTCCTTCCTTTATATAATAACTCTCAGTTTTTAATTAATTGATTAACAGGGTACCACCCAAATTTCCTCTGACAGTTTTTTTTTTTCTACTCAGATGCACACTTCCTAAACAGTAGAAAATAGGTAGTGCTTATCAACCACAAAGAATAACTTAACTCTGTATAAATGGTCACATAAGAATCAGTCCCCACCCTCAAAATCTGAGTTTAGAATAAATCCTGGAAATAGTTTTATCAGGGAATATGAAAGTTGACATTTCTAAAGTTAGCATGCTTATTCTTTAGTGGTAAAAAAAAAAAAGAAAAAAGAAAAAAGACTGATCTAATCATTTCAGAATTCCAAATTACATCAGAGACAGTGATTCTTAAAATGAAAACATACTTCATAGACCTACTCGGTAAGGTTTATATTCTGTACCATGACAAAGTATTTTGGGAGTGAAAATGATAGATGTGAGGTACATTAGCAAAATAAATAGTCACTTCTTCCCACCAGATGAAGAGCTTTAATCACAGCAATTTACCATAAACCAGATAGTGATTTAAGAGGAGATATTTGAACTACAGTATATATTGCAAAGTAAGTTAACATATTTGAAATTATGACTATACAACTGGTAAGCACTTTCATTACTTATTTTAATAGTTTGAAGTTAAATGGCATCATTTCAAAGGTGAAGAAGAGGAAAAAATACACAGTTATCAGAATACTTCAGGTAAGAGTTAGAGAGGAAGGCAGTTTAATGATGATTTAGTCAGTAATTTCTTGAATTTTTCACTCTGTATTTGTCCACCTACGTTTTTGGGGATCACTTGACTGATTTTGTGGGAAGTGCTGATTCTTCCCACTGCCTGAGTCACTGGTTAAAATTTCCATGATTTCTGCTCAAGCATTCCAGAAATAAATACAATATCTAAGTTCAAAATCCAAATGTTTAAACAGCAGAGAATTTTTTATTAGTTCTATTTGGTTTTATTTCATTATTCTTGTTATATTTGTTGACATTCAGGAAGAGTTGTTTGAAGGCCATGTGTATCCAAAAAGACCTCTACAGATAATTATACACAGTAAATTTTAATAAATGACAAAATTCCAGAATGGAAACATACTTTGGTCAGGGAGAAATATTCAATCCCTAAGTTTCTCACTCATTTCATTAGACATTTTGAACATATTCTGTCAGTCTCTGGGGGTGCAGAAATGTGAAAGACACAGCCCAAACCCTCAGGAACAACAGTTTATTAAGATAGTTAATATTCAATTCAAATACAGTGTAGACATGATGTCATAAATTGTGTTTAATATATCATGAGAGAAACATGAACAGAGTATTTCAATCTGTGAGAAATCCCCAGAAAATGCTGCCCAAAGCAGATGATCTGGAGATGAGAGGGTGGCAAGACATAGAAGGTCTCCCATAGTGGAAGTCAGTTTTACCCCTGTCTATCTGGAAGGGTACATCTAGCTAGACAGGATACTTCTAGTCTTCTGAGCAGTCATGGCTTTAGGAACTGCTCCATGAAGTGATACGAGGCAGCATTAGGGGGGAATCTGTAGGCAGTAGAGTTCTAGAGAAGTTTAGGAGAAACCTAAAAATGGGCACACAAAGACTGGTATTTCCTCTTCCAGCCTTTGCGCATACTGTGAGAAGAGATGATGCTAAGAACTCCCACAGTTTTTTACCACTCTAAGGAGAAATAAGAAAGGAAAACTGGGGGAGGTCAATTGAACTGAACACAGTCTGAAACTTATTCTGTTACATTTTGCATCTGAAAGCACAATGACTTAGACAGCTTTCCTAACCTGTCAAGAAAATCCAAAAGAATCAAATATAGGTATAGATATTATAGATATATATCCTAGTTACCTCACCATCGGCATATAGGCAGCCAAAGGGGGAGACAGAACAGGCAGTTTGAAGAACTTATCCTGTGCTGATTGATCTATTTAGTCCTAAAATTCTATCTTAAGTGATTCACTCCCTTAGGTCTTGATATAAAAGCTTAAACATCCTTGCATAAGCTAAGTTATTATTAGCTAACATAGCAATGCACATTCTGTACATTGTTACATGATGCTATAATTACATAATGTAATAATATAATGGGTCAGATTTGGAGAAGGTGGTCAGTGTTTGGGAGAGGACTAGAACAGGGGACCTAGTCAAGGGTACAAACCAAAAGAATGGCAAAAGTGGAAGTGAAGTTAGAATAGAGTCCAAATTTGCCTGAGTCATAATTTTGTCTAGCTCTCCTCCTAAACACAGTCTTCGAGATAATCTATATATTTCATTCCAGAAGGATGTATTTTACATCTAAAATTGCTTTTCTATTTACTTATTAATCAAGTCTACTGCCAACAAGGGGACAGTTAGAAGTATTTCACAGGTCTTTGCAGGTCTATTATGAAATAATGATCGCAAATTGCTGCCGTTATTAAAAATTACTACATGCAGGAATTGTGCTTATGTGTATTATCTCATTTAATGCTCATAGCAAAACCTCAAGGCTGTTGCAGTCTTTAAACTTCTAGATAAAAGCAAAACTCAGTTGACCAAAACCACACAACTTGTCAGTAGCACAAGCAAGATTCAAACCCAGGCTTTCTGAACTCAAAGCCAAGGCTGTTAACCACTAGGTTTGATGTGTGGCTCCTAGGAAGAAACATGTCAGTAATTAGCCATGGGGTATGGCACCTCTTTGCTCTAGAGATAATTATTCTAGTGTTTTATTTTTGAAGGCTGAAGGAATTTATGGCAGTGTTTCTAAAATTTTTATCATACAATCATATCAAATTTCCTTGCCAAAAAATGTTGACACTGATTTTTAAACTGAATACAGACTAAGTATTTGCAAGGACTAATAATTCATTTTTAAAAACTTGAAAACACTCCTATAACACCTGATGACTAATTTTCTTCCAACTATACGCATTTATAAAAATGAATATTTTCAAAGTTATGTTCAGATAGTGATAGATGCTCTTGAAATTTTATAGGAACCAAGAGTTAATATTCATAAGGTACATTGTAATTCCTAGCTTAAAGGTACTTGATTTAAGAAATATATGGACTCTAATAAAGAGGTCAGGTGTGAAATGTATTGAACTGAAAGCCAGTTGTTCTTTGTGTGTAGTTAATTCTGGAACTTGTATTGATGTGGACTGAAAAATATGGTTCACTGTGTGTCAACCTCCCTTGGACAGTTAAATGGAGAAAAAATTTAAAATTGTGTCCAAGTAACATCTGTCTGAAGGACAAAACAACTTAACATAAGCATAGATGTATGATTGCCATCATCTGATATTTGTTGGCTGCCTGCTGAGTGGATATAGCTAGGATAAATGCTTTAAGAGTTTTAAAGAGAGGGAGAACATCAAGGGTCAACAGCATAGGAAAAATAAGTTATATGATCTGATCTAAATAGTTCTAGAATCTTCTTTAGATCTTCTTTCATTTACATCAAGCATTATTCACTCAGAAGTTTATTCTTTTGCTTATATTTTATTCATTATTTCATATGAACTATTCGATACAGATGAAAGACCACCTATAGGTATATACAAACTATAAAGCAAAATAACAAATCAGATACCACCGTATATATTGTCTACTCCTCCTGTATCTCTTATTTTTGTCTCTCATCCAGAAATAAACACTACCCTAATTTTTTTTTTAGTATATTCTCTTGCTTTTAATGGTTTTAGCACAAGTGTATCTACCCCTGAAAAAATAGTTTACTTCTGTTTGAGATTTATAAAAATGCCATCGCACTTTACATCAGCTTCTGTGACTTGTTTTTTTAATTTTATTTTATTTTTATTATTATTATTTTTTTTTGCGGTACGCGAGCCTCTCACTGTTGTGGCCTCTCCCGTTGCGGAGCACAGGATCAGCGGCCATGGCTCACGGGCCCAGCTGCTCCGCGGCATGTGGGATCTTCCCGGACCGGGGCACGAACCCTCATCCCCTGCATCGGCAGGCGGACTCTCAACCACTGCGCCACCAGGGAAGCCCTGTTTTCTTTTTTTTTTTTTTTCTCACCTCATTATGTTTCTAAGATGTATCCATTTGTTTCATTTTTGGTTTTATTTATTTCCATTAATAAATAATATACTATTACATGAATATACTTTAGTTATTTATCAGTTTTCCTCCCTACATTCCGGTAGGTTGTTTCCAGATTTCTGGTTTCTGTTTGTTTGTTTTTGGTATTATAAACAGAGCTGCTATGAACATTTTTGTATATGTCTCCCAAGCCTCATGTGCAGCAGTTTCTCAGATTATATACCTAGGCATAGAATTGATCAAGGGTAGATATTAGAATTTTTTCCTGAATAAATACACTAAAATATAAAACTTCACTTGATCTACATCCACACCAACACTTGATGTTGTCAGGTAACTTACTTATTGTCAACCTAAACTTATCCCAATAAAGTTGGGACAGCAATATTTTGTTTTTTTAAAACCCTATTAAGATTTTCTTCCAGTTTAATTCAATGCATAGATTAGTTTATGGAGAAATGACTGCTTACATCTCTCAATTTATTTAAATTTTCTATAAAGACTTCCACTAAAATTTCATAATATTCTCCACACAGGTCCTCCAAATCAGATTATATATTCCCACATACTTTGTATTTTTTGTTTACAGTATAAGTGGTATTTTTTAATTGTTTCCAGATGCAGTTATTTTTTATATATTGATCATCTATCTAACCACTTTGTTAATCTTCTTTATTTCTAATAATATATATATTATAAGACAATATATTATAATAGCAGCTTTGTTTGTTCTTTTCAATCCTAATTCATTGTTATTTCTCTTTCTTACTCTGTTCACCAGGCTTTCAGTACAAAGAAGTGAAAATTCATTTTGGCCTTTTTTTCCTAATTTTAAAGCAAATATTACTAATGCTTCCCATTAAGAGTGATATTTGCCAAATTCTAAACATATTTTATTCTAATATGCATTTTTAAAATCAGGACTGAGTATTAAGTTGTATCTACTGATTCTTTTCTGTATATGTTGGTGCCATTGTATTACTTCTGTCTTCATTAGCCAGTTAATGTGATAAATTCACTTAAAGGTTTTCTAAAGTTGCATTTTTGGGATAAACTTAAACTGGTATTTTCTTACACATCATTGTGTTTGACTGTTATTATTCTTTTCTGTACTATCCTTGCTTACTTTTGGTTTCAATGTGATACAGGCCTTATAAACTTGTTTGCCTCTTTTTTCTCTATTCTCTAAATAGTTGCATAAGATTTATTAAAATTATATGTTCCTCGAAAATTTGAAAAAACTCATCTGTAAAATTATCTGGATTTGAAGTTTTTTCTATGAAAAGACTTCTAAATACTATGAAAATTGTTATAGGACTATTACAATTTTATATTTCTTTAATCAGTCAAGAAAAATTATTTTTCTTATAAATATGTCTTTTTGGGCAGATGTTACAAATCAATTGCAATAAAATTATTTATAATACTGCATTTATCTTTTTCTACTGAAAAATCACCTTTCTTGGCAAAAACAGCAAGAGTTAAAACAAGGTGCTTACTATAAGTTCTAATTGCTCTGCATATAACTTATATAATACTTGCAACAATCTTAGAGGCAATCTATTATCATTATCCCCATTTTAAAGATGAAGAAACAGAGGCACAAAAAACATTGTTCAGCTCATAAATGGCAAAGTCTTAATCACATCTAGACATTTGCTCCAGGGCCTGTGTCCATGAAAACTGTCCACTATAGTCCTTTATTTCATATATTTTGCCTTTCATCAGAAAGGTTATGGCTTTAGCTTTTTCCAATTTAAAAATTCTGAGAAAAGTATTCAATTGAATCATGTTACCCTCTACTCAGCAATGGTCAGTATATCAGAGTCTGTAGAAACATGACTGCTCCCATACTCACCACATGTTTGAAGTAGAATTAATTTTACTTCCCAAAATAAAGAGAGCTGTATCTATAAAAGATGGTCAAGATTCTGGGCAGACAGAGGAATTGGACTAGGAAAATATCAGAATAACAGGAACCATGCTATACTCAGAAGGAATCTTCTCCTTTTGCAAATGGAGTTTTGTGTGTAGTAAAGAATTTCACCTTGTCCAAAGAGAGGTCTGGTCTTTGCCTTTGGTTCCAGAGTGGTAATCCCTAAGCTCTTGGAATGTCTTCCTTGCTGAAAGTATTCTTTTACCTGGAGGCTTTGGTCCACATTGAACAGCCTATGCTAATAATATGATTTATTGTGTAGACTCTGGGTCATGCAGTATCAGCTTAACCGTCAAAGGGACTGGAGAGTAAATTTAGCCACATAAGTGGCCAACCATCTCTATGTGACCAAAACCTCTGGACACTAAGGCTTGTGTAAACCTCCCTGGTTGGTAATGCTCCATCCACATTTTCATACCATTGCTGGAAAGAGTTAACACTTTCCATGACTCCACTGGAAGAAGACAGCTAGAAGCCTTGTGTTTGGAACTCTCCTGAACTCAGCCTTAGGTCTCTTTTCCTTTGGCTGATTTTAATCTGTATCCTTTCATTGTAATAAACTATAACCATGAGTTTAACAGTTTTCAGTGAGTTCTGTGAGTCCTTTTAATGAATTATCAAATTGAGGCTTATCTTGGAAAACCCTGAACTCTATAGGTGATTTCAGAAATAAGAGTGGTCTTGTGGGCTGTTTCATAAGTTTGGTAATGGCACAAATTTGCATGTCTCATGCCCTGTTCTCTTAGGATAGATCCTCTTTCAGAAAGTGCCTTGGTCCCTAATACAAAGATGTTTGTGGCAAGCAGCCCGAACAGGGAAACTAATATGCTCAATTTTCTATAGTGGATCTAATTCATTCTTCCTAATATGTCTATCTGTGTACATATTAAGTATATAATATATAACATAAAAATAAAATTTCTTGTTTAATGATCTATCCTTCCAAACTGAATTCCAGAAGACAATAATCTTGTCTGCCTTATTCATTCACAGGGTCTTTATTCATTTACTATTCAAATTTGATGAATTTATTATTTAATTGATTTAATCATTCAATGAATATTTATAGTTTGTTATATGTCAGGTATTGTCCTATATACTGTGGGCCCAACAGTAAAGAGTTCAAATTAGACCAAAGTCTCTACTCTCATGGATCTTACAATCTATCAGGAAAAAAATATATAAACAGAATAAATAATTAAAATATATAGCTCCTCAGATGGTGGTAAATGCTGTGGAGAAAAATAAAGAAGAGAAAGTGGAAAAAGCAGTTATAAGTTTAGGGCTGTGGTTTTAGAGTTATTAGGAAGGGTCTCATTTATAAGGTAACATTTCAGCCAATGCCTGAAGTGCAAAAGCAATGTGACAATGCTGAGCAGGACACTGAGGTGGACAAAGCATGTAAAAACTAGGAGGCAAACTCTTCAGATGGGGGACCTGTAAGAATAAATTCCCCAATGAGGACAGTACTAATAGAGTTGAATGGGGGAGTGTGAGAGAGGAATTATAGGACGTGAAGTTAGAAGAGTAAGAGTACAGATTATGTAAGGTCCTGTGGTCAGTGGAAGAACTTGGGCTTAATTCTGAATGAACATAAGTTGTCATTAGATTGTTTTGACAGAGGAGTGTCATGGTACAGCTTACATTTTAAAAAGATCATCCTGACTGCAGTATTTAGTGCAGATTTCTTTAGGGTCAAAAGTGAGAATATGATGTCCAGTTAAGGTACTTATGAAGAAATCTAGGAGAGAGAGATAATGGTGGCTAGGACCAGGGTCAAGGTGGTGGTGGCAGTGAAAAGTGAAGTGATACTAAATAGGTTCTGAAGGTAGAGCTCACAGAATTTGCTGATGAGTTAGATTTTAGGTGTGCAAGAGCAGAGTCAAGAGTGATTCCAAGAACTGTGTTTCAAGTAACAATTAGGATGGCACTGTCCTTAACTTAATGTGGACGTAAACACGGTTTCAGATATTTTGTTTGGGGAGGTGAAGGAGAAGGGTGAAGTTTAATTTTTGAAAGTGTTTTAGGCACTCAAGTAAGTAGTTCTAGGTGCTAGGGATATAGTTTAAATACGGCAAGTGTAAACAACAAAGACATAAGTCTCATCAGGCTTCATCATGTTATTTTGTTACATCTTCATTACCATGCATAGTACATTGCTCTTAAGTGCAATATTAACAAATATTTAAGACATGAAGGAACAAATGTTTTATTAAAAACATCTAAAATCCTGCCATGAATTTGCCTTTATGGGAGCTGTGCAGTAAGAGTACTTGAGGATAGGGCCAGGGGTTTCCTCAGAAGACAAAGCCAGATCTGTTTGTTTCTGACCTCTATCCTTCAAGCAACTTGCTTCCTGTAACATGTTTGATTTTGAAGAGAGATAACCACGTGAGTCGACTAGGACATTAGTCAGAAAATAGACCTCCAGATAAGTGAACGAGTTAATGTGAACACAGTTTAGTTTTATCTATTAGACCACCAGGTCATTTTGTGTAAAGCAATAACTGTGATTTTTCCATAATTGATATTCAGATGTTTTTCTGACAATAATTGGCCAAGGTATTTGGCTACCTCTTGTAGCCACTCCTGAAAAGAGGAAGTTTGTTTTCCTGTTGCTCTGACAGGAAGAGGTGGATCTACATCATCAAAATGCAGAACAAAATTGTTAGGACACAAGCAAAAAAGAATGACTAAGTTAGTATAAGGTACTCTTTAAAAAATTATGTCTCTATATATACAAAGTTATGTGTGTGTTTATGTGTGTTTGCTGAGTTTCCAATGCTATAAACAAATCTCTTATTATGGGTTGCAGGCAGACTGACTTTAAAATGCTTATGTGACAGGTGAAACCATGGGATACGAGATGGGATCCAGATACTGCTACTTACCAGTAGATAACATAAGACACATTTTATTCTTGCTAAGCCTGAGCTCTTAACTTCTAAAATGGTAACACACCTTTAGCTCATGAAGTTATCTCGAATATACATGAACTTTTATCCACCAAATGCTTTACAGTGACTGGTGCATAACAAACATATATTATTCAGTAATTATTAGTTATTACTGTTAATACTATTGTGTATGAAATTTTGTAGATTGCATAGAGAGTGTAGAAATTTTCTTTCTGTTCTCTACTTAGACTTATATTATACTAATCTTCCATATTATTGAAGAGTCTTTATAAGTAACATTTAAATAGCATTTGTCATGCTTATTGTGTTCACTTTTTCCAGTATTCAAGGCTGTTTTTAAGAATCAATACACTAGTATCTTTTGTTAGTATTATGTCATCATGTTGGTATTTTAAAAATCTGAGATCTGTATCATTATTTTATATAAATGAAGATAACTACTATACAGTTAATGTGAAAAGACAAATCAATTGCTAATCTATAAGTCTAGCCAGTTCTGTGCCAGTGAGTCCAAATAGGCAAATGTATTGTGATATTGCAAATCTTCTTTTTCAATAACAATTCTTACTCTACTTCAAAGACATTCCAAATAAATGAACTATGAACATAACAGTATTGTAACTGTTATTTGGTAAGTCTGCATCAACACTTCCATTTATCAATGATAAAATGAAAGAAAAGGACAAACCAGGAAACTAGTTTTTGTAACAAAACCAAAATATATACTTTGTAATCAATCTAAAAAGATGATATAAATGAATTTATTTACAAAACAGAAACAGACTCACAGACTTAGAAAATAAACTTATGGTTGCCAAAGACAAAAGGTCAGGGGAAGGGATAAATTAGGAGTTTGGGATTAACATATACACACTACTATTTATAAAATAGATAATCAACATGGACCTACAGTATAGCACAGGGAACTCTACTCAATATTCTGTATTAACCTATATGGGAAAAGAATCTGAAAAAGAATGGATATATGTATAACTAAATCACTTTGCTGTACACCTGAAACTAGCACAACATTGTAAATCAACTATATCCTAATATAAAATAAAAATCAAATGTAAAAAATTAAATAAATAAACAAGTTTGCAAAGCCAGGAATAAAACACTAAAATCTTATTTTAAGTGATCTCCTCAAACTTATCTAAAGGATGTGTTATTTGAAGATGAAAGATATGGAATGAAGAATCTGGAATTATTTTATAGCCTATCTCTGCATCATTCTATTGAATTCTATTGAAGTGTGTAGAGTCCGGAGGAGCTTCTTCAGCAGCAGGCAATAATCTACCCAAAAATATACTTGTGAGTTAACATTGACACTATTGACACTTTTTTTTTTTAACATCTTTATTGGAGTATAATTGCTTTACAATTGTATGTTAGTTTCAGCTTCACAACAAAATGAATCAGTTATGTATATACATATATTCCCATATCTCTTCCCGCTTGCGTCTCCCTCCCTCCCACCCTCCCTATACCACCCCTCCAGGCGGTCACAAAGCACTGAGCTGATCTCCCTGTGCTATGCGGCTGCTTCCCACTAGCTAACTACCTTACTTTTGGTAGTGTATATATGTCCATGCCTCTTTATCGCTTTGTCACCGTTTACCCTTCCCCCTCCCCATAGCCTCAAGTCCATTCTCTAGTAAGTCTGTCTTTATTCCTGTTTCACCCCTAGGTTTTTCATGACATTTTTTTTTAATTCCATATATATGTGTTAGCATACGGTATTTGTCTCTCTCTTTCTGACTTACTTCACTCTGTATGACAGACTCTAGGTCTATCCACCTCATTACAAATAGCTCAATTTCGTCTCTTTTTATGGCTGAGTAATATTCCATTGTATATATGTGCCACATCTTCTTTATCCATTCATCCGATGATGGACACTTAGGTTGTTTCCATCTCTGGGCTATTGTAAATAGAGCTGCAATGAACATTTTGGTACATGACTCTTTTTGAATTATGGCTTTCTCAGGGTATATGCCCAGTAGTGGGATTGCTGGGTCATATGGTAGTTCTATTTGTAGCTTTTTAAGGAACCTCCATACTGTTCTCCACAGTGGCTGTATCAATTTACATTCCCACCAACAGTGTAAGAGGGTTCCCTTTTCTCCACACCCTCTCCAGCATTTATTGTTTCTAGATTTTTTGATGATGGCCATTCTGACTGGTGTGAGATGATATCTCATTGTAGTTTTGATTTGCATTTCTCTAATGATTAGTGATGTTGAGCATTCTTTCATGTGTTTGTTGGCACTCTGTATATCTTCTTTGGAGAAATGTCTATTTAGGTCTTCTGCCCATTTTTGGATTGGGTTGTTTGTTTTTTTGTTATTAAGCTGCATGAGCTGCTTATAAATTTTGGAGATTAATCCTTTGTCCGTTGCTTCATTTGCAAATATTTTCTCCCATTCTGAGGGTTGTCTTTTGGTCTTCTTTATGGTTTCCTTTGCTGTGCAAAAGCTTTTAAGTTTCATTAGGTCCCATTTGTTTACTTTTGTTTTTATTTCCATTTCTCTAGGAGGTGGGTCAAAAAGGACCTTGCTGTGATTTATGTCATAGAGTGTTCTGCCTATGTTTTCCTCTAAGAGTTTGATAGTTTCTGGCCTTACATTTAGGTCTTTAATCCATTTTGAGCTTATTTTTGTGTATGGTGTTAGGGAGTGATCTAATCTCATACTTTTACATGTAGCTGTCCAGTTTTCCCAGCACCACTTATTGAATAGGCTGTCCTTTCTCCACTGTACATTTCTGCCTCCTTTGTCAAAGATAAGGTGACCATATGTGCGTGGGTTTATCTCTGGGCTTTCTATCCTGTTCCATTGATCTATCTTTCTGTTTTTGTGCCAGTACCATACCGTTTTGATAACTGTAGCTTTGTAGTATAGTCTGAAGTCTGGGAGCCTGATTCCTCCAGTTCCTTCTTTCGTTCTCAAGATTGCTTTGGCTATTCGGGGTCTTTTGTGTTTCCATACAAATTGTGAAATTTTTTGTTCTAGTTCTGTGAAAAATGCCAGTGGTAGTTTGATAGGGATTGCATTGAATCTATAGATTGCTTTGGGTAGTAGAGTCATTTTCACAATGTTGATTCTTCCAATCCAAGAACATGGTATATCTCTCCATCTATTTGTATCATCTTTAATTTCTTTCATCAGTGTCTTATAATTTTCTGCATACAGATCTTTTGTCTCCTTAGGTAGGTTTATTCCTAGATATTTTATTCTTTTTGTTGCAATGGTAAATGGGAGTGTTTTCTTGATTTCACGTTCAGATTTTTCATCATTAGTATATAGGAATGCCAGAGATTTCTGTGCATTAATTTTGTATCCTGCCACTTTACCAAATTCATTGATTAGCTCTAGTAGTTTTCTGGTAGCATCTTTAGGGTTCTCTATGTATAGGATCATGTCATCTGCAAACAGTGACAGCTTTACTTCTTCTTTTCCGATTTGGATTCCTTTTATTTCCTTTTCTTCTCTGATTGCTGTGGCTAAAACTTCCAAAACTATGTTGAATAAGAGTGGTGAGAGTGGGCAACCTTGTCTTGTTCCTGATCTTAGTGGAAATGCTTTCAGTTTTTCACCATTGAGGATGATGTTTGCTGTGGGCTTGTCATATATGGCCTTTATTATGTTGAGGAAATTTCCCTCTATGCCTACTTTCTGCAGGGTTTTTATCATAAATGGGTGTTGAATTTTGTCAAAAGCTTTCTCTGCATCTATTGAGATGATCATATGGTTTTTCTCCTTCAGTTTGTTAATATGGTTTATCACATTGATAGATTTGTGTATATTGAAGAATCCTTGCATTCCTGGAATAAGCCCCACTTGATCATGGTGTATGATCCTTTTAATGTGCTGTTGGATTCTGTTTGCTAGTATTTTGTTGAGGATTTTTGCATCTATGTTCATCAGTGATATTGGCCTGTAGTTTTCTTTCTTTGTGACATCCTTGTCTGCTTTTGGTATCAAGGTGATGGTGGCCTCGTAGAAGGAGTTTGGGAGTTTTCCTCCCTCTGCTATATTTTGGAAGAGTTTGAGAAGGATAGGTGTTAGCTCTTCTCTAAATGTTTGATAGAATTCGCCTGTGAAGCCATCTGGTCCTGGGCTTTTCTTTGTTGGAAGATTTTTAATCACAGTTTCAATTTCAGTGCTTGTGATTGGTCTGTTCATATTTTCTATTTCTTCCTGATTCAGTCTTGGCAGGTTGTGCATTTCTAAGAATTTGTCCATTTCTTCCAGATTGTCCATTTTATTGGCATAGAGTTGCTTGTAGTAATCTCTCATGATCTCTTTTATTTCTGCAGTGTCAGTTGTTACCTCTCCTTTTTCATTTCTAATTCTATTGATTTGAGTCTTCTCCCTTTTTTTCTTGATGAGTCTGGCTAGTGGTTTATCTATTTTGTGTATCTTCTCAAAGAACCAGCTTTTAGTTTTATTGATCTTTGCTATTGTTTCCTTCATTTCTTTTTCATTTATTTCGGATCTGATTTTTATGATTTCTTTCCTTCTGCTAGCTTTGGGGGTTTTTTGTTCTTCTTTCTCCAGTTGCTTGAGGTGCAAGGTTAGGTTGTTTATTCGAGATGTTTCCTGCTTCTTAAGGTGGGCTTGTATTGCTATAAACTTCCCCCTTAGAACTGCTTTTGCTGCATCCCACAGGTTTTGGGTCGTTGTGTCTCCATTGTCATTTGTTTCTAGGTATTTTTTGATTTCCTCTTTGATTTCTTCAGTGATCACTTCATTATTAAGTAGTGTATTGTTTAGCCTCCATGTGTTTGTATTTTTTACAGATCTTTTCCTGTAATTGATATCTAGTCTCATGGCGTTGTGGTCAGAAAAGATACTTGATACAATTTCAATTTTCTTAAATTTACCAAGGCTTGATTTGTGGCCCAAGATATGATCTATCCTGGAGAATGTTCCATGAGCACTTGAGAAAAATGTGTATTCTGTTGTTTTTGGATGGAATGTCCTATAAATATCAATTAACTCCATCTCGTTTAATGTATCATTTAAAGCTTGTGTTTCCTTATTTATTTTCATTTTGGATGATCTGTCCATTGGTGAAAGTGGGGTGTTAAAGTCCCCTACTATGAATGTGTTACTGTTGATTTCCCCTTTTATGGTTGTCAGTATTTGCCTTATGTATTGAGGTGCACCTATGTTGGGTGCATAAATATTTACAATTGTTATATCTTCCTCTTGGATCGATCCCTTGATCATTATGTAGTGTCCTTCTTTGTCTCTTCTAATAGTCTTAGTTTTAAAGTCTATTTTGTCTGATATGAGAATTGCTACTCCAGCTTTCTTTTGGTTTCCATTTGCATGAAATACCTTTTTACATCCCCTTACTTTCAGTCTGTATGTGTCTCTAGGTCTGAAGTGGGTCTCTTGTAGACAGCAAATATATAGGTCTTGTTTTTGTATCCATTCAGCCAATCTGTGTCTTTTGGTGGGAGCATTTAGTCCATTTACATTTAAGGTAATTATCGATATGTGTGTTCCTATTCCCATTTTCTTAGTTGTTTTGGGTTCGTTATTGTAGGTCCTTTCCTTCTTTTGTGTTTCTTGCCTAGAGAAGTTCCTTTAGCAGTTGTTGTAGAGCTGGTTTGGTGGTGCTGAACTCTCTCAGCTTTTGCTTGTCTGTAAAGGTTTTAATTTCTCCATCAAATCTGAATGAGATCCTTGCTGGGTAGAGTAATCTTGGTTGCAGGTTTTTCTTCTTCAACACTTTCAATATGTCCTGCCACTCCCTTCTGGCTTGCAGAGTTTCTGCTGAAAGATCAGCTGTTAACCTTATGGGGATTCCCTTGTGTGTTATTTGTTGTTTTTCCCTTGCTGCTTTTAATATGTTTTCTTTGTATTTAATTTTTGACAGTTTGATTAATATGTGTCTTGGCGTATTTCTCCTTGGATTTTTCCTGTATGGGACTCTCTGTGCTTCCTGGACTTGATTAACTATTTCCTTTCCCATATTAGGGAAGTTTTCAACTATAATCTCTTCAAATATTTTCTCAGTCCCTTTCTTTTTCTCTTCTTCTTCTGGAACCCCTATAATTCAAATGTTGGTGCGTTTAATGTTGTCCCAGAGGTCTCTGAGACTGTCCTCAGTTCTTTTCATTCTTTTTTCTTTATTCTGCTCTGCAGTAGTTATTTCCACTATTTTATCTTCCAGGTCACTTATCCGTTCTTCTGCCTCAGTTATTCTGCTATTGATCCCATCTAGAGTACTTTTAATTTCATTTATTGTGTTGTTCATCGTTGCTTGTTTCATCTTTAGTTCTTCTAGGTCCTTGTTAACTGATTCTTGCAATTTGTCCATTCTATTGTCCATTCTATCTCCAAGATTTCGGATCAACCTTACTATCATTATTCTGAATTCTTTTTCAGGTAGACTGCCTATTTCCTCTTCATTTGTTAGGTCTGGTGGGTTTTTATCTTGCTCCTTCATCTGCTGTGTGTTTTTCTGTCTTTTCATTTTGCTTATCTTACTGTGTTTGGGGTCTCCTTTTTTGCAGGCTGAAAGTTCGTAGTTCCTGTTGTTTTTTGTGTCTGTCCCCAGTGGCTAAGGTTGGTTCAGTGGGTTGTGTAGGCTTCCTGGTGGAGGGTACTAGTGCCTGTGTTCTGGTGGATGAGGCTGGATCTTGTCTTTCTGGTGGGCAGGTCCACGTCTGGTGGTGTGTTTTGGGGTGTCTGTAGACTTATTATGATTTGGGGCAGCCTCTCTGCTAATGGGTGGGGTTGTGTTCCTGTCTTGCTAGTTGTTTGGCATAGGATGTCCAGCACTGTAGCTTGCTGGTCGTTGAGTGAAGCTGGGTGCTGGCGTTGAGATGGAGATCTCTCCGAGATTTTTGCTGTTTGATATTATGTGCAGCTGGGAGGCCTCTTGTGGACCAGTGTCCTGAAGTTGGCTCTCCCACCTCAGAGGCACAGCACTGACTCCTGGCTGCAGCACCAAGAGCCTTTCATCCACAGGGCTCCTTAATTTGGGATGATTCGTTGTCTATTCAAGTATTCCACAGATGCAGGGTATATCAAGTTGATTGTGGAGCTTTAATCCGCTGCTTCTGAGGCTGCTGGGAGAGATTTCCCTTTCTCTTCTTTGTTCTCACAGTTCCCAGGGGCTCAGCTTTGGATTTGGCCCCGCCTGTGCGTGTAGGTCGCCGGAGGGCGTCTGTTCTTTGCTCAGACAGGACGGGGTTAAAGGAGCCGCTGATTCGGAGGCTCTGGCTCACCCAGGCCGGGGGGTAGGGAGGGTCGCGGAGTGTGGGGCGGGCCTGCTGCGGCAGAGGCCGGCGTGACGTTGCCAGCCTGAGGCGTGCCGTGCGTTCTCCCGGGGGAGTTGTCCCTGGATCCCGGGACCCTGGCAGTGGCGGGCTGCACAGGCTCCCCGGAAGGGCGTGTGGCTAGTGACCTGTGTTTGCACACAGGCCTCCTGGCTGCGGCAGCAGCGGCCTTAGCGTACCATGTCCGTCTCTGGGCTCCGCACTCTTAGCCGCGGCTCGCGCCCGTCCCTGGAGCTCTCTCAAGCAGCGTTCTTAATCCCCTCTCCTCGTGCACCAGGAAACAAAGAGGGATGTAAAAGTCTCTTGCCTCTTCGGCAGGTCCAGACCCCTCCCCGGACTCTCTCCCGGCCAGCCGCGGTGCACCAACGCCCTGCAGGCTGTGTTCACGCCGCCAACCTCAGTCCTGTCCCGGCGCTCCGACAAAAGCCGGAGCCTCAGCTCCCAGCCCCACCCGCCCCGGCGGGCGAGCAGACAAGCCTCTCGGCTGGTGAGTGCCGGTCGGCCCCGATCCTCTGCGCTGGAATCTGTCCGCTTTGCCCTCCGCACCCCTGTTGCTGTGCTCTCCTCCGCAGCTCCCAAGCTCCCCCACTCCGCCTCCCGAAATCTCCACCCGCGAAGGGGCTTCCTATTGTGTGGACACTTTTCCTCCTTCACAGCTCTCTCCCGCTGGTGCAGGACCCGTCCCTATCCTTTTGTCTCTGTTTAGTTTTTTCTTTTGTCCTAACCAGGTACGTGGGGGGTTCCTTGCCTTTTGGGAGGTCTGAGGTCTTCTGCCAGCGTTCAGTAGGTGCTCTGGAGGAGTTGTTCCACGCGTAGATGTATTTCTGGTGTATCTGTGGAGAGGAAGGTGATCTCCGCGTCTTACTCTTCCGCCATCTTCCCGGAAGTCCCCCAGAATCTTTCTTCGACACTTTTTTAAAGATAATGTTTTTTAAAAAGAGATCAAATATCATTTTGCTTTAAATATTTCATAATTAAAACTATTTTTTCACTTTATTGTATTTTGGTTCACTGAAAGTACTTTATTATATTAATTTATATTTGAGTGAAAAGTATAAATTTACAATTCTACTCCATGACTTATTATATTTATAGTTTATTGCATTTGAAGTATATCATATATTTACTCTCATTTCATTTTGTGAATTCAAAATTATGTTTGTTTTAAATAAAAGAATAACACTGATATCAGCACTTTGAAATTAGCCAAAAACCCCACAAAATATCCATTCTGCCCTATTATTACTATCACTAATTTTATATGACCATACAACATTGACTAGTTGTGGCATAGTTTCCTTAATTATTTTCTTTTGGTTGAGTTTTTAAATTGTTTCCAATATATGAATGCTATAATAAAATGGCTGTACATATTTTGGTGCATAAAATTTGTCAAAATGGAGGAGTGTTTGTTTTTGTTTTTTTAGAATATATGTAAAGGACAGGAACAACTGAGTCAAAGGTGAGAATACTCTTAAGGCTGTTGATAAACACTGAGAAATTGCTCTCCAAATCAGTTTAGGTGTTTGTTTTTTTTGTTTGTTTGTTTAACTAATTAATTAACTAACAATTGCAGAGAATTTGCAGTAGGAGGTCACTTGTGTCAAGACATTCTTAGGCATTGTTGCTGTAACAATAATCACAGGATGGATTTTACAGGACAGATTTTCACAGTGGGCAGCAATGACTAAGCATAGTATGTGACTCAAAATTCCATACTTATAGCTGAACAAGACAGTGTTTGTCCCTGAGGGAACTTATGGTCTGATGTGGGTGATTCTACTTATATGTAAGTAGTAGCATTGAAGCAGGCCATGGTAAGAGTCAAAGTAAGGAAGTAAAGTCAAGCTACATGGAGAATGAAGAAATTAAATTTCATAAACAATCACAAATCACAAAGCGAAGGGTGTCCCTTATCACTAATGTGTACTTATAATGTGAAAAAATTTTAAACTATTCTTATTTTGTTCCTTAATGGACCATTATATTGAATCTCTATTTTATTTATAACTGAAAAATGTACTTCAAATTTTTCTTCATGCTTTCTCCCAAAACTTATTTTTGATTGAACCTCATCAGTATCAACACATTTCTCAGATGATAGGAATTGTAAAATAAAAAAGTTTATTTATGATCATGCAAAATAAATTTTGATATATAGCAAAAGATTTAGTATGCTTGATTAAAATGACTTCTTATCAAGATCTTATCAAGATCAAAATGTTATCCTCTTGCATGAAAATCCACCAGTATCTGCAAGAGAATATTATCTAATAATTGCACTCGAGAGGCAAAGCAGAACTCACAATTTTACTAACAAAGCTATTAGTTCTAAATATGTCGCTTAAGCTTAAGATGTCAACCACTTAGAAACCAAAAGACGTTATAAATAAGCCACATTTACTTCACTCTCAAAGCCCAGGATCCTGTTACAGAAACACGTGTTGTAGTTATAAATTAATAAAATTTCCCATTATCACTTACAGCACACTGGGATGCTTTTTCATGCTACTCTGATAAACACTGTCTTATTTTTTAATGACTGTCTTCATAATCTATTAAAGTTACCATGTCGACCCTCTAGAAATGTTTCAGTAACCCTTTGATTGAACAAAATCCTATGGATTTCTTTGAAATCTTGGAGGTTTGTCATTATTTTTAATAGACTAAGCAAAATACTCAGAGGATGGAGACATGAGCAGTTAAATTACTTGGATTTGGGCTTGCCACACTGATGTGCTTTTGTGTAGCATTCTTATTTTAATCAGGGACAATCTCTTTAATTTACAAATTAAGGGTCAATTATCATAAGTTAATTATGCTCAAAGAATTGGGATAAAGAGAGATCTAACATCGTAAGATATTATCTCATAATAAATATTGGGAAAACATTTATTTTGCCCTAATTTTGTTTTAATCCCTGGACTCAATAAATAAGTGAAAAAAAAATCTGAAAATAAAGATTTTAATTTTGGATATTTGTGTTGTATTGATGTATGAAAGGCAGTCATACTTTTTAAAAGTTACGATATTTTTGTCTATGTAGAAATATACACACATATATGCACATAGATACATATATATTTATACACATGTATAAATATACACATACGTAGATATTAATATGGGTATGTGTATGTGTAATTCCCTCAACTGAAGTTCAGGGCCATGTGGTAGCCCTGACTTATCCTAATGTTCTTACTTCTTGCCTGAGCCTCAGTTTCCCTTTGCTGACAGTGTCTGATCAATACCTACTGGGAGTCAAGAACAAATTAGGTGGAGGCCTGGCATTATGTTGGTGCAGAGTCCACTTGCAGACCACCATGGTATCCGTGGCTTTGTCCTGGGGTATCAATCACAACTCTGCACCTCTTCCTCCTAGCCTAAGATAATGGCTAAGTTGTGATTTTTACCACTGTGTCAAAAGCAGCAGGATGGAAGAAGCAGTGAGAAAAATTAGTCTATTTAAAGGAAGTTTCTAGAAGTGAAATCCAAACTTGTGCTTATACCTCAATGGCCAGTACTTAGTCTCAGCACTCCCAGCTGTAAAGTAGACTAGAAAAAGAGTAGGCCAAGTTCACAGCCTCAAACACAAGGTGCCATTATTAGGAAAGTCAGAAAAAAATATTTGTTAAGAAGCCACCAACAATCCCTGCCACACCCCTCATGACAGGCTATGTTCTTTGTACCATTATTGACAATTATTTCTTAGTATAATGTTTGTATTTTAATTTATCCTTGCTTAACTGTACCATTACTAAAGTCAGGAACATGTCATATTAACTTGTATGATATGAGGACCAGGAACTGCCTGAAAGTAACCCTGAGGATTCATTCTAGGTTGCCCATCAAGATATCTTAGATTAGGAATTCTCTTTTCTCCATTAAGAGGCAGTTTTCTCTCCTACCCCAGTCACTCACAGGAGGAGTTAAAACCTCCCAACGGCCTTATAGTCCCCGATGTTAGGCAGCTGGTCCATGAAGCCTGATTTCTTGGTTCCCAGGAGTCTGTTACCCTCTGAAAAAGTCATTTTCTTAGGTTTCCCTTATAATAAGGGAGAACCCTTATTATGTTTGGAGTCCCTTTCACTGGACTCCAAACATGCAAGGTATGTTCATCAAAGCACCTATGCAGGGAAATTTGCAAGCCCAAGGTCAGAAATAGAAAAGCAAGTACAGGTCCTGCAGTCTTCCCATCATCCCCAGGGGAGGGCTGCTGGTCAAGGCTTTTCTGCTGTACATGAAGTACATGTCTTCAGTGGATAGAGCCCTGCCTTCCCTTTTGTTAGGGTCAATAGGAGACCATTCTTGTCAGTTGTATAGGAAGGAATTATTGGTCAATTTGGGTGCCAAGAAGTCTGAACTTTGATATCAGCTGTTGATGAGAGCTGTCTGGGAAAGTACCTAGGCCCCTTGGGTCCCCATGAGAAGTCAGGTTTGGCACAGCCTCTCCTGATCAAGAAAGCAGAGGGGCATCTCCAGTCCTGGCTCAGGAAACCCGGAATTAGCCCCTAGGACCATCCTGGAATGTTTCTGATTGATACATTTTACTTTTGAATCTCCAGACTATCACACAGAATTTGCTTTTCGGTAGATACTCAGTTATGTTGGCTGGAGAATGAATGAATGAATAGAGGATATCTGATGCTATACCTGAAAGCAACATTGAGAAATACACTAATACTTGAATTATTTGTTCCTTTATTTAAATGAAAAAAATAAATAAAGTCACCTTTGTATAGATTTGCTGACCCGTTAGTGTGTGTTTTCTCATGAAAGAGCAAACCTTTCTATGACCCTATCAAGGGAGATACAGAGTGAGCCTGATTGGAGTAATGCTAAGAGACTTTATCTTGGGAATTGCTCATCAGAAAGTTCTTTTTAACTTATTATATTTCTTTCAGTCTGATTCCAATCACCTTATTGAATAGTTCCTTTAATCATAAAAGAAAAAAATATTCATTATAAAACAATTTCTCACTGAAGACAAGAGGGATAATTAGGCCATTGCAACTGGTTTGAAGGCTCATGGAAGAGCAGGAAGGCCAGGCATAGTCAGTGCTGAGTTTCCTTTTCTGATAGAGATATCAGGCCAGGTTGGTGAAACAATGCCTTTGGCTTCAGATGATTAAAGAAATTTGGCATCCCTTGGGTATATGATGTCACTGGAAGCCAATGAGAATGTGGTCTTAGCAGTGATAAATATGATCTGGAGCACAGTTCTCCAGATAAAGCAGAGCACTTCAGAAATGGTTTATATTCTATTGTTCTTAGTGCCTTAGTTAATTATCAGACACATTGTACAGACTACTGCTTTTATTGGGTAATAATATTTGGAGATGATTCAGTGTTAGAGTGATTTGATACTCTAAGTACAGATTATTAGGTTGAGACACATAATACACATTAAAAGTTGCATCTAGGCAAGTTACTTTACCATATACATACTTTTTCAGTGCTCTGTAGCACTCCACATGAACCAGGAAATTTATTTTTAAAGATTTGCTAAGACTAGAATAATTTGTTGGCATGTTATCTCTCAGTGAATTTTTTGCACAGTGAAAGTATGAGTTACAATTCAGGGATAACTCTGTTAGGACTGAACATTTTATGATGACAGAAGTAAAAAATTAATCCATTTTTTGTTGACAGCCTTATAAGTCCTTTAAAAGAAATAAAAACAAAAAGAGAAAGATGATATTTAGCCATTCTATTGAAAGGATAGTAGGGAAATGGAACAAAATTAGTATATTTACAGGACAACCTCTAAGACCATAATTATGTGGTTCCTCTCAAATGCTTTGGTAATGGACCACAGGACATTGTAAACAAGACACATCACTTAAAAATTTTACACATTGACCTTAACAATCTTAGCACTGAAAGTATAAACAATACATAAAGTTAATTTCAGCCTTCAAAAACAAAAAGAAGACAGTCAACAGAGGATTCATGATTTTAAAGTAATATGAATTGTTTAAAAGTTTTTAAAAGTACTTTCTTGCAAGTATAAATAAAACTCTTTAATTCTCATAAATATGAGGGTAATGGGGGACATATCACAAAATTCATTGCTAATGAGAGAATACTGAAATTATTAAAAAATAAATGAAGAATAATCATTAAAAAGAAATTTGGCCAATAGTATAAAGTAGTATCCTAGAAGTCAAATAAAAACTACTGAAGAGTGTTTAACATGTAGCTCATTTTTTTTTAAGGAGAGGAAGTGCCTATGTTAACAAAAATGTCAACTCTTTACATAGAAATTTTATTTTCTGATTTGAATAGGCAAAGTGAAAAAAACGCCTTGAAATAGGATATCAACCTCAGGATTAAAGGGTCAATTATGTGATAATAATTAAACTGAAACTTCTATCTTTCGCAGCTAGACAATTTCACACCTAGACAATTTCATTACAATTATAGTTTAGAATTCTTTTAATTTTAAACCTATGTGTTTATATCAGGAAAGTTACCTATAAATACCTGGATATCCACTAATGAAAAGAAATTAAAACAAAAACCTCTTGATCATTCAATGTTCTGGACTCAGCAATCATGTTTGTCACAAAAATAAAATAATGTGAGAATTTTTTTTCATATCATTACTCTTTGCACCATAAATAATTTTGTTTACATTTCACAAATGAGATTCATTTCCAAAAGATATCATTTTAAATACATTTTCCCTCTGTGGAACTCCATTCACAGAAAAAAATGTTCTTGGAATTATCACTAACTGATCCTCATTTTAGGTTTCCATCACTTTCTTGTAAGTCATTGAATAAAACAAATGTGTTTATATAATTTCATATGACAAAGAAACCTATTTTTATTCATACATTTAAAAAATGTCATTATACTAGTTACTAGAAAAGTAGTAGATTAGGTATAACTAAAATTTGGAAAAATCAATAACTATTTCAGAATTCTGAAAGAGAAACTAGTGCAACTGGTTTGTGAATAATTTTTGACATATATGAGAACTAAACTCTGTTATCTTAGCCCTTGTTTGACAATGTTAATGTACACGTTATATATCAATGATGCCTTTATATTACCATGACTTTGAGAAGAGTAAATGTTACCTTTAAATTTTTTAAATTATTTCTGTATAGGCAAGATTATTTTAGCAATTGGTTGGCTAGAGACAGTACTTTTATATTCATTTATGGTTGTAGATGGAGATGAGGGGACAACTCATGGTCTGACGTCCACCTTTAATAAGATTTTTTTAAATGAGATCAATTACAAATGACTATAAGCTAATGTATTTTATTTAGATCTCCAAATAGCTTTCTGTTTTTTAAGCCAATCCCTTCTTACAGAAGGCTATTAATAAAACAGATTACAATAGGAAAATTAAATCTTGTCTGAGATTAAAGGTTTGTGACAAAGTAGTAAGTAAAGAGTAAGAAAAAAAGATAATTCTCACAGTGGTAGGAAGTTAATAATGATGACCCCTGGAGATTTGAACCAGAAGCTTGTGTCTTCAATATGCATGTTAATAATAATGGATGACAGTCAAGAACAAGCAGCTGAAATATGCTGACAGTTTGTAATTACAATATTTAATTTTGCTAAAAAAATTGAGCCATATGGAGAATTGTAAGAAGGTATAATAAATTAGTGATTGAAGAACACAAAGGTAGATGAAATGTAATATAAAGCACAAAGTATTACATACTTAAAGAAATAATTCAAATTACTTGTACATTCTGATGGATTCTGTAACCTCTCAGGATATTATTTTGGACAACTCAATGAAGAAGAGCAATCAACTATAAATAAATCAATGCTACAACATGTTAAAAGCATAGCTAAAAGGTACGACAATATCAAATAGATGGTGATTTTAGCATGGTTTCTATTTTAGAAGTATTGCCATTTTTAAAAAGTGTGGTCAGTTTCATATTTTTGTAACATGGAAAGGTTCAAACAAAGGAAAATACATTAATAAAATAACATAGAATCAGTTATAATGCAAACAATTAGCATAATGCACATACTTCTCTTTTTTTGGCCAATGCCTGGCTTAAAAACGTAAGTTCCTAAGTGTGGGTGCTAATTTATAAATCTTTATGAACAGAAACCATAGAAGAGAAAAAAACATACAAAACAGAGAGATTTGCAAATGTTAAACAGAATAATGGAAAGTTTTAGTGGGTTTTATGAAGGCCACAAAACAATTGAACAAACCAGGCTGGGAAGGAACTCGGATCTCCTCTCTGCCAACCAAGGTTGAAAATTACCAGATGCTTTTTGCATCCCCTTTCACTAAAAACAATTAGTACCATAAAAGCTATTTAAGTGTTTCTGTTTGTAGTTTTGGAAACTCAATTTTTAAATTGTTCTTTTAAATACTAACTTGAGTTTTATAATTAGAAAATTAAGTTGTTAGAAGTGCCCAATGTGTATTAAAACATTAAAATTGGGCTTCCCTGGTGGCGCAGTGGTTGAGGGTCCGCCTGCCGATGCAGGGGACGCGGGTTCGTGCCCCGGTCTGGGAGGATCCCACATGCCGCGGGGTGGCTGGGCCCGTGGGCCATGTCCGCTGAGCCTCCGCGTCCGGAGCCTGTGCTCTGCAACGGGAGAGGCCACAACAGTGAGAGGCCCGCGTACCGCAAAAATAAATAAATAAATAAATAAATAAATAAATAAATAAATAAAATAAAACATTAAAATTGTTTGATACAAGATGTCGACAGACACATAGACTCAATATAGATTGAGAGTCACAACTTACCAGGTAACTAGGTTCAGAAATTGCAGCATCTCTACGCTGACTATTTAAGATCATCAATTTAACAGTAGACAAAAAAATGGTTCCCTACCGTTTGGGAACTATAGATTACTCTACAGTTAACTAAGAGTTTTCCTGGCTTTTTCTTTAAATTGAAATGCAAAAGATTGTGATTGGCTATATCCCAATGACATGAAATGTATCTAGAAATCTAAAAGACATTTGAGGCAAACAGTTAATCTCCAAAATGAAAGATTTTTCATTTCTGATAAACTTGACTACACACTATTCTAGGTATTTATTAATTTATTTATTCCTTCAATCAGCACCTTTAAAATTACATGCCTATTATCCTCGAGACACTGTGTGAGGTGTCATGAAGGAAAAAATAATTAGATTTCTTACCTTCAAGTTCTAAGAGTCCAGGTTAAGAACCATTAATAGAGAAGTTCACCTTGTGGAACCTCAATCCTTATCCATTCGTGGAACTTCCCTTACAATGAGGAACTGATGTCCCACTTTGGTAAAACTCTTCTTGGTGTAAACATTGAGTGTGTTGCCATCCAATTACTCTTCCCAACCTTACATATAACTCAATTTTCTTTTTCTCTTTTTTTTTAACCTTTTTGCCGTCCTTTTGCCAATTGTACATTGTTAATTCTAGGTTTGACTAAAATTGACCTGTGGTGGGAAAACATGTTTGGTAAACTGTAATCCTTTTGAGGGTCTTATGGGAATAGAGACAATATGAAGAAATGAGGAGCTACCTAAATTAAGAAATTGATGACAAAGTTTCCATAGTTGAGAAAATTCAAATGATGTGTGAGTAATGATGATATTTAGAAATATAGTCACAGAGCTGGCCAAACACTTAGAATTCAGTCACACTACCAATGCTCAGGTGAGGAATCAGACAGTCTCACAGATGCCTCATGAAGGGGGTCCAGAAGCTGCATGTGTTTCTCGTGCCACTCTCTGGGGCACCATAAATACATCTATGGATAAGGTCTTCATTTCAATTGTGTACTAATTTCCTATATTTGATGCTTTAGTTATTAAAGGTACTAAATGCCCAATATTTCTGAAATGTATGTTAATGACCTTAACAACCCACAATGATCTACTAAGGCAGGCATTGTTATTTCCATGTTACAATGGGTAAACTGGTCCCCAAAGAGGCTAAAGAATCTATTCATAATAAAAGTTAGAGCTAAACCCAGGTCTTCACAGTAAATACTTTCCATAACAAATTTCAGCTTGACCAAGAACCTTTCAAGGAAACCTGTTTAAATCCTGGCACCTTACAGACAGAACCAACATAGAACTAATCATGGATTTGATAAGATCTCGCATTGCAGGATGAATGTTTATACTAGTGTATTAAAACTGCAATTAGGTAGGCAGCTTAAAATGATTTTACTTCCATGTGTTATATTTAGGCCAAAATCAAGCCCTAAATGATTGTTATATCTTCAAAAGACTAGAAATGTCTCAGTGGTACCCAAATGAAGATCGTTGATAACATTTTAAACTTAAAGTTCTATATTTCTTTGAGAATACTTCTTTAACATATACTTTTCTCTCACAAGTAAAATATTTGGAATGAAAATTCAATATTTTTTTTCATTAATGTAAAGACAACATATCCAAAATTATTCAGTTATTATATTTATTTCTTATGAAAATGACTGAGCAATAAATTAAGTAATTTTGATTTTTACAAAGAACGATCTTAAAACTATAAGCATCATTAAACACTTCATGCTCACATTTTACTCTCCTGTATTTTCTTTCTTTCTTTTTTTTTTTTTTTTTATACACACAGGCTCAGCAGATGTGGCACATGGGCTCTACAGCACAGGCTCAGTAGTTGAGGTGCACGGGCCCAGTGGCTCCGCAGCATGTGGGATCCTCCCGGACCAGGGCTTGAACCTATGTCCCCTGCACTGGCAGGTGGATTCTTAACCTCTGCGCCACCAGGGAAGGCCTGTCCTGTATTTCTTGATAAAATATATGAATAAACTTTTACTTTTTAATAAGAACACACATGCAAAAAGAAAGTTTGAAAAATATTTTAAAATTGCATTTTACCTCATTTTTGTTATTTTTAAGCAATGCATGGAGAAAAATAATATTTTTTAAAATTGGTTGTCTTCTATTACCTTTAGTATAAAAATCAAGAGTAAGCATGTGTGGCAGATCTATGGTGTAAACTATTTTATGACAGTGATTTTAAACATACGTACAGTGTTTCAGTTTATAACGTATCTTGGGAGATAATATATTTCTATATTTATGTCTTTTGAATGATGAGTATACACAATGACTTCATAAGTACAATGCAATGACTTTGGAAAAACTAGCTTCCCATAAATGGAGCCAGGTCTTCCGAACACCTCGAATTTTATATTATAAAACTGGGCTTGTTACTTTTTCCCCTTTGAAACCACTCTTCATCCTATCTTTCCTCTTTTTGTGAATGGTTCCAACCTTCTGCTCATACAACTAGAAAATCTTCACACTCTGTTTTAAACCTATCCCTCAACCTTAGTAAGTCAACCAGATGTCAATTTTGTTTATCTAATCCTTTCTTCAATCTGTCCCTATCTCCCTCATCCCAATACTCCTATCCTGGTTCAGGCATTTGTAGTCTATTTCCTGGACTATTCTGGCTTCCCTGCCTTTGTTGTCTCCATAACATCCCTCATTTAGACTGCTGCCAGAGAGTTTTATTCACTGAATCACTGTCTAGCTTATTAAAAAAAAAAAAAAGGAATTTAGGGCATTTAAATCACCTTTCCAGACTTCCTTGGTAGCAATAACTGATGACTACTCATTTTTGCAATACCCTTCTCAGGGTGGTACCACTATAGAAGGAATATAGCAGGGTGACTGAGGGCACCAACTCAGAAGCAAAATAGCCTGGGTTTGAATCAAACCGGTCAGCTAGACTAGCTGTGTGACTCTGGGCAAATCACACAACACCTCTGTTCCTCATTTCCCTCATTTATTGTGGGACCACACTCAGGAGCTTTTTGTAGGAATTAAATTAAGCTAGAAAGGGGTCCAGGAAAATGCAATAGAGAGCCAAGGAAATATGTCTATACATAAGTACTCGTGTCATTGTGACTAGTTTCAGCTGTTGCCCCACTATTTATAATCTTTTTGGAGTCCAAGGGCCATGACTTGATCATCTTTGTGAGCGTACTCTCTGTGCAAAGTAGATTCTTAGCAGATGTTTGTTCAATTAAACAGAACGTATATGAAATGTGACAAAGGTGTGCCCAACTGTTTTTAGGTGGAATGACTTGTGTCAGTGACACAAACATCCGTTATTTCTTTTCTTTAAATCAGCTTTATTGAGGTATAATTTCCATGTGATAAAAGGCACAATTTTAAGAGATGAGTTCTACCAAATGCATGCATTTAAGTAACCAGCCTCCCAATCAAAATGAATAGTATTCCCATTACCCCACGTTTCCCTCTGTGTCTTTCTGCAGTGAATCCTCACTCCCCACTCCAACCTCAAGTAACCACTGGTCTACTTTCTGTCTTATAGATCAGCCTTGCCTGCCAGTTATTTTAAATCTTTACACTAAAAATGTTTCCGTGTTTCAACCTGAACGATCCGTATCTATGTAATCAACTCATATGTAGTAACATGAAAGGAAAGCTATACACGATGCACCAGGTGTTCTGGGGAGGGCGCTGGTGAGGAGAGAGGTAAATTTTAGTTGAAAGTGGAAAACAGCATCTTGTACTTTATAGCCATTTAATTCTCGACACTTGGCTTTTCTGTTTGCTTGTTTTTTACTCAGTCATTTTAGACACGATTCTAACCTGTAGGCTCTGTAGGCAAGACAGAGTATCTTTATTCTACACTCTGGAACCCTGAGTCCCCATAAGGTGCGGCCTCAGTGCTGGAAACCAAGGCCCTGTTGTTTGGATCCAAGTTTCCAGCCTACTTCTGGGCCCAGAGTTCTTTAGGGAAACGTGTTACTGAAAGAAAAAAAAAAAAAAAAAGCTGTGTCCCGGAATTGAGGTTGTAGGAAGGACCCCTGATAGGCAGTTCAGCAGGTTCTCTCGGGACACGGTACGCTCCACTGAACTCTGGAACGCATTGTCTTTGAGGGCGACACCCTGAACGCTGCCCGCGGGAAGGGGACAGAATCCCCCCGAGGGGTGCGCGGAGCGCAGCGGGCCGGCAGCCCCGAGGCCAGGGGTGAGGTCAGGGTGGCCTGGGGGCCGGGCCCGGACGTGGCCTGCAGACTCAGCGCTGGACGAGCGCACTCACACAAAAGAGGCCGGAAAGTGGCGGGAGGAAGCGGGCGCGTCACGGGGGCCGCAGCCGGGAGCCTGGCGCGCCCGCCCCGCCGCGTCCCAGGTACACGGCCCGCTCGCCCCGCCGCTCCGCCACCGCCACCGCCACGACCGCGGCGCCGCCAATGAGACTCCTTCCGCTCCTAGGTGAGTGCCCGCGCCCCGGTCGCCCGGCTGCCCCGGGCCGGCACCTGTAGGGAATAGGCTATTTCCAAGGTGGAACTCACGTGCCGAGTGCATTTGCCCAAGACTCCAGGGGGAATTGACACAGTCCTTCTCAGGATGTTTTTCTCTTTGGCCTTTCAACTCTGGAGTTCGATATTCAGTACCCAGGGACCAAGTCATCTTTTTATTCCTGCTGACAAAGTCCTCAAAGTCCCAGACTTTGACCTTTCTTCTGATCTTCCCCCAAGACATTTGGGAAATCCAAACCATTAACACTTGTGGGAGGTTTCCTGGCCTTTCAAGGGGACTGCTGGCCCAGACTTTGGGTTCCTTTAAAATACCATTTCGATGATACTGTGCGGAAAGAAAATAAATCACATCTTTGAAGCCGAATTAATTCTGGTTTAGACAGTATATACAGCCCTATGTGAGGCTAGGATTTAGAAATGAATGTTTAAGAATCTCTTGTTACCAGATGAGGACAATTTATCTCGGATGACTGTTTTCAGAGTAATGACTTGCATGATTCAAAACTGTCCATCCCAAGCGTGTTTGTCTTGAGAAGGCCTAGGACAACAATAAAAAAGGAACGTCCTACCCTTTTCCTTATCGTTTCCTAACAGCCCACATAATACCATTGCCAACTTTGTTTTCAAAAACTCTGAAATAAAGGCTTGTTCTCTCTTATGCTGCATGTTATTGGTCATGTTTGTCTGGTGTTCCATTTCTGGAAGATCGATCGATCTTTGACCAGTATGTTGAGTTGATTTTTTTCCCCTCTAATGGGAGAAAATGTAAAAGAAACTTTATTATGGAAAAGGCAGAATTTTAAAAGATAATTAGAACACAGAAAAAAAAATAATTGCATTTGTCCTCCTGAATGGTATGATATGTTTCTCTTCATCTTAAAATAACACAGATTTGACTTTGAAAAGACACAAATACTCAGTTCACCTTGACTTCTTTCTGCACAGAATCATTCCCAGGGGAGGGATATTACTTTACAATCATGTAGCTACCTTTAAAAGTATCTCACCTCAAGGTGAAGGGTCCAGTGATGTAAGAATGCTGTTTTCTTTATAAAGCCAGGTTGCTTACTACATTTTAGCTTGGTTGAGGTTTACTTGATAAACACTGAGACTGAAGAAAAACGTTACATTTTTTACTCACTTGGTCATGTCCTGTTATTTACCTAAATCCTCCTTTGGGAAATTCTCATAATGCATTTATCTAAATGGAAAGAAAGAAGGATAGTAATGTGTATGTCATCTAACTCAACAGTGGGAGAAGGTTTTTCTTTTTCTTTTTGAAAAAGTGTATTCTCTATTTTCTTTAGTGGGTTTTTCCACTTTGCTGAATTGTTGCTACACTCAGAATTGTACCAGGACACCTTGTCTCCCAAATGCAAAATGTGAAATACGGAATGGAGCTGAAGGCTGCTATTGCAACATTGGATTTTCAGGAAATGGTGTCACAATTTGTGAAGGTAGACAATCTTTATTACCTCTTTTGGAGTATATTGTAAGATTAAATTCTGATATGACTGCTTTTTTCTTATCGAGAAGTTAAGTTGTCTTACTTTATACTGTTTGGTTTCATGCTATTGATAAAAAAGCTTAATTAACGAAACAATAAGTTTAAACTTCCCAGGTCAAAATTTATACTTGATTATGGACTTTTGATGACTCCATGCATATCTTATTTTGGGTAAAGATTGCCCTTGAACTTAAGCTGGAAAACTAGGTTCTGAGAGCAGAGTCAATACCTTCAGGAACAGAAGAACAGAGAATTCATGAAGTCCAGGCTATATCCGCATGTGTTGCCCTCAGATACCTTCCTTAGTACTTGCCTATCTAAATTTGAGAATACCATTAAGAGATTCGAGGTTTTCTCCTGCATACCCTGGATATATACCCCGGAGAGAGAGAGAGAGAGAGAGAGAAAGAAAATTTTAAAATATATTCTTTTCTGAAAAAGTAGATCCCATTTATGGAACTTTAGGCTAGAGCCCAGAGCAAGAATGCCAGGAAAGTTCCTTCTAGGCTACAATTTAGCCCATTGACTTGATGAACAGAACACTATCCCATAATCAAATTTAAGTGATTTCTTGCCTGTGGTCTCCATCACCACCATGCCTCTTCTTTCCTCAAGCTTCACCCAGTCTTTATTTTCTCTTTCATTTTTAGTAGAATCTAGTTTAACTAGGTCAATAGAACAACATTCTATGTAGGAGAGAGTGAGGAAAAAAAAAGTTCCAAGCTATGTAAATTAGTTTTAAAATATAATTAAATGGAAGCCTCAGACTCGAACTGTGTGGTATTACACTCCTAAATGTATTTAAGATAACATGGACTTTTTCTAATTAAGCCAGGACATTGTACATTGTTAATATTGCATGTGTTTGCTTATAGCATAAACAAGTTGCGTCTCGTGATTCAATTTGATAGGCTCTTAAAAAAGATTAAATATGCAGTATATAGTAAGACCAGACCTCATCACAATTAGTTTAATGCTTAAAAATGTGGAGCAAAGCTACAGTTGCTTAATGGTGCATTAGATCAGGCATTTCTGCTTGTACATACAGCCGGGATTTGTAATTTAGTATTCTACAAGCACTACAAAATTCTTTCCATAAATAGTCTTAGATTTTTATTGTGTATTTAATTGAATGGCATTATGGCAAGTTGATAGTTGAGTGACCTTCAAAATATGGCATCAAACATATTAGTGCGCTTTTCCACTAATCATTACAAATTGTACCAGAGTACTTCATAAGCAGTGTTGCCTTTTTGTTATTTAGATACTTTTCAAGTGTCATGATTACCATCATTAACATCAATAATTTTTCACAATTTGGACCTTCAGCAGCCAAGCAGTTCATAATCATGTTTTTAATGATTTCTTTTAAAAACACCTCTTCCATTATCCAATGCAATTGTTTTTCCCCCTGCTGTTTAGTCAATAGTCAGCTGAAGGGCAGAAAATATTTTCTGTTGAAAATAAAAATATTTCAAGAGCTTTGGCCCTGAAATTTCTTTTCACACAGAACACAGTTTGTAATGGGAATTTTTTTTCTTTTCAAGTTCTTCTTAAATTCCCTTCTTATTTGAAGAATGGTGCATATACACTTGTGTTAATATTCACAATCTGAGGTTTATAATATCCTCTTAAAACTGTTCAAACAGTGGTTTTCATCTTTTTCACATTTTATTAATCCACTGACAAATTTGGGACACTTTTTTTAGTAAATATATCTAATATGATTTTTGGAATCAAAACATTGTGTTTTCAACTGCTGACTCGTCTAGGTTATATTTTGGGTTTGAAGACTCTTGTTGGCTTTTTTCATCTCTAAGGAGATTCCCCATCTTTCCTTATCTTTCTCTAAGATTGTTAGTAGGTCTCTAAGAAATCACTGGACAGAATTTTTGTTGCAGAAGGTGCCTGCTTCTTGAGGAGTGAAAATTGTTGTTTTTTGGCATCATTAACATCATCTTCATCATCTTCATCATCTTCATAAAACCTGGCTCCCTCCAAGGCATGCCAAATAAATGTCATGATAATAACCCAACCTTACTCAATGTATTCTGTTCCAAGAGCTAGTTTTGAACAAGTTATTTAGACTTTGGATTACGTGGTCCCACAGAAACAAGTTTTAATAGTAGTGAATTTATTTCACTTAATTATCTTTTTATTGAACAAGTATTTGTTGAGCACTTTCATCATCATCATTATCATTATCACGATCATCATCAGGATAGTTAAGCTGTATTTTTCACTTAGTCCAAGATATTAATTAGCACAACATCTTCATCCGTTATTATTCCCATTTTATCTATAAGGAAATACAGTGTTAAGAAGGTAAGTGAAAATCTCAAGTGACACAACAAATAAGTAGTGGAGCCAAGATTTGAGCCCAAGTCTGTCTAATTCCAGTGCCTGTATTATTACTCACTGTGTTTGACCGTAAGGCCTCTGCTTAACAGATACTGCTATGCCCTTGGGTTAAAATAATCAATAAGAATTGACCTTGATTTCTAATATATCTGAGGACAGTTACAGAACTATGTTAATAATTTGATACAGTGTTATAAAAGAGGTAAGTTTGAGGTGTGCAGTCAACAGCAAGGAAGTTTTCCGAGTAGAGGTGACATTTATGCTCAGAATTGAGAATAAATAGGTTTTATTAAGACGAACAAAGTGACAGAGAGAAGTCAGGCAAAAGGAATCAGCAGTAACAAAGGCCTAGAAGTTGAACATGTGTGTTTTTTTTTTTTAAGGAGCTCCAAGTATTTCATGCTGGATATATATCACAGGTATCTTAGTTGAGGGGTCAATGGCAATTAAGTCAAGATGTCAAAGGTATGGACTTTATTCTGTTAACAAAAGAAAGCCTTTGGCAGGTATTAAGTAGCTGAGTTACATGATAGATTGTATGTATTAGAAAGATAACCCCATTAGGTAGAGTAAGAACGGATTAGCAAGGGTCAACTCACAAAGGCCATTTACCCAACCTGTAAAACCAATAGTACAGTTCATTATACTTTATGCTCCATCTACCCAATGTACTTTAATCTTCATATCAAGCAGTTGAAATAAAAACTACAGATGCTGTCTTTTACTTACAAACAGTATTATTACTGGTTATAACTAGCTTCTGTTGAACTCCACACTACAGCCTTTTGCATGTGAGAGAAGCAGGACTCTGAAAGCTTAAGTGAGTTCCCCAGTGTCCCAGGCTAAAGTGATAAAGTTAGGACTCAAACCCTGGAATCTCAGTCTTCTCTAAATTACCAAAAATGTCAGCGTATTACCAGTCACCTGACATAATTAGTTTAGTACAGATTTTTAAACCAAATTGGTAGAACAGTATCATTTTAATAGGAATGTATTTATTACCATTTTATTGAGGTATTAATGGGAATTTATTACATACTTATCTTTATGCTGACATGTAAGTGTATTTTAAGATAGGAGGTGAAAAAGTGTGGAGAAATTTGGGGGTACCTTTAAAGGCTTTTGAAATCGTTGATGATGTTTAACTATAAAATGTAGGTTATTTTAGTTCTTTAAACATATATTACTATTGCCGTTCCTTATGGCTCTCAGTACATTTTTGACTACCTTCTAGTGCACAGTAGTTACAAATATAGGAAGTTAAAGATCCCTCCTCCTCCAGGTAATTATGAAAGTGTTAAAAAAGGGAAGGAAGGTTAGAAGGGCTGAAAGAATCTTTGGCTACACCTAAAACACTATATTGCTTGAGTTGGAATAAACTGAGCTGTGAGAAGCAAGAAGCAGGAACCAGTGGAAGGATGCAGTGCATTGCATGTTTGGGTGTAAGGATGGGGGGTGGTGAGAAAATAGTCTCCCTACTCTCATATCAGCACATTAAGTGGGGCTGTTTTTTGGGAAGTTTCATGAAATGAGATTGGGTAGGAGGAAAACAACTGCCCTAGGTAAGGAGAGGAATGGTCAGGAAGGATGTAATTGACTACCAGTACGCATGTATAAAAATCTTTTCAGAGCTTGAGACATGCCTATTATGCCTATTATGAACAACATCACAAGCACTTTACAGAAAATAATGAAGTTTTGGTGCCTGACTCAGGGAGACATACTGTCTGATTAAAAAGTAGTTTTTCATTATTATCTAATAACCATATGTATGCTTGTAAAATTCAACTGGAAGACTATCATAATAAACTAGAGAGCAGTATGAGGCTGGTAAAGGTAAAGAGAACAGTGTCACAGTAGCTATCTAAAGAGCAGAATGTGAGAGAAAATTAAAATAGTCCACTAGCATGAATCTGCCCAGGATAAAATAGAAGTGTTGAGGACATGTGATTGCTTCCATAACAATTTTTTCTTTAGTAATAAAGAGGATGCTCATCAAAATGGGCAAACCAATAGTCATCAGAACAGACGCAAAGCATACAAAATGTGTATGTCATGAATATACACATCGTTAACACAATTAGATATACTATCTAAACTATGTCCTACAAGTAATAACTGTAGCTGTAATATTTAACAAAATGATAATATCCGTAATAGAAATGTGAACAGAAAAAGAACTCTTATGTACTCTTCTTTGCATCACATCTCAATGATATTTCATATTTAATAATGATATATACATATAGTCAAAGCTATATAACATACATATACCTTTTCACTTTTATGAGGTATAGTCACATTCTGTATGTGAATGATTTTTCAGAACAAACATGCCAGAATAACAAACTAATTGGTATCACCCATTTCTCACTCAAGTAAATATCATTGTCTAAGATGGTTTAATTATGAAAATGATGCTACCAGTGCTTAAAATTTTATTAGAACTCTTACTTTATAATTTATATGTGTAATATAATAAATTAAATTTAAATAAATTATTTAAGTATATATATATATTTTTTTTTTCCTGTCCTCAATGACAATGAGATTTTGAGAGTGGATTTAATCTTCAGAAACAGCTAAGAGAAACTTTTAACCAAATCTGATGGGTGAAGTGGAAGATTAATTGCCAAAATGGTTTTAAGAAAATGGTGTGTGGTTATAAAGTAATATGAGATGAAATATTTTTCATGAGTAGCATGGAACAAAGATAGTTTTTTAAGTTTTGAAATGTTTTGATATTGCATATAATAGCGAGATCACTAGAATAAATGTACTGACTTTCAAGTTGTTAATTCTCATTGGGATGCTTAAGTTCTGTTATTTGCTTAAAGATAGTTGTATTATTTTCACGCATTCATTTCATAAGCATTATCTGTTCTTTATGAATCCGATTCCAAAGGGCATTGTTAATATCTCTAGCTCTAAAAGTAACAAAGATAAACCCAACACATTGTTGAACTAGATTCTAAGTGTATACCAGCTTACTTAGAAATATTTTCGTTAATACAAATATTTTATGAAATAAACCTTACAGTGTAGGACAAAAATGTCATAAAATGTATCAGTGCATTTTGGCGAACATGTTAAACATTTTCTTATATGATAAACATCATCATTACCTTTTTAAAACATCATCATTACCTTTACTTATTTCAACAATTGGAATATTCATTTTGGCCCTGTCATTTTTGAAACCTATTCTAGCTTTGAAAATTTAGAATATGGTACCCTTAATAATTTAGCATACCAACATTTTATTTCTGTTACCAAAAAAGATGGTCCATCAGTTTAGTTCTGTCATGATCTGGCAAATTAAATAGTCTGGTTACCAAAGTTAGTCTATTTATTGAGTGAGGCAGTTGGAACAAAAACAAGGAAAGTTAAAGTTTATAATCATCTTTAAATTGTACTGATATTTAACTTCTGTGGAGTTACATACCCAGAAGATAGAGTGCATCAAAACTGCCTGGATCAGGTCCCTCTAGAAAAGCGATTTTTCACAGCAGCTTCTAAATCTTTTTTGTCTTAAGGCTGCAAATGGGTATCGTTTGAATATTTGTTTTCATTTCTCATCTGGCATCATCAGCTCTCCTAGTAGTTCATCTACAACTTTTCTTATCCTTTTACATTTATTACATTTTGTGGCATTGAAACTTAGGAGTACGGAATTGAGTAGCAGCCAGGGCTAGCATTTTCTTTCATTTTTCCCTTTCTCTCTCTCTTTTTCTCTCTGCCTCCCTCTCTATGTCTTTTTCTCTTTTCTTCTTGTTCCAGTCCATAGAAGGAGGTGTCTTCTGGTTTTTAAGGAATATTTAAGGAATATTTGAAGATTTAGAAATCTATGTCTCAATAACATTACATCCACATCTTCCTTCATATGTAATATGTTACTAAAAACCCTTGAGGAAGCAAAATTTCTTTTGTAAAACAAGTGTATTTTTACATACTCCAGAGGAATTTCCTAGGAAAATGAATACTAATACAAACTTGAAAAAGTATGAACTCTAACATGCTTCTAGATAGCTGTGTATCAAATTTTTTTAAAGTGAGGTACATATTTCCTTGGGCCTTCTTGTACTGAATGGAAACTGTAACCTGTTTAAAAACTGATAGTCTAAATTAACCCAAGGCTTACATTCCAGGATGCATGATTTCTGTGAACTTCATCCAAATAAATAAAATGCCTTTGCCAATTTCAGAAATTCTTTTCCTTGTAACTAGAAATATGACCTCTTTCGTCTGTTGACAAGAAGGGTTACACAATAGAGAGAACAAACTCAAGCACAATAATTAAGTAGAACCTCCTCAAAAAATCTACTCTATAAGATTACAAATTCTTTTACCATATAAAAAGAGAAAAATAAAAGAATAAACCATTATAGAAACCATCTTTAAGCTAGTATTTTATTTTTAAAAAGAAAACGAAAAAAGAACTTGTGTCATTTGAGTTTTGCTGATCAGCTCCACAGTTTTAAAACTAAAAACTTCTCCATATCTCCTCCCTCTATTTGTATAGCTGATTCACTTTGTTATAAAGCAGAAACTAACATACCATTGTAAAGCAATTATAGTCCAATAACAATGTTAAAAAACTAAAAACTAAAAACTTCTCTTATCTAACTTGACAAGGTCATTTTTTGCAGACTAAGTTTCAGGAATCATTTTTCTAAGTCATCCTGTTTCATGTTTATTTCACTGGACAGATATGACAATGAATGAGATACAAACTAAGAAGTATCCTGAGTTCTTAAAGAAAAGTTTAATATGAATATATGATTTTGGATTTTCCCAACTAATCTATAATGAAACGTGAAAATGTTTCTTCATGTAGAAGTCTCATTTATTTTTGATTACTTTTTAATCAGTATTATCTACATGGATTCATTGCATATTTAGAATCAGAAAAGTAATATCAGATAACTAATGGCACAGAGAATTAAACAGAAATAGTAAAAATCAACACAGAACTTCTGAGTTCTAATATCAATAATCAAAAATACTTACTCAAATTTCTGTCTTAAATCAGTCCTAGATAAGACTTACTATCTGATTTGACATTATCAGAGTGATGGGTTTTTTTTCAAGTGAAGACTATCAATTTGTTTTTACTGTAGGCTAAAATGTTGATTCATCATATATATATATATATTTATATATATATACGTCATATAATATGTGTTGCTGATGATAAAGCATCAATAGCAATAAAATTGGATATCATTTTTCTAGCATTAGCTTTCATTTTTTGCATGCAAAGTGAACATGGCAGTTGTACCATCTTATATTTTATGTTCAGTCATATCTTTAGGAACTGCTAGGAAATTTAAATTAAGTGAAAATTGTGCTCTAAATGTGGAATTTTCAGACATTTTAAACCTCTGTTGCTTTTCAAGAAAATATTGGCATAAAGAAGAACAAAGGAATTTGGAGATAGCACCTTTAACACCGTAAAGTGACTCAATGAGTCTCAATTCTTTCGCTTTGCTTATTAAAATTCTATTATTTTGTCAATATTTTAAGATTGCTAACTTCATTTTGCAAAATTGATGATATTTCTTTTGTTGTTGGAATGTCAATTTTCTACAGTCCCAGTTTTAATAGGGCATTAGCATACTTCATAGCCAACTCCCAGTTATTTTGGAAGCAAATTAACCAGTCTTCTGATTATCCATTTTTGCATTATTTCTCTTCATCCTTACTTAGTCTCTTTAATGCTTAAATAAGGAACTTCAGATTTACAGCTTATTCACAAAAAAAGAATAATAATATTGATATTAATTTGAGTGCTTTCTCTGAGCTACCATCTATTCTAAGCACTTTACATGAATTTGTAAATTTAATCCTCATAACAACTCTGAAGTAAAAGCTAGTATTATTCTCAATTTATAGGTTAAATAATTTTCCCAGAGAAAGTACCTTCAAACAGTCTTCTCATATGATCCTCAAACTACTATGTGAATTAAGTCTGCAAATAATGAAATTGAATCTCATTAAGAAAAAAATGAATTATTTTGGTTCTACCCCTCCTACCTCAATTCTGCTTTTTTTGTGCTACATTATCAAAAGAACTGATAAAAAGAAAAAAAAATGTATGGTGTGTATATTTATGATACCTTAGGAATAAGTACAGAGAAGTTAAAACTATTTACAAGTTTTAATAGCTTGATGAAAATCATAGACCAGGAACAATTGTTTAACTCCTGCTTATCTATCTCTTTCAAGACCAGTGAATTGAAAATAAAATCAGTGAAATCAAAGGAGGCTCATGAGACGTCTACAAATTAAGAGTGAACTTCTCAAAATAGAATCCAGTGCTACGAATGGGGGTAGTTCAATGTACACAGAGAAGGCTTCAGTGAAGATGGTGTCTTTTCCCTGTGGTGGTCATATTCTTTACCCTTCCCAGAAAGGGAGTGGAAATCTAAGTGATTGGTTGAGACATTATTTTCCTAAAGCTGTACAGATTGGTCTCCCTATTTCCCATTGGTGTTTGCTCCCAAATAAAGCCAAGAAAATACTCTCAAAGGAAACTTTGTCATCTGCCTGTCATCACTTAAGGTGCAAATTAATACCACCTTTCTGCCCACTCCCCATCTATGCTACCTGGAATAATGCCTGAAACTTGCCCCACCCACGTATGCAGCAAACCCAGAACTCTTGCACTAAAGAGGTTGTAATTGTCAGGCAAAACCTGGGTCATGGTACCTGTGATAATCAACATTGTTCTTTAGTTATAAACATAAGGGTCTTTTAAGGATAACCAGTCATTGGAGAAAAGCCAAAAATACAAACACAAAGATGAATAAATAGAACTGGCCTGAAAAAGTTACTTTCTAGGGAGAGAAAGTTTGAAGGAAAAACTCTAGTTGATACCCTCAAAGAGATTCTCAAAAATTTTGCATCCTAACAAACAAAACAAATAGAATAGGCTTCTGTGTGTGAAAGAGCTATTATACCAGAAAAAATACTTTCTTCTTTGGTATATCCCATAACCTTTGTGCTACTCAATTCCTTGTACCTCCTTCATCCTTTTATTCATCTCCTTTTGTAGAAATCCATCAAGACAATAAACTGGTAAAATTGTCAGTAATGCAAGCAATTCTTAAAAATCACCAGAAGATTGAGACTAAAGTCTCTATTCTTGGGTTTTCTCTCCTATGAAAATGATCACACACCGAACAGGGAAACTACAAATTTCAAATTTTCTTACACATTAGTAGAAGATACCCCTGGACTGCATAAGTCAGGATATTCTTAAGTTCATCAGCTGAGCACAATCCCCCTTTTTATAATAACCCAATTTCACCCCCTTGTGATCTTTTCCATTATCTCTGCCTACAGCTCTCCCAAATTCCTCCCCTAGTTTATCTCAAAGGTAAAACAGGGTAGTCAATGTGTCTTTCGACCCTAATTCCATGATTTGCTGGTAATTTTTCACATTATAATGTCATTAATATGGGGATAGAGCCCATACTTGGTACCCAGGAATAGTGCATTGTTGTTGAAGAACCTCTGCTCCATTTGATTGAACTCAAACTTTGTTTTTGACTTACTTATAAATTCTGTGGTTATAATATTGTAATTATCTGCAATTTCCAACCTATGTTGTTTGTTTTCCCTGAGTAATTTCCTGAATTCACTGGCTAATACTCTTGAGAGTTCATACAAAAAGATCTATTTTTCTCCTCCAATAAAATATATTTATCTTCTGATCTATGTTACTCCCAAATTGAGGCAATAACGTGCAATAAAGCAGCAGAAAAATAATACCCAGAGACTGCATAACTAAAAGGCAAAGATGGAAAATATGAGAGCAACATGGAGAACCTAATATTCATCTAATAGAAGTCTTATTAAAGTAGGATCAGACAAGATTTAGCAAAGGAAATAACAAAAGATATAAGACAATTTCCCATAGCTTAAGAAACACCTGAGTCTTCAGTTAAAAGAGCCCTCTAATATTCAACTGTCTTTTGCATAATATGTTTGTGCCTTGCTTCTCAGCTTATGTTTAAGGAATACCTATTGATATCATGCAATAAAAGAAGAGTATAGTTTACTTCATAACCTGTCATTTTTATTTATACATTCAAAATGTTTATTACCTTTGTGTACCTAAATAATAGAATATATAGACTTCTTCATTCCTGTAGCATAGGTGAAAACCTTCTCAAATCATGGGGACAGAGTGAGAAAAAGTACTTTTCAAGACGACAGTTGAGTGACTCTTACCATCAGGAGAGTGAATAGATGCGAAGCAGCCAAAAATCAACAATGACCACTACAAGAAGAGTTTCTATCAATCCTCTGGGCCTCCATGTCTACATTCATCTACTTTCATTTAACCCTTTTCTGAGACTAATTCTAGTTTAAGAAAGGAGGGGTATATTTTAGAAATACTGTGATATTACCCCATCATCTAAAAAAATAAAATAATTACTACACCAAAGTCTTATCTTCCAGGTGCCCATTATTGGATCCCTTTCTTATATCCTTGTATCTCAATAACAGGGAGCAGCCCTGTAATTTGAACCCTCCTAGTATGCCATGCCCGAGTAACTAAATTCTCTGATAATAAATTCTCATATGACTGTGTTGAGGTCTCCAAGCTTGTTATGTATATTCTAGTCCTGTTCAACTGGGACTGTTATGATAATGGTTATTAATGTCTCTCTCAGCTTTAAAATTCTTTGATTCTGTTATTGTGAGACTTTTATTTGGACTGTAGTCAATATACAGTTCATCTACTTTTTGGGTAACTAATGGATTTTCGGCTCAGTTTAAAACATGAAAATGAAACAGATATGGATTTTGGTCTCTTGCCTCTAAACTCAGTGCACTTTCCACTCTACTACCCTTCTTTTTACTGCGATCTCTGGAGCTGGCATGACCAATGCAGGTGAGGCTTTCATCTACTGCTTGTGCTACCTTCTCCCTATTCATGGCCATAACACCATCATGATATTCTTTTCTGCTGAACCAGGATGTGACCTCAAACTTCTTCTCCAGGCAGATGTTACAAATCAGTAGAGGCAGGCACATAAATAAAACTTATTTTCCATTATTTCCATTATTGTTTTCTCTGGTGATTTCCTCCTTTGAAAGGAACTTCTGGACGAATCTTCAGTGAACCCCCTGTATTAGAGTGCTAAAAAGTAAGGTATTACATAGAAAATGGTCAGCAGGAGAAGTGCTATATCAGAGTCACCTGAATCATAAAAAAAGAAACAAGAAGGCTATAAACCTTGATTTTTATATTTGCTCCCCTCTGGGAAAGGTTTAGTCACTGTTGTATGCAGTTGAGAGAACCCCTTTTGAATAAAATGATACACATTTTCGTTATGTGGGGAGGAGGGTTATGATTCATGTGATTTTATAAGTACCATTTAATGAACAATCTGGAACAAAATGCTACAAAATAGAACTTGTCCTTGTGTTGCAATTTCAAAAGAACATTGATGATTGTTTATTTTTAACTGTGATGCGCCAGGGATGTTGAGAGTGGACTTGATCAGAGGGGCAGTCTTCTCAGCTGGAAACCTGTAGCTAAATTTCTCCATTCTGAGGATTTCATATAGTTCCAGGCATCAAAATACTTTGTGTCAGACAATAAATGGGACAGGATAATCAGCTGTATGTGTGCTCAGGAAATAAATCAGGCATTTTCAATGTTGGAAAAATTATAAACTGAGATTCATTGTCTAAAACTCAATACACATGTCACTTTCTTTGCAAGGCCTTTCTTATTTCTATATTTTAAGAATAATTGTTTGCTTTTTCATCTTCTTCTCATAATTCATTTTTTATTTTTGCATCAATTCATGATATTGGAATAAGTGTTGATGGAGTTTGCCTGCTTTTTTTTTTTAACATCCTTATTGGAGTATAATTGTTTTACAATGTTGTGTTAGTTTCGTCTGTATAACAAAGTGAATCAGCTATATGCATACATCTATCCCCATATCCCTTCCTTCTTGCGCCTCCCTCTCACCCTCCTTATCCCACCCTTCTAGGTGGTCGCAAAGCACTGAGCTGATCTCCCTGTGCTATGCAGCTGCTTCCCACTAGCTATCGATTTTACATTTGGTAGTGTATATATGTCCATGACACTCTCTCACTTCATCCCAGCTTGCCCTTCCCCCTCCCCATGTCCTCAAGGACAGGAATAAAGACACAGACATAGAGAATGCCTGCTTTTTAATAGTGCCTGGGGAATCCCAACAGTGACTGCTGTTTGAGGAGAGTAACTAATTCTTATTCTTGAGTGGATCCTTGGAAACTACCAAAATTCCTTGGATCCAATCTGTAAAATACTATGGATTGTTTTTGAGTGGTTACTCTGATTGGTTGGCGCCCCATTCTTATTGTTCCTTGCCTATGCTGAATTTATTAAGACATTGTGGGTGGTATTCCTGCTTGCATGAATCAGCACTTAGATTTGCTTGAATTCTATACATTGTAAGAGACCCATATAGCAAGATTACATTAGGTATAATCCCATCCCAAATATTTTGCTGTAAATAAAGACTATCCATTATAGCCAGATAGAAAATGTGCATGAATGATCAGTTTGCTTAATAAACTTCACATTGGTTTTCTCCAAACTGTCTTTCCCTATTTCATTTTGAGTCATCAACTGTGCAAGACTGAATTTCCATTAACTTATCTATTGCTCTTTTGAACATTTTCCTGAATTAGGAAGCAGTATGTCCTAAAGCAGGGACATTTGCAATATTGGCACTAATACCTTGTGATGACCTCCTGTTTTTGAAGCACCCTGGTCCTAATCTTCAGAGTCCCAGGAGTCACATTGACTATGGTATTTTTTTTCTGCATCTGATGTGTCACATATGCTGTTTTCATAGAAATATTAGTAATTGTGAAATTATTAGCACTTAGAAAAATGATATTTTCATTTCTAAGCATATTAGTACTTTGTTCTTTCTTTAATTTCAAAACAGAATTTTATTCTGTGTTGTTGAAAATATCTGTCTCACATTTATCACTCTTTCCCATGAACTAATCTTTTTAAATACAACATTACATGAAGCTGTATTTATTCTTCAGTTACCTACTTAAGGTGAAGTTTTATCTTTTTTTGCATTAGTATGTACAAAGTGAAGGACAAATTTTATTTTGTTTTTTATCAAACTCTAAATTTGATTAAATAGAATAAATTATCACATGAATGAATTGGGAAGAAAAAAATATTCTTAATCTCTGTAACTTTAAATTACTTCATTAGAATTTTAATACCTCCAATATATAAAGATTATGAAGAAAATATTGTCTTCATCTACAAAAATGTTGTGTTTAATTTTAAAAAATGTGTTGTAGCCCTTCCTAAGAGTTATTCACTTCCTTGATTTAGGAAACATTCTTTTCATGCTCTCTAGCAGTGCTGAAATCAACTAAAAGAGTATATGTTTAGGAGGATGTGGGAAAAATGTTTTGAAAAACTCTGATGTATTATCTCAGATAATTTCTTCTTCTTGTCTTCTTGAGATATGATTTTATATCCCATATTTTACCAACCATCAAACTGGTGCCAAGAATCTGAATTAATAATTAATCGATTTTTTAATTTGTTGGTCAGCTGTATGAGATAATACCACTATGTAGTGTACATTATACAGCATCTGTATAAATGTATCAAGCATTTTGAACGTTAAAAAACAGAACAAATCATATTTGTCTGCCTTGAAAGTTGTGATTTTCTGGATATTAAAAAATTAAGGCAGTATTACTGATACATTTCAGCTGCTTTAACTATTTTGGTCCATTGCCATTGAGGGAAAAGGTACCAGGACTTAAATTACTGTAGTCTCATGTGTAGTTGTGGGTAGAGTGAGAATAAGGATTTTAGGAGGAAAAAAAATTCTGTTTAAAGAAATTGGAATATAGAGAAAGAACTCCAGCACCTGAATAATAGACGATGGTATTTTATATTCAAGTCAAAGAGTTTTCATTAAGAATGAGATTATTTTGAGTGTCATTGGCCTGAAAAGCTCGATTCCTGCCAAGTCCCTTTAAATGGAATTTACTGCACGGTAATGGTATTTCCCGTATTAACGTGATTTTTCCCGCAATGTTATGTTCTGATAATTTATATTACCAAGAAATCTGGATTAATATACAGTATCAGAGATTCTCTTTATAACTGTTTAAAAGTTCCCAAACAAATTGCTAGAAGATAGAATGCCAGACTGTTCAAAGCCTGTACTTATTTTAAGGAGTAAATTAATACTTTGGTCCTTCATTTGCCATGGAAAAAGATAAAGACATTCTCTAGGAAGATTAGAATCCAGCCAAACATTGTAGGCTATATATAGCATACAAAGCCTTGTGCCATTTGTGAAAATGCTATCAGGGGGAAAACCCAATGAGTGAGTTTCTGTACTGTATGTTTTAGGGACACAGATTTAATTTAGAGATTATGGTTTGAAAATAAAATATACTGTAAGAGTGTTTTTAGCTGATAAGAAATTGATTTTGTGACCTTGTTACGCATTAATTGAAATATCTGGCAATATGCCTTGACAAGGTTTAAGGAACCATACACACTTGGAACCATATCATTCCTTCATGTTGAACTTGCTAGTTAATCACTTTGTTACCATTACGGGGAAGGAAACTACCTTTTGTGTGGGGTCTGAATAATCTTCTATGGCGTAACAAGTGGTTTTTATGTAATTGACATTATATTTAGTTGTTTCACTATATTGAAGGTGCAGTCATTTAAGAGTGTTATCCTTATAGATTAACGTGGTATTTTGTATTTTCTAATACTTTCAAGGTTATATTTATTAAATCAAAAATAAGAATGTGTGCACATGAGCACAGACATAAAAATTATTTGTTATTTAAATTATTCAGTGAATTTTAGAATGTAGTTTTTAAGAACTTACAGTAGAATGAAGGTAGTCAGGTTATCAGTGTTCTACATGTCTTACATGCTAGCTTATTTAACAGGTGTTAACTCAGGATATATTTACAGAGGAAAAAATGAATTGCAGAGGAGAGTTCAAACAAATTGTGAAATTTGTAAAGTCTTACCAAAGAACACCAAAATATATATATTTTTTCCTTGAGATTCTTTGGGTTGACTCACCAGGTCAGTTATATATGCAGTAATTACGCAGAAAAGTGGGCATCTCCACTTTATTTCTCTTTTGTGGATATAACCTCAGAACTAAAATTTGGGTCATGTTTCTTTAGTGATATCATGCTGTTAGCCCTCTGCAGATCAAGAACACATACTGAGTCTTAAAGAATTTGTAATTAAAAATGTCACTGGAGTCATGTTTAACATTTAAGTGGGAAGAAATGTGCTGTTTTTTGTACATTTTTGATAATTAAAGTTGACTTGTGCAGACAACTAAATCAATTTTGACGAGACTGAACAGAAGTTGAGGTCCTGACACTTGCTTGATAGTTTTGTATTTGTGGAAAATTTTTGATATTTTGAAGTAAGAGAGTTCTATATCCTTTGTGTCAGAAAGGTTCTTATGCTAGGTTTCCTGGTGCCGTATGGAGAATCTGTTCTGAAGATAATTTCTGGACCTTTATAAACACAGAAATCTATTGAGAATACTAAAAATAGTACAACAAATCTCTGTTGTATATGCAATGCAGGAAAGCAAGCAGATGCTTGATTATAGTGTTGTGTTTGTTCAACGAATGTTATGTTCCCTGCAGCAGTTTCATAATGGAATACTATGTGGAGAAGACTGTTTTTTAAATATGTTTTGGACTTTGAATTTCAGTTTATTAGTAGACAAATATGTCAGAAAATTTTCAATAGAGGCAGTAATTGTTGTTTTATAGTCAATAATCTCTTTATACTTATCCTTTTAAACAATCAGATGGTTGCTTTAAGAATAAAGAAGTATGAAGTTAATATGAATTTAAGCAAGGTTTTAGATTATAACCCATAATACACTTTATTGTGTTTAGAAAAGAAAACTTAAGTCTTATTGATTATTGGAGATACAGTTTTCAGAAAAAGATTCCAGCGATTCATAAATTATGATCCAAGGACTTACTACTACTAATGCCTTAATATTTGCAGATCAGTTCCTTTATTAATTGAAAAGAAATTGTCCTTACAACAATATTAAAACCGAATGACACACTTACAAATATGACACACTTAGAGAATAGAATTTAAAGCAAAATTTTGACATACGGTAAGTATTCACATCTGGAATACCAAGTACAAATAATAAATACAGGAGGGGAAAAATGGCTATAGTTTATTTCAAAGTATATTACAGCAGAGGAAGGATTATAATGGAGACCTGCTTTGAAAATCTGTACCTCAACTTTTTAGATTCAGACACTATTGACACTTTGAACCAAGATCGATCCAAAGAAGCAGAGCTATAGAAGAAGCAGAGCTTCTGAGGAAGGCATCCCTGGGATCGAATCCTGGTTCCATCATTTGCTAGCTGTCATATTTGGACCAGTTGCTATGTCTTTGGTATATAAATAGTCTTATCAACTTCAAAATATTTTTGAGGATAAAAGAAGATAATAAAAATATAGCATTTAGTTATGATACTGGCCATATAGAAAGGCCTCAGTAAGTGAACTGTTATTAATGTAAATCTGTCAGTCACTTTCTGCCACATTGTTTTGGATAGGTTCATTCTTTTTCTACTTTCCCAAACTATCCAGAAAATCAGATGAAAATCATCTAGGCAGTTATGTTATAACAAGGTGCTCTCCTGCTTTTCCTAAATTCCACGAACAGCAACACATATGAGCACTTAACCATATACCTAGAATAAGGGTATATTAGTCTCTACTTGCTAATAGTTTATTAATCCTCAACTTACATTTTAGGCTTTCTGTGTCTGAAGGGAAAAAAAATAATCATTTACTTATTAGTAAGTTTTCTTTTTTTTTAAATACATCTTTATTGGAGTATAATTGCTTCACAATGTGGTGTTAGTTTCTTCCGAACAACAAAGTGAATCAGCTGTATGCATACACATATCCCCATATACCTTCCCTTTTGAGCCTTCCTCCCACACTCCCTATTCCATGCCTCTAGGTGGTCACAAAGCACCGAGCTGATCTCCCTATGCAGCAGCTTCCACCAGCCATCCATTTTACATTTGTTAGTGTATGTATGTCAGTACTACTCTCTCACTTACGTCCCAGCCTCACCTTCCCCACTGTGCCCTCAAGTCCATTCTCAATGTCTCCATCTTTATTTCTGCCCTACCACTAGATTCATCACTACCATTTTTCTACATTCCATATATATGCATTAGCATACGGTATTTGTTTTTCTCTTTTTGACTTACTTTACTCTGTATAACAGACTCTAGGTCTATCCACCTCATTACAAATAACTCAATTTTGTTCCTTTTATGGCTGAGTAATATTCCATTGTATGTATGTGCCACATTTTCTTTATCCATTCTGTCGATGGACATTTAGGTTATTTCCATATCCTAGCTATTGTAAATAGTGCTGCAATGAACATTGTGTTACATGTATCTTTTTGAATTATGGTTTTCTCAGGTATATGCCCAGTAGTGGGATTGCTGGGTCATAGGGTAATTCTATTTTTAGTTTTTTAAGTAATATCCAAATAGTTCTTCATAGTGACTGTATCAAGTTACATTCCCATCAACAGTGCATAAGGGTTCCCTTTTCTCCACACCTTCTCCAGCATTTATCCTTTCTAGGTTTTTTGATGATGGCCATTCTGACTGGTGGGAGGTAATACCTCATTGTGGTTTTGATTTGCATTTCTCTAATGATTAGAGATGTTGAACATCTTTTCATGTGTTTGTTGACCATCTGTATGTCTTCTTTGGAGAAATGTCTATTTAGGTCTTCTGCCCATTTTTGGATTAGGTTGTTTTTTTCTTTTGATATTGAGCTTCATGAGCTGCTTGTATATTTTGGAAATTAATCCGTTGTCAGTTGCTTCATTTGCAAATATTTTCTCCCATACTGATGGTTGTCTTTTTGTCTTCTTTATGGTTTCCTTTGCTGCGCAAAAGCTTTGAAGTTTCACTGGGTCCCATTTGTTTAGTTTTGTTTTTATTTCCATTACTCTAGAAGGTGGGTCAAAAAGGATCTTGCTGTGATTTATGTCATAGAGTGTTCTGCCTATGTTTTCCTCTAAGAGTTTTATACTGTCTGTCCTTACATTTAGGTCTTTAATACAATTTGAGTTTATTTTTGTGTATGGTGTTAGGAAGTGATCTAATCTCATCCTTTTAATGTAGCTGTCCAGTTTTCCCAGCACCACTTATTGAAGAGGCTGTCTTTGCTCCATTGTATATTCTTGCCTCCTTTGTCAAAGATAAGGTGACCATATGTGCGTGAGTTTATCTCTGGGCTTTCTATCCTGTTCCACTAATCTATATTTCTGTTTTTGTGCCAGTACCATACTCTCTTGATTACTGTAGCTTTGTAGTATAATCTGAAGTCAGGGAGCCTGATTCCTCCAGCTCCGTTTTACTTTCTCAAGATTGTTTTGGCAATTCGGGTTCTTTTGTGTTCCCATACAAATTGCAAAATTTTTTGTTCTAGTTCTGTGAAAAATGCCATTGGTAACTTGATAGGGATTGCATTGAATCTGTAGATTGCTTTGGGGAGTATAGTCATTTTCATAGTGTTGATTCTTCCAATCCAGGAACATGGTATATCTCTCCATCTGTTTGTATCATCTTTAATATCTTTCACCAGTGTCTTATAGTTTTCTGCATACAGATCTTTAGCCTCCTTAGGTAGTTTTTTTTTTTTTTGTACTTAATGTATTTATTTGAAACTTTGTACATGTCTTACTAAAGCATACTAATATTTTGTTAGAGTGTGATAGGCAGTATAGCAGGCACCTCTGTGCAGGGGAACAGAACATCTTTTACAAATGTACCATGTTTCACTGCACTTTCCCCTGGAAGAGCAGACTCTTCACTTTTTGGCGGCACTTTTTTTTTTTAGTCCTGTTGGTATTATTTCCTCTAGAATATTTTCTTTTATTTTACCTGTTAGTCAACAAGGTGAATCTTTGCGGGGGTTTCTTTTAGAAATGCCACAAGGAGGACCAGGTGCAGACTACCACTATGGTCATCAAAAAATATGGAACGCTTCACAAATTTGTGTGTCATCCTTGCGCAGGGGCCATGCTAATCTTCTCTGTATCGTTCCAATTTTAGTATATGTGCTGCCGAAGCGAGCACTCCTTAGGTAGTTTTATTCCTAGGTATTTGATTCTTTTTGTTGCAATGGTAAATAGGAGTGTTTCCTTAATTTCTCTTTCAGATTTTTCATTGTTAGTGTATAGGAATGCAAGAGATTTCTGTGCATTAATTTTGTATCCTGCTACTTTACCAAATTCACTGATTAGCTCTAGTAGTTTTCTGGTGGCATCTTTAGGATTTTCTATGTATAGTATCATGTCATCTGCAAACAGTGACAGCTTTACTTCTTCTTTTCCAATTTGGATTCCTTTTATTTCTTTTTCTTCTCTGACTGCCATGGCTAAAACTTCCAAAACTATGTTGAATAATAGTGGTGAGAGTGGGCAGTCTTGTCTTTTCCTGATATTAAAAGAAATGCTTTCAGTTTTTCACCATTGAGAATGATGGCAGTGGGTTTGTCATATATGGCCTTTAGTATGTTGAGGTAGGTTCCCTCTATGCCCACTTTCTGGAGGGTTTTTATCATAAATAGGTGTTAAATTTTGTCAAAACTTTTTTCTGCATCTATTGAGATTATCATATGGTTTTTCTCCTTCAATTTGTTAATATGGTGTATCACATTGATTGATTTGCATATATTGAAGAAACCTTGCATTCCTGGGATAAACCCCTCTTGATCATGGTGTATGATCCTTTTAATGTGCTGTTGGATTCTGTTTGCTAGTATTTTGTTGAGGATTTTTGCATCTATGTTCATCAGGGATATTGGTCTGTAATTTTCTTTTTTTGTGACATCTTTTTTCTGGTTTTGGTATCAGGGTGATGGTGGCCTCGTGGAATGAGTTTGGGAGTATTCCTCCCTCTACTATATTTTGGAAGAGTTTGAAAAGGATAGGTGTTAGCTCTTCTCTAAATGTTTGATAGAATTCACCTGTGAAGCCATCTGGCCGTGGGCTTTTGTTTATTGGAGGATTCTTAATCACTGCTTCAGTTTCAATGCTTGTGATTTGTCTGTTCATATTTTCTATTTCTTCCTGATTCATTCTGGAAGGTGGTACTTTTATAAGTATTTGTCCATTTCTTCCAGGTTGTCCATTTTACTGGCGTATAGTTGCTTGTAGTAGTCTCTCCTGATCTTTTGTATTTCTGCATTGTCAGTTGTTACTTCTTTTTCGTTTCTAATTCTGTTGATTTGAGTCTTCTCCCTTTTTTTCCTGATGAGTCTGGCTAATGGTTTACCAATTCTCAAGGAACCAGCTTATAGTTTTATTGCTCTTTGCTATTGTTTCTTTCATTTCTTTTTCATTTATTTCTGGTCTGATCTTTATGATTTCTTTCCTTCTGTTAACTTTGAGGTTTTTTGTTCTTCTTTCTCTAATTGCTTTAGGTGTAAGCTTGGGTTATTTGAGATTTTTTCTTGTTTCTTGAGGTAGGATTGTATTGCTATAAACTTCCCTCTTAGAGCTGCTTTTGCTGCATCACATAATTTTTGGGTTGTCATATTTCATTGTCATTTGTTTCTGGGTATTTTTTGATTTCCTCTTTGATTTCTTCAGTGATTTCTTGGTTATTTAGTAGCATGTTGTTTAGCCTCCATGTATTTGTATTTTTTACAGTTTTTTTTCTTGTAATTGATATCTAGTCTCATAGCGTTGTGGTCGGAAAAGATGCTTGATGTGATTTCAGTTTTCTTAAATTTACCTATGCTTAATTTATGACCCAAGATGTGATCTATCCTGCATAATGTTCCACATGCTCTTGCGAAGAAAGTGTATTCTGTTGTTTTTGGATGGAATGTCCTATAAGTATCAATTAAGTCCATCTGGTCTAATGTGTCATTTAAACTTTGTGTTTCCTTATTTATTTTCTGTTTGGATAATCTGTCCATTGTTGTAAGTGGGGTGTTAAAGTTCCCTACTATTATTGTGTTACTGTCAATTATCCTTGTGGTAATTTTTCAGACATCTCCTGCTTAAAACCCCAAAGGTCAGAAGAATTTTGAGGCCCCACCTTCATGCTCTGTATTCATACTGAAAATCAAGATCAAGTGAGCTTTTGCCCTTCTGCTCCACAAGAAGTTTCTGTCCTCCCTGAACTCCCCTTAGGACACCTACAGTACCATTTGACAGTTGTACCACCCCAGTCAAACTCCCCACCTGGCACTGTCCCTGGAGTGGGTCACTCATGGCCAGAGTGTGGCTGGGCACTTGGTTCCAGAAGCAAAAGCCCCTCGGGGCTAGCCCCCCTCCCCCCCACCTCACCAGGTCAGTGAAAAAACGATCAGAGTAGTGGTATTTCACTGGCAGCCTACAAGTCCGGTGGACCCCGCCCCACCCTCTCACAGGGACCGGAGTGTGCCAGGGGCCTCCCACTTATTCTACATCTCTCATTCTTTTCACCATGCCAGACTAGAGTTAAGCTCTACAGGGTCTTCTTTCTCCTCTGATTCCACCAAGCCTGTTCCCTTGGTTGTGTTTTCGCTGGATAGTAGGTAGGGACAGTGGGAATCTCATTCATCCATTCATGTGCACCACTAATTAGATGACAAGGTATTTGGCTACCTGAAGAGAGTCATAGTTAGTCCCACCATTTACCCAAGCTTCATTGAATTTCTTCACTTTGACATTCAGAGCACTGGGCAGAAATCACATCATGTCAACACCCATCACTGTCCTTTGTGAAGTAAGCTTTCTTTAAAGAGCAATTTTCATTAAATTACCTTTGTACCAATCACCTGGTCAGCTTGGTGGAAGACTGAATTTAAAGTAGAAGCACATTTAAAAAGAATATTTAGGAACTAATTACTTTCAAATTTATATATATATATATATATGCCAATAAATTATTTTTATAATTTATTGGCATATATAATATAAAATGTTTAGCATTGAAGATGTGGTACCTAGTGGAGGATGTTAAGTACAGTAGGAAACATTTAAAAGTGTAAATTCTGAGAAAACAGTTTAGTCCACTTACTGTGAATATTTATCATAGTTGAGTAATAAATTAATATTGCTTGAAAACACAGGATTTACATGAAAACTTGAACAAATCTACATATTATGAAACTCTAAATATTTTTCTTTGGCTTAACAAATCTCCCATTGAAATTAGCTATTTAAAAGTATATGAAGATTGTATAAAATGTAAAGGATGTTAAAAGACACCCCCCCCAAAAAATAAAAAAAAGAATAAAGAGAGAGCTTCTCAACTCTGCTTACATATTAGAATCCAATCTGGAGCTTCTAAATTGCCATTCCTGGGCCCCATCCATGGCCAATCAGAATCTCTGGTGGCAGTGGCACAGAAGCATTGGGAGTTGCTTAAATTCCCCAGGTGATTCTAAAGTGCATGAAGAATTGAGAACCTTTGTGGTAGATGAAGCTTTAAACCCTTATGACCCTTAACCTTCTGGAAGTGAAGCTGCTGGTATGGGAAATGAATATAAGATTTTGCCTGATCCTAACGTTAAGCTTTTGCAACTTTCAATTAAAAAAGAAAAATAAAATGGAAACAAACAAATAAAAACCCACGAGCATATAAGAGAACCAGAGAAAATGCTCTGGGGACATTCTCATAGCTTATGGAAAAGTGACCTTAAGAATGCTTATATTTAAAAAAAAAAATGCTTAGGGCTTCCCTGGTGGTGCAGTGGTTGAGAGTCCGCCTGCCGATGCAGGGGACACGGGTTCATGCCCTGGTCCAGGAAGATCCCACATGCTGTGGAGAAGCTGGGCCCGTGAGCCATGGCCGCTGAGCCTGTGCGTCCGGAGCCTGTGCTCCACAACGGGAGAGACCACAACAGTGAGAGGCCCACGTACCACACACACACACACAAAAATGCTTATATTAAAAAAAAAAAAGTATATGAGGATTGTAAATCAACTATATTTCAATAAAAATTAAAAAACAAAACAAAAAATGAACACTGATATACAGATACACAGAAAAATAGATATTTCTCTATATGAGGTTTCTTTTTTTAGTTTAAATATTTATTTATTTAATTTATTTTGGCTGCACCAGGTCTTAGTTGTGGCACACTCAGTCTTCATTGCGGCATGCAGACTTCTTAGTTGAAGCATGCAGAACCTTATTTACAGCCTGTGGCCTCTTAGTTGAGACATGCATGTGGGACTTAATTCCCTGACCAGGGATTGAACCCGGCCCCCTGCATTGGGAGCATGGAGTCTTATCCACCGTGCCACCAGCGAAGTCCCAATATATGAGGTTTCTTTTAATTATTATTATGCAATTTTTAAAAAAAGACTTGCAGGATACTTTAGCTTAAAGCTTATTTGAATAGAGAAATATATATATGTGTGTATATGAACAATAAGATCATTATATATAATAACAAGATCACATATATATGATGCTTATATATAATAAAAGATTCATTTGCCATTGAATAAGATCATTCTGAGAGAAATATAAAGAAAATAATTTTGCAGAATGGAAAGATGAAATATTTGGCACAACTTTGTTTCAAGGATGGGAATTTCAATATAATCTCTAGGTAGAGTCTTAAACTCTGAGAGAAATCAAGGATCCATAGAATAACCTCCTAGGACAGCAGCTATCAGGATTTTCAGTGCCTTGGAGAAATGACATGTGTTCATTGACAAGAACTCGTTGAGAGGAATGATTTGAATTACTCTATTATGATTCTGCTCTTCCAAGGCTGTTCAGGCATTCATCAAATTAACATCTCATTCTGAATAAGGATAGATTTGAGTGAAAATGTGTCAAGACACCTTTATTCAGTTCAGCAACATTTCTGAGTTATGGTTTAACTTATGTCACCCCAAGATGATCAAGTATTTACTCACTGCATTTGAACCATCTTTACTTTCTTGGAAAACTTTCCAATAAATGAAAAGTAAGCTAAATACAAATTCATTTGATTAAGAATGAAAAGTCATCTTTCTGAAACTAAATCTCAAATAAATATTTTTTAAAAGTCAAAACAGGGCTTCCCAGGTGGCGCAGTGGTTGAGAGTCCGCCTGCCGATGCAGGGGACACGGGTTCGTGCCCCGGTCTGGGAAGATCCCACAGGCCGCAGAGCGGCTGGGCCCGTGAGCCATGGAGGCTGAGCCTGCGTGTCCGGAGCCTGTGCTCCGCAGCGGGAGAGGCAATAACAGTGAGAGGCCCGCGTACCGCAAAAAAAAAAAAAAAAAAAAGTCAAAACAAACATCATAGCACTTGGCCAGTGGTGAAAATCCCTATCAGTCTCTCCTAAGTCTAAATTTACTCCTCTCTATTTTTTTTAAACTTGTCATTTCAAAATTATTGTCAAGGAGCTGATGATGAATTTAACTTTTAAAAAATGTGATAAAGTGTTTAAACCCTTAATATAATAACATTTATTTTTTTATTACTTTTATTTTGTAACTTGGCAAGAAAGTATCATGTTATGTCATAATTCTTCACTTTTAAATTTTTTAAAATTTTAAATTCTAATACATTTGTAACTTTCATTCTAATTTTTCAATATTTCTAAATTACAGACACACAAAAAACTGCAGCTGCTATTAAAAATATTTTAAAGAATATGATGATAGCTTATCATAAATTTAAAAATCCATACTGTAATTAGTGTAGATTACCTTTTTAAATGATAGAGCAATAAGGTTGAATCAAATCAGGTGCTCTTTTGTATAGTTTACCATTCATTAATTCATGCATTCATTCACTCAAAAAATACGTGTTGAGCACCTATGATGTGATAGGCACTTTGTAGGGTTAAATATAAAGCAGTGAATAAGTATATGTGGCTGTTATGGATTCTAGAAAGATAGAGAAACATTAAAACCACTATTACACAATGATTACTTAATCATTTGAGTGGTTCCAGTGATCATGGAAGCTGCATAAGGAGACAATGTTTAAACTGAGAGTTGAGCTGGGAATTAGTTTGATGAAGCATGTGCTTGAGGATAGAAATGGCAGGTAGGAATGAGCATTGTATGCACATATGAAAGCTCTAATGAATGATAAAGAAATACAAATTCTAAGAACAAATATAAGTTGCTGAAGTAGTTAGTGAAATGCTATAGTTGTAGAACATGTATCTAAAATGTAGGTCAGTGGTCATATTATGTAGGGCCCTGATGTTATCCATAGAAAAAAATGGATTCTATTTTCAGATATTCACCTTTTCTTCTACAAAGTAAATGAATTGAAGGCCAGCAAAGTGTGGAAGCAGGCTCAGCAAGTGGAGAATATCTCATGGGTCGGGGATAGTGAATTTTGGCTTAGTCAAAATTAGTGACCAAAAAGACGGAAGAAAACAGATAGGAGTGACATTTAAAATGTAGACATCTATAGGTCTTGATGATGAATTGGATGTTCCAGGTGAGAGACAGAGAGGTGTGAAGGATATCTCTTAGGTTTGTAGTATGAACAATTGGGTGGATATTGATGCATTTGATGAGAAAAGGAAATATATATGGAGAAAAATCATTAGTTTTGTTTTGTATGGTATCACTGTCATGCTATTCATACATCTAAGTAGAGACAACAGTACATGTTGGTCTGGAACTTAGAGAAGTCTTGAATAGACAGAAAATTTTTCGAATCATTAGCAGAATGTTGGTGTTAATGGAAACCATGGAAGTAAATATGATTACCTATAGAGATGACATAAAAGAGATCATCGAATGAAAATAAAGAACTAAGCTCAAATCTTTAATCAGCAGAGAAAGGAAAATTGACATAAGGAATTTAGAAATGTGGCCTTAAAGGAAGGGAGAACTTGTGTGTTATTGTTAAAACTAAGGGAATGGGTATTGCAAGAAAGAAGAAGAGTTCACAGTTTCAAATGCTACTGAAAGGCCCAATGAAAATTAAAAAAAACACTCAATAACTGTTTTAATATAGAGATCAATGGTGGCATTAGCAAGAACTGCTTTGGTGAAATTTTGGTGACTGAATCCAATCGAGAATGGGTTGAGTAGTGCCTGAGAAGTAAAGAAATTATTTTAAGTAGTATAGCTGTGAAAGTAAATAAAAAACCCAGTGTGGAAATTGACCAAATATAAAGGCTGTTGGAAAGAATTGAGCAGAAAAAGAGTAGAAGATGAGAGAAAAGACTAGAAGAAGGAATAGGTTCAATGAAATTAAAAATGGGTGGGATTTTGAGCAGAGAAAACGTGAGGCTAAATGAGGGTTTAGAACAAAAGATGCTGGCTTACTTGTAGACACAGGCACAGGTTTGCCATCTAGAGCATCCTCATATGCTATTTCAAATCCTTGAGTGGTGGGGGATGGAAGAGGGAATAAATGTGGCTTATCTAGGAAAATGACAGGAGTCTTGGAATATTGAAAAGGAAATGATAGAAACAAAGAAGTTATCCACATAAATTAAGCAAGCAGTATTAGTTGCCAGTGCCTAGAGCAGGATGCCAGATTACCATTCCAAGGATGCCATGCTTCCTGTCTTCTCCCATAGATAACTGTCATAATTTCTGTCTTAATCAATTCTGGCTGCCATAACAAATACCATATACTGAGTGGCTTAAACATCAAACATTTATGCCAGAGGCTGGAAAATTCACGATCGGTTTGCCAGCAGAGTAGATGTCTGGAGAGAACACTCTTCCTGGTTTACAGATGGCTCTGTACTCTCACTTGGTAGAGAAGGGACACTCTAGTCCTTTCATCCAATTAAAAGAGTGCCAATCCCATTCGTGAGGGCTCCACCCTCATGAACTAATTACCTCCCCAAAGCCGCACATTCACATACCATCACACTGGGATTGGGGCTTCAATATATGAATTTTGGAGAGATACAAATATTCAATCCATAGCAGTATCCCTTACCGACACTGACTGAACACTGCCTTGGAATTTTCTCAAAACAGTGTACTGATCAATAACTACCAGATAATTATAATTGACATGGAAATCAATCCCATTCTAATTAATGATGGTGATTTTTTTGACTCTGTTCATGCTGTAAATTAGAATTTTTAGACTGCACATCCAATATATATATATACATTTACTTATAAATTATAGCCGCCTACGTTATGATCAATAACTACTGAACTGTAAAAAGGAAAAGGTATTTATAAGTGAAGAAATGTTAACAGTTTTCCTGTATATCAATGGATTGTTTTTCACGTGCATTTCCCCCACTGTAATTTGGAAACAACTGGTACTGATGAGGTCCTCTTTGACAAGTATACCGTGATAACCTGTCTTATATATACCATGTAACTATCTGAGGTCATGCATGGAAATTGTAATTATTGTACTTTCTGTTAAATATTGATTTAGATATTGAGATTTGAAGCTACTTTTAACTCATGTCCTTGGTAGTAAAAAAATTCATCTAAGATTGAAAATTTACTATTAAAAATAGCACTGACAGCTCCTTCCAAAATATCCCTTTTAAATTATACCATCATGCCACCGTGATTTATCTGTTTTTGTCCTGTGACACATATATTGAGATTAAAGTGCCTTCAAAGCATCTTATTGCTACAGAATACCTCCCTTATGGTCAAATACATTTTTAGATTTTCTATCCAATCTCTTTTGCAAAATACATTTTTTTCTGTTTTGATAATCTTTTGAGGTGTTAACTTAAATTGTTTATAGTCATTTTGAAAAGGACACCAGCTGCTTTTTGTTATGATGAGTCAACAACTTGGAAAATACTTGAATTTGAGTAGAAACCTAGTTCACATTTGGATTTCAGTTGTATTTTATTAGTTGCAAATATTTCATATCACATCTTTTGAAATTCTGAATAAAAGAAGAAAAAATAACGAATACTGCTTTTTAAAAAAATTGATATCTTTGTTGCAGATTTCATTGCCAAAAAGACAGTCACTTAGTCATATTCCTGTCATATAAAAACTTAAATATGAACCATATTTTTCACATATTGCTTAAGCTTTGCCACCCATGTCTTCTGCCATCTGAGGATGTTATTATATGTAATTTTTGATTTTCATCTTCATTTACATGAGCAATGAGAGATTATATATGATAGCTATTAACCATCTGAAATTACCATTGGAGGAAGCATATTATGTTAGTTGTGCAAAACAACTAAAACATCAAAAAGATACTGCTGTTAAATTTATCAAATCAGGAACAAACTCTAATCTTTTGTTTATAAATATTATTTTTGTTTTATAAAAGTGATATATATATATATATATATATATACTCATTATAAAAATTTCAAGCCATTTAAAAAGTACAAAGGAGAAAGCAAAACATCACTAAAATCCCCAGCCCCCCAAGTCAGCCTTTATGTTTTTAATGAATACTATTCTGGAGATCTTTCTATAGGTACCTACAAAAGGACATGATAGATAAGGGAAGTGATTGATAAGTGATAGATAGATAGATAGGTAGACAGATAGATAGATAGATAGATAGACAATTATAACAGTTGGATTATTATTTTACTGAAAGGTGTCCACTCTCATTTTACTAGATTTAACAGAAGAAAAAGAATAGACTGTTATAACTGAAAGTATATAATATACTATATACTGAAAGATGCTGACTCATTTTACTAGAAGTTAACAGAAGAAAAGGGAATTGAAACTGAAGGAATTGCTGATTGCAGATTTCTTTTTTTAACCACAAGAGAAATAAATTTTAAAGTAACTGTGTAAATATAAGAAAAAATATAAATAGAATCAGCGTGCTGAGATAATTTTTTAACTACTCATTTTAATTTCAAACAGTACTGGTTTGCCTGTTGCTATAAAAGATTAACTGATTATCACAGTAACACTTCTCCCTTACTTTCCCTTTTTACCTGGTTTTTGTTGCTTATCCTATCAAGGCTTATACTATTGATATTCTGTTCTACTACGATTCCCATAGAAGTTTAGTCTTGCTTTTATGTTTAAAAGCTTTTAGTGCTTCCCTTGAGGAATTTTCACTATCGATGCTGCATTTCTGGGGATTAAAAAATATCTTCTCTAATTAGCTGAATTTCATCATTGAATATGTTTTTTCAAGAAGGTTTCTGACCGCTGTGTCCTTTATGCTCCTGTATATTTGAAAAGGTTTAATAGCTCCTTTCATACTTGAAAATCTTGTCTGGACATACTATCTTTAAACCAAACAGTCTTTTCTTTAGAATGTTGTACACCATTTTTTATATCTTCTGACACTGACTGCTCTCATGTCAAAGATTCAGGCTAGTGTGACTTTTAACTTCTCATAGATGACATGCATTTTCTGTCCAGATGGATACATTCAAAATTTATCCAGACTATTTGCTAGAAGACATTTGCCTTTTCTATGTATTTTCCTTTAGTAGTATCCTTAATCTTTAGCTTGCATAATTAACGAAACGAGACAAAGATAATCATTATCTCTACAGACATAGAGGACAGACATGTGGACACAGGTGAGAAGGGGAGGGTGGGACAAATTGGGAGATTAGGTTTGACATAAATACACTACCATGTATAAAATAGATAGCTACTGGGAACCTGCTGTATAGCACAGGGAGCACAGTTCAGTGCTCTGTGACAACGTAGAAGGGTGAGATGGGGGTGGGGGGTGGGAGAGAGGTCCAAGAGGGAGGGGATATAGGTTTACATACAGGTGATTCACTTCATTGTACAGCAGAAGCTAACACAACATTGTAAAGCAATTTTACTCCAATAAAAAATTTTTTTTAAACAACTACATAAGATATATATATATATATATGAGTTTAATATTTCAACACCTGTCACTCACTCTTATCTGAATTATTACTATAGTCCTATGTTTTAGTTTGATATTTTTTGTCCCTTAAATTAGGCACTATTATTTTGAAATAATAGTGGTCATATTCACAGAAATATTAAGAGCTATAACTTGCTCATTTTGTGCCTGGAACTATTCTAAGATCTTAGCTTATATTAACTCATATAATCCTCATGATGCCTATCTTTCAGATGTGGAAACTAATATATTGCCAAGGATGACCCAGCTAACTAATGACTGAATGGAATTCAAAACACAGGCAGGCCAGCTTCTGAAATGTTCTAAACCACTGCTCTGCTGTCTCTTTAAGTGTACTATTGTATTTACATAGTAATGTTGTTTTAAATTTACCTGGTTATTTGTCCATTTATTTCTCACCATTCTGTCATGTTTACCATTCCTTCTTTCTGGGTTCAATATTCTTTGCCCTGAGGTTCACCATTGGTGTCACCTTTTACAGTATTTATTTGAAAATGTCTGAATTTTGTCTTGTACTTTAACGTAACATTCTGAGTTAACATAATTTTCTTTAAGAAATTTGAAGGTATATGGTATAGCATTTGTTTGATGTCACTGTTTTACAAGTTTGTTGTCATTTATCTTTGTAGGTCATCTATCTTTTCACTATAGTTGTATGTATGAGTCAACTCAGGCTGCCACAACAAAATATCATATACCGGGTGGTTTAAACAGCAGAAATTTATTTTTTCACAGCTCTGGAGGCTGAAAATCAGAGATCAGGGTGTCAGTATGGTCACGTTCTGGTGAGAGCTCTGTTGCTGGCTTGCCGATGGTCACCTTCTTGCTTTGTCCTCACATTCACCTGGTAGAAAAAGAGAGAAAGAGAGAGAGAGAGCTCTATGATGTCCCTTCTTATAGGGGTCTAATTCCATTGGACCAGGGTTCCACTGTCATGACCTCATCCAACCCTAATTACCTCCCAAAACCCCATCTCCAAACATCATCACATTAGGGGTCAGGGCCTCAACATACGAATTTGGGGGCACACAAACATTCAATTTATTACACTGTTTATAAGAGCATCTGTTTATAAGATCACCTCCGATGTTTCACAGTGATGTGTCTGGGCTTAGATTTCTTTCATTTATCTGGCTTGGAATTTTATTTCCTGTATTTAAACATTCTTATCTTCAATTCTGTAACATTTTATTTACTAACTCTTAAAATAATGACTCTTCCTCATTTAACCTCATTGGAATTCCAGTCGAATGTTCTCTATCCTTCATGTCTCTTAAACTTTTTTTCATTACCCATCTCTTTGTCTGTATACACCACCTGTTAGGTAACTTCATCGGATCTAGCTGTACATCAGTATTTTTTACAGATAGAGCTAATCTGTTGTGCAACAGTCTGCTAAATTATTAACTCCAACTAGTATTTTTTATTCTAGAACTTCTACTTGATTCTTTTAAACTTTCTTGAGTCCTTAATAGAAATATTTTTATTGCTTTTAGATATTTTAAAGTTCATCCCTTATCACTTTATGTTTTAAACATAGTTATTTTATATATGTATTCAATAATTCCATTTGTAAAAGATTCTAAATTTTTACTTGTTGGTGCTGATCCTCAGAAATGGTGTGTGTGCGTGCATGTGCGTGTGCATGTGGGTGTGTGTGTGTTTAGTTTTAGTGGTAGGACTTATTTTAGCCACAGTCATTATGTGTGGGGTCCTGTGTTGCCTGTGTCAAGGATCTTTCTATGGAGGAAGAATATTCATTTTTGCTCCTTGCAGCTACCATGCCCCCATCACTGCCACCTCAGAGTCACTTTCTACTATTTTGTCAGCTTGGGGTTCCTGCAGACAGAGAGGCATGTAGCTACAGATTCTGAAATGTGTTTTTGCCCCCCACATATTGCCTAGGCCAAGACAGATAATTTTTTGTCACCCCTTTTCCCTGGTGAAGACCTTGGTAAATCCATCCTATCACTGAGTGCGCAGCCCTTTGATGATCCTGACTTTATGCAATGGTTTTAGTCCTGGCTTCCCCTTGCGCAGGCTCAGTCCTTTCCTCCCAGAGAAGTCATTGAAAATTATCACCCCTAAAAAGTGTTTTGAGGCTTAATTTTACATCCTAATTTTTATCTTTCTCTTCATTTTTGTCTCTGAGGATTTCTTGTACTTTCTAGTATTCTCGGTTTTACCTTTAAGAGTACATTTGTTTTATTTGTCATATTTTATCTAGTATTTCTATTGTTGGAGACAGATGTTAAGATTATCTAGTCTTTATATAGTTACAATAAAAATTCAAAATTCTTTGTAAGACATCTTATGACTATGAAGAAATCTAGACTGAGGGAAAAAGCATCAATTCTGGGATTGACAGAGCAGAACGAGGAAATAACCTTGTAGTCACTCTACTGCTGCACTTTTTCTTTTGTGAGATAATTAATTACCTTATGATTTAAGTCACTTCGAAATGGGTTTTCTGTTACTTATAGTCAGAAGCACCTTACACGATCTATAATCAGTTTGTTTGCTTTGATTTCTCAACCCTCCTGACCTTGATTGTAAAGCCGTATTGGTGTGAGCTGTTGCCTTACCTTTCATAGAAGAATGTTAAAGCAAGGTGTTGTCTGGCTCTAACAGAAATGCACACATATTTTGAAATGGTGCTTGCAAATATGGGAAATATAAGTGAGATTTTCAAGGTAAACTGCTTAAGTTTAGAATTGCAAAATGAATCAGAAAAATATTCAAAAAATAATATTTTATTAAAATATATGAATGCAAAAATTATATAAAGCTTAAAAAGAAGAAAATTATGCCACTATTTTCTTAGAAGACCCTGAACTCAAGAGAAAGCAAAATAGACAGGTGAGGTAGATTGCAAAGAAGACTGAAAATAGAGGTAAAAGGTGAAAGTGCAAAATGAATTATAAGATATGTACAACACGAAGTGAAAATAGTGAAATCTTCTGTAATTACATTAAGGACATTAAGGGACATAAAAGAATGTTTATGTAATGATTTAAATAATTCAATTTTATTAATTTTTAATTTTTGTTTTGCATTATTATATGAACATAATTCATAACACAAGAAAGAGACATTTTAATAAATTTTAGCAGCCACTTTTATAAAACCAGGGAAAACTAGGATATCAAATAGACTTTTATTTGTTCCTCTAAGACAATATCCCTAGTCTTTCAGGGCTTTTATGAGAATTAAAATTATATTATGTGGTTCATATGTTTAAAGAGAGTAAAAGATAATCAATAGTACTGTGAATATTACTAATAATAACCGCTAACAATTACTGAGCACCTACTCAATACAGTTACTTTCATTTCACTCATATCATCCTTATCAGTCATGTGAAGTAGGTGCTCTTATTGTAACCATTTTATAAGTGAAAAAATAGTTATAATTTAGCTTTTATACCTGAAGCAGCAGTGGAATAAGCAGACACAAAATAATTTGAAACATCATGAAGGGAATGGGCAGGATATAATCGTGGCTTCCTTGTAACCAGTCTTTGTATTAGTCACTTCATATTCACCTTTTTTACTTTCAACAGACATTTTTTATACTGCCTTCTTCGAAGTTTGCATGTTAATGTGACTGCTTTTGGAGAAAGGGCTTGTTGAGGGGCAGGAGTGAAAATTAGAAGGCTGTGATAGAGAGGCTGATGCCTTTGGCAAGAATTCTGAGAGGTGTCACAAAGATCAACACAATTTTGGAAAATGACTGTTCAACCAGAGACAAAAGGAGTACTCAGGGCTCCAGTAGTAGGCTACAGTGTATAAGCTGCTTACATGGAGGAGATTAACCTACTGTTCTCAGGCTTAAACAGTGATAGTGCAAGAGGAAAGGGGTTTAAACTCTAGCAATAGAAATTTAGGTTACATTAAGGGAGAGATTGTCAGGGTAAGAGGTGTCATGTACTAGAATGAGTACAAAGAGAAGTTGTCATATCTACTTTTCTGGAGGTTTTTACAAATAGTATAGCTCCTCATTTATCTGGGATGATTTAAACATGAGAGGTGAACTAAGTGACCCTTCTGGTTCGTTTCCAGCTTTGTAATTCTTTAAAGAAATAAAATATTTCTTCAGAACTCATAAATTCCATTAGGCTGCAGTTAATACTCTCAATGGTAAACTAGTTACTAAAGATTTCATCTAAATTTTCTGACTTTACTGTATAAATAAAGCTTTAACTCCTCAGTGGCTATAAAATTTTGTTTTAATAATATTAAGTAAAACTTTTATTTTTCGGTACGCGGGCCTCTCACTGTTGTGGCCTCCCCCGTTGCGGAGCACAGGCTGCTGACGCGCAGGCTCAGCGGCCATGGCTCACGAGCCCAGCCGCTCCACGGCATGTGGGATATTCCTGGACCGGGGCACGAACCTGCGTCCCCTGAATCGGGGGGTGGACTCTCAACCACTGCGCCACCAGGGAAGACTTAAGTAAAACTTTTTTAATTGTAGAAGTTAGAACTCTTTTTCAGTGGAACACTCAAATGGACTTGATATATAGGTCTCTATTGGAGACCGTTATATTGGAAAAAGCAGTGTTTTTTAAACTAAATATTTATTGTGTTCTTATCTGAAAAAGTTGGAAAGAAACAAAGATGTCCGTACTCTTCAGAAGAAAGGCCAAGTGAAAAAGTCTACAGTAAATAAAAAGGATTGAAACTCACTATGAATAAGCATTGGAAGAAGAGAGAGCACATGGGAGAAGGGAATGCCTTCCAACTAGGGAGTGTGTGCCCATGAGTAGTTGAGAAATTAGCAAGGCTGGAAAAAGGTTAAATCTGATTTATGTCCGAAAATATTAGTACTTTTTGTTAAAGTGAGGTTAAGAGGAATAATGTGTCAGAAGTAATATGTTAAATGGTTCTGAAAATGAGAGATATGAGTTTGAAAATCTTCAAGTATTTCGTAGATCTGAAATATTGGCTGCAAGGGTAAGGTGAGAAGAGAGACATAGCCAAGGGCTGGATTGTGAAGGAACATCAGTATCAAACGATGGGGAATGGACTGAAATATCAAGCTATGGGATTTGAAGTTAGTGTTGAAAACAAGGCTTTTTAAGCAGGGAAAGGCCATGATGACATTTTTATTTTGGGTCTGTAGCTCTCATGACTGTGAACGATGTTTATTCTTGAGGGTTGTTAACCACTTAAATTATCATAAAAGTTTTGTTTCTACTTTCTTAGGAAAGCCAGCCACATTTGAGAGATAATTATGTGAGCTATAGATAAGACTATGGTGTTTTCTTGGTTTAAATTTTAGGTGTATTTGGACCTGTGTTTTTGTTAAATTTTACCCATAACTGACTCTAAAAATTGCTGCTGCTGCTAGTGGTAAATGATAAGTACTGACAGTCCAAAATTTATATTAAAATACTTAAAATATTAAACATTGTAAAATAAATATTAATTTATTCATTTAAAAATATTAATGTTAAAACATTAAAATGTAGAACTTCAACATTAGATTATCAATCTAATATATAGAATAGAATATGTTAGGGTAGAGATGAAAAAAAGAATAAGATCTTTGGCATTCGATTAATTTAGTCCTAACTCCAAGCTTTCCAGGTTTGTAAACTTTGAAAAGTCAACCTCTTTGATTCTAATTTTACAACAGGTAAAATAGAACTAATAAAATCTAACCCACAGGAATTTTTGTGAGGATCAATTGAAACAACACATGTAAAGCACTTACAGATTTCAGTACCTGGAAAGTACTTGATAAATGTTAGTCTGCTCTTGTGCATATTTATAAAATACTCTAAGGTTTCTTAGGAAATCCTTCTCAAAGGGAAGAATATATCATATATGTTAAAGAGGAAGGTTATAAGAAAAAGATGATAATAAAAACAGAAACATCTGGCAACAATGACCCGAAGAATTACACGGGAGAGGAATTGAGGCATTGATTAGTGCAGGCAATTCTCTACTTGGAAATTGTAGCTTTTCATCTTCCATGTTATTGTGGGCAAAGATAGTGCCTTTCACTTTTACAGTGTCAGCTGTAGGGTAGGCAGTAAATTTTTCTTTTTTTTTTTTTTTTTTTGCGTTACGCGGGCCTCTCACACGCGTTGTGTTGTGGCTTCTCCCGTTGCGGAGCACAGGCTCAGTGGCCATGGCTCACGGGCCCAACCGCTCCGTGGCATGTAGGATCTTCCCACGGGACACAAACCCGTGTCCCCTGCATCGGCAGGTGGACTCTCAACCACTGCGCCACCAGGGAAGCCCGGCAGTACATTTTCAATACAAACATAGTTGTGTAGGTAACAGAACCAGTGATGCCAATAGATGGTCTGCCCTGATCCTTTGTAGAGGGCAAGAAAATTCCCCAAGAGTACCCCAAGCTCCAGAAATCTAGAACCTGATTAATAGCACAGAGATTAGAGTCAGGAATATAGATCACAATGGGTACTTTTAAACTTGAAGAGAACTGGAATGCTGATGATAAGTGATTTAGGGTCCAAGAACCAAGTGGAAGTCTTAACTATTTTGGATGGCAAAGAAGCTGATCCCAAACTTTTTTCAAATGGCCATTGTAATAGAGGATGTAGAGCAGAGTGGGAATTGTTATGGAAATTTACATGGTTGCAAAGTTTGGTGGGGAGAATACTATTAATTTAGAAATGTTAGTTATTTGTTAATTTCTGATTTATTTAATGAGTTTATTTTCTGGTCTAGTGGCTTATACTTCTTAGGTAATATTTTCTACCACAAATACATGATAGGGGTGACTGTCTACTATTTTGATTATGTTAGTCTTTGCTAATTAATTCCAAGTAAAGGTTATACCTGTGTTGTAAAATGTAATCACTAGTATAAATAGTCTATAGCCAAATTCTAGTAGTACCACAGGAAAAATAGTACTTATACTCCAAACTACTCACCAATCCACACACATAGTATTACTACTATTACTATTACTGCTACTACCTACACATATATTTGTACATGGATCTGTTTCTTGGTTCTCTGTTTCTTTGGTCTCTTTGTCTATTCTTGTATTAGCACCACATGGTCTTAATTACTGTAACTTAATTACTGTAAGTCTCTACTGATAAAGTCATTTTCTTCTCTTCAAGAGTATCTTAGAAGCATTTAGCCTTTTGCATTTTTAAAAATCAACTTTACTGAGGTATAATTTGCATACAGTAATAGTCACCCATTTAAAATTTATATTTGATAACTTTGATAAGTTTATAAAGCCACATACCCAACACAGCAATCAATATATAAAATATTTTATCACCCCCAAAAGTTCCCATATAATCTATCATAGTCAGTCTTGTCCCCACCCCCAAACCAGACCTGAGGCAATCACTGATTGACTTTCTGTCACTTTAGATCTGATCTATCTCAAATACATGCAGTCTTAAATACATACTTTTTTGAATATGACTGCTTTTTTTAACGTAATGATTGAGATTTATTCAAGTATCAGTAGTTTATTTCTTTCTCTTTCTGAGTAATATTTATAATTTATTAATCATTCACTTGATGGACATTTGTGTTGTTTATAGTTTGGGGTATGAATAAAACTGCTATGAAAATCCATACTCTAGTCTTATTATGGACATATGTTTACATCTCTCGTGAGTGCCTAGAAATTGAATTGCTGGTTCATTTGGTAAGTATATGTTTATAAGAAGTTGCCAAGATGTTTTGCAATATGATTGAACCATTTTACTTTCCCATAGATAATGAGTGATTCAGTTGTTCCACATTCTCATCAACATTTGCTGTGGTCCATCACTTTAATTTTAGCTTTTCTATTAGGTATGTAATAGTAGCTCATTGTGGTTTTAATTTGCATTTCCCAAGATACTAGCAATGTTGCACATCTTTTTACATGTTTGTTGTCAATCACTATCTTTGCTGAAGTGTCTGTTCAACTCTTTTACCCAATATTATTGTTTTTTTCCTGATTATTGCATTTTGAGAGTTTTTAAAATATATTATGGATTGAAGTCTTTTCTGAGATGTATTCTTCGCAAATGTTTTCTCCCAATTTATGACTTTACATTATCTTAACAGTGTCTTTCAAAAAGCAAACATTTAAATTTTTGGTGAACTTTAGTTTATCAGTTTAATCATTTATTGATTTTGCTCTTTGTGCTGTATCTAAAAAATATTCTTATAATTCAAGCCACAAAAATTCATCCTATGTTTTATATTGTGGTCTATTTTGAGTTATTTTTTTTAATATGGTGTGAAGTAGGGGTTAAAGTTTTTTTTTTTTTACATATCAATATCCAACTATTTTGTCACCATTTTCTTAAAAAACTATCCTACAAATAAAAAGTGTAGCTTCTTCCCCTTACTTTACTTCCTTTTACTTCTTTTTATTCCAACCTAAATGCCCTTTTTTCTTTTTCCTGCCTTGTTACACAGGCTAAAACCTCTAATTTAATGTTGAATAAAAGTAATGAGAGCAGATATCCTTATTTTGTTATTCACCTTAAAGAAGAACATTCAGTCTTTCACCATTAAATATAATTTAAGATTTTTTTTTGTAAAGTCCTTTATGAGATTGAGGAAGTTTCCTTCAATTGCCAGTTTGCTGAAGGTTAGTTTAGTTAGGTTAGGAATAGATTTTGAATTTTGTCAAATCCTTTATCTGCATTAATAGAAATAATCAGATTATTTTTCTTTTTTAGTTGGTTAATATAGTGAATTATATTGATTGTTTTCAAAAGTTAAACCACATTTATATTGCTAGGATAAACCCAGCTGGTCATGATGTGTTATGTTTTGTATGTATTATTGGATTAAATTTGCTACAGTGGTGTTTAGAATTTTTACATCTGCGTTCATGAGGGATATTGGCATGTAGTTTTCTTGTAATGCCTTTATCTGATTTTGGTATCTGGGTAATGGTGACCTCATAGAATTAATTGGAAATTATTTTCTTGGATTTTCTGAAAGAGTGCGTGTAGCATTTGTATTTATTTCTTAAGTTTTTGGAAGAATTTACCATTGAAGCCATTTAGGCCTGGAGTTGTCTTTCTGGGAAAGCTTTTAATTACAAATTTGCCTTTACCAATAGTTATAAGGCTACTCAGATTATCTTTTTTAGTGAGTTTTGATAGTTTGTGTTTTTTAAGGAATTTTTCCATTTTATCTAGGTCAAGGATTTGCAAACATTTTCATAAAGACCAGAAAGTAAATATTTTAAACTACACAGGACAAAATCGAGGCTTTTATGTATGAATAGTATTTATGTAATTATTTAACATGTACTCACTTTAGATTATAAAAACCATCCTTAGCTCATGGGCAATACAAACAAAACTAAACTAAATTAAAATGAGAACAGACATGAAGTATATTTTTCACCTCAAATACTGAAGATTTTATTTTGAGAATTTAAAAAATATTCTATATCTGTATGTCATTTTTGCACATATGGGAGAAACTGCTGAAGCCTAACACTATTAAACATACTCCCTAATGTCCTGTTTTCCATCTGGCTTGTGGGAACAGAACTGTTGCTATGTGAGCAAAAGATACTGTTCTTTTGCTCTTTCAGATGGTTTGTTCTTCACATGAAGCACTATTCAGTATTTTGCTGAATCCTCAACATGAACTTTGCAGTTCTTTAGGATTCTCTCTTTCTCTCTCTCTTTTTCTTCCTGTTCTGCAAACTCTAGCCACCTTGGTCTTCTGGCACTATTAGCTCCATCTGCTCAATTCAGGGAATTCATGAGGCTGCTCTGGGTCATGGCCAATAAATTTTCAAGGCAGTAAGCTTGCTTCACTTTTTTTACTCATCTCACAGGGATTACTGTCTTTTGATATCTGTCATACAGTGCCTTGAAAACCATTTATTCATATGTTTTTCCTGTTTTGTTGTTGTTGTGTTGTTATTAATGTTGGTTATTTCTGGCAGGAGAGTAATAGGATCTCTGATATTCATTTCTAGCTCTTTGTGTTTTTATGTAGATTGAAAGAACCAGCATAACTAGTTCCACAAAAGCTAATTTTCTGTGGTTGGGATTTTGTTTCAAAATGCAGTGAATCTATATATATTTGAAATGAATATTTTGGTAATGTTGATGTAACCAATCCATGGACATGGTATATGCCTACTTTACAATAATTTAACATTTCTCAGTAGTGATTAATGATATTTGTAGTGAGCTTGCAAATTTTTTTAGATTTATTTCTAGATATCTGTTACTTTTCTGTATTTTAAATTATATTTTGATTTTGTTGCCTATTTCTGTAAAAAGGAATGCAAATGATTTTTTATCTTGATGTTTTATCTGATGAGCTTGATACATTTATTAATATTTCTGATAATTTATCAAATCATCTACTATTTTATTTTGTTCTTTTAATACTTATACCTTTCATTTATTTTTATTGCCTCACTGTATCACCAGTACAATGATGAATAGATGTGGTAAAAGCAGACATCTTTATCTCATTTCTCTTCTCAAAGGAAAACTTTCTTTTCACCATTAAATTTTGTGTTTACTGTATTATCCCTTTTATTACTTGCTTATAGAAATTTTCATCAGGAATAGATGCTGAATTCAATAAAGTCTTTATGCTTTATCTATTAAGATGACCATGCTATTTTTTCTTTACATTACTAGTGTGGTAAATTACATTGATTTTCAAATGTTAAACCATCTTTGTATTCTTGTAACAAGTCAGAGTTAGCCATCATATGTTATCCACTTTTGTATTTTACTGGATTAGATTTGCTGCTATTTTTTTTTAGCATTTTGGCATTATTATTTATGAATGAAGTTGATCTGTAATTTTTCTTTCTCATAATGTCCTTTTCAGTTTTTCAGATTTTTATATTTTTCTGGCTTCTTAGAATTAGTTAGCTAGTAACTAAAAGTTACTGAAAGAATTCTGTTCACTGAAAGAATTTTTGAAATGGCATTATTTCATTATATTATCCAGATGGTGCACCATACAGGCCTGGTGTTTTGTTTATTTTTAATTACAGATTCAATTTCTTTAATAGTTAATTTTATATTTTTATACTTATTTTGGTTTACAATAACACAGGTATTACAGAAAATGGAGAAAGAATGGTCTTTTCAGTAAATGGTGATGAAACAATTAAAGATCCATATGGAAAAATGAAAAGCATACCCTCTATTTACATCATACATAATAGTTAGCTCTAGTTGAATTGTAAATCTTTATAAGAAATGAAAATCAGAACAGCTTGTAGAAGATTAAGAGGATGTTAAGAAATTATGTCTTCAACAGGACAAAATAGTAGTATCCATAAAAGTAAATATAAATGGGATTAGATGAAAATTAAATACATTTTTTTCTTCAAATGACATCATTAATGAAAAGGCAAGCCATATAGTGGGAGAAAATACATGCAACACATATAATTTGTCAATGACTGTTACATAGGATATGTAAAGAACTTCTACAAAATAATAATAAGGCAAAGAACCCAATAGAAAATGAGCAACAGACTTGCATAGGCAGTCCATGAAAGACGATATTCAAATGCATTGTGAGCATAAGAAAATATGGTCACACTTATTAATAATCAAAGAGATTAAAAGTAAGTCAATACTACACACCTACCAGGATGGGTAAAACGTTTAAAGATTGTCAATATCAAATGTTAATGAAATTTTTGGACAATGGGAACTCTCATCAGTGCTAGCATGAAAATAAATTGATATAACTACCTTGGGAAACAGTTTGGCATTTTCTAGTATGCTTGAAGGTAAGCATGACCTGTAACTCAACAGTTCTACTACTTATGCACCAAAAGACATAAAAATATTCATAGAGAAATATTTCTAATAGTTAAAACTGCAAACAATCCTTTTGACCATTATCAGTAGAATGTATAACTCAATTGAGGAATATTCATATAATGGAATAATTTTCACCATTGTTTCTATATTATAATTGTCATGTCATTAAGTTATCATGAGATATTTATTCTAAGCAATCATTAGTGTTTCCTTCATCATAGTTACAACTCAGAAACCATTTTGTCCTATTAATGAGAGATATCCAGAAACATAGTGGTCAAGAGTTAGGATTACTTTATAATCATATAAAGAAGCTTCCAATTTCAATTTGGAAGCTCCCAATTTCAATTTGGTGCTAGAGAGAAAAGTTGATCTATTTATTCATTTTTTTTTCTCTCTGTGATTGTATGATTGTAATAGGATCTGAAAAACAAATGTTTTCACATGCCCACTGCAGTCTATTTTCTAGTCTTGTTAGTGTTTCTTCAACATATTAAATAGGTGACTATTGGCAGGAAGAATAATGGCCTGCAAAGGTATCCATGCCCTAATCCTTGAAATCTGTAAGTATATTATATTACATGGCAAGAAGAAAGTAAGGTTGCAGGTGAAATTAAGGTTGCTGATCATGTGACCTTAAAGTAGGACAATTATCATGTAGTATCTGAGTGGGCCCAATGTAATCTTACAAGTGTCCCAAAATGTGGAAGAGGAAGGCAGAGGGTCAGTGTCAGAGTAATGAGATGAGAAAGACTCAACTAGCCATTTCTGGCTTTGACAATGGATAGGGGGACATGAGCTAAGAAATGCTGATAGCCTCCAGAAGTCAGAAAAGGCAAGAAAATAGATTCTCTGCTAAGGCTTCCTAAGGGGAACTCAGCCCCAGCAAAATATTTTAGCCCAGTGAGATCCATTGCCATTTGTGCCGTTACCACCAAGTCTGTGGTAATTTGTTATAGCAGCAATTGGAAATTAATACAGTAACTGAGTATGTTTCCTTGGGTATAATATTACATAAAAGTGAAAAGCATAACTTAGTACATTATTCTTTTTTTTAACCTCACAGGATTTTGGAGTCATATTTTTAAAAGAGGCACTATAATTTTTTTTAAAAAAAACCAAATGGCACAATTGGATTGCCAAGAAATACCTGGAAGAGTAGAAGAAAATAGATCATGGTACTCAAATTCACCTGTATCTACAGGGAGACATAACACAAGGTTGTGATTTTTAGCCCCAATTTTGTAGGTAATTATTAAATAATAATTTAAATCAGAGTACTTACCTCAAGAGTGCACGTGTGTGTGTGTGTGTGTGTGTGTGTGTGTGTGTTCAATATGCTGATTGAGCTAGAAACGAGAGTGTATTTTTCTCTAAAAATTGTTGTCAGTATACTTCAATAATTAAATAAATCAAAGTTAAAGCTCATGGATAACTACCTAAAGATTTTGTCAGTTGCCCTAAGCTTAATTTTTAATTAAATTAGTCAAAAGTCTTCTTGGAGTTGTTGAAAAGGAGAATTATAGAATATGAACGTATATGAGGAAAACAACATAAAACAAAAATCCTTTAGTAGTAATGGGTATTTTAGCACATTTTACAAGTGGAGAGGGATAACAAGCAGGTCAATTTATCATAAAGATTTTAGATGGCAAAATTTGTTGAAAAATGTGTTTTACGTGTTTAACATTATATAAATAGACTTCCTTCCTTACTTATTTCTTTTGACATTTAACTATTTTCATATAAGATACATCTCACATCACTTAGGAGAAATTGATATATGTTACATTTTATTCAAATTATAGTTTCCATATGTTGTACTTGCTCATAAAATATCCCTTATTTGAAACTTTAAGTATAGTCATAAGAATACCTTTTAAAGCAATATACATTTACATGATAGGTTTTAAAATAATATTTTTAATTATAAGTAGAACAGTCACTCAGAATCTTTCATTTCTTTAGAAATGAAGACTGTCTCTCTCTATATATAGCTGATATATAATACCTACACATATATGAAAGGAGTTACTAGATATTTGCTCTGTTACATGGAGCAAAAATAAACTCATTTTTAAAAGGCATATAAATTAGGGGATAAAAAGAGTTCTTGGTTTAACTCTAAGATCTGAAACAAAATTAAAGAATCTGTTTTTTTTAAATGCTTTGAAACCAGCTCATAAAGAAAGAAAAGAAGACTAAATTTGGAAGTAAATCAAAGGAATAAAGTAGAGCAAACTGGTTATGTGAAAATGAAAATGCTAACCATCTAAGAATGCGACCTGTCTGGCTTCTTTTAAAACCACAGAAATATGTGGTTTGCCGATGAATTCAGTCTGACATTCAAAGCTGAGAGGCCCACACCTGGTGGCAACAGGGTCCGCGGGCAATCTGACTCCTCAACCAGACTTCCCACACTTTTGGTGAACAAGTGAGGTGGCAACAACAGCTGGAGTGTCGTTGTGGAACAAAAAACATTTGGGGGGAAACATGTGCAGATGTATGCCGGCCATGAAACTATGTGTTTACTGAGACATTAATTAGAAAACAGAACCGTTGCAGAGAATTTGAAAAAGATTTGGCAATAAGATTACATTCGTGAAACCAAATAGCCAATACCATCCTCCTCATCTTCAAATAATGCATTTTATTTCCCAGCATGTTTCCTTTTTAATTCAACAAACTCCTATCAGTGTGCTAGTTGTGAATATGTACAGTTCTTACATGATAAAGGTTTGGTATAGGAACAAAACTATTTTTTATATAAGTTCCTTGTTCTGGATTTTATTCTTTTTAACATATTTATAATTTCCATTTGTTCTAAATATGCTACATTAGAAAACTTATGAGTCAGTAAGATTTACAATGAAACCTACTAATTCTGCTCTTAGAATTATGCAGTAATGTGTTTCTGTTTACTGTCTTAATGAAGATTTGGCCATAAATATTAGAACTTAGCATTCATACTGATATAAAATCCAGTCAGACTTGTCATCCTATTGGTACAGTATGGTGATAAATACATGCTTTACAGAAACAAAGGTAGGATCCCATAACCTAAGCAGTGGGCTAAAAATATTTACTTTCCTACATATTTACTCAACAGTTAGTATGCTTTGTTATCCATAGTATTTGTACAGCACCTTCAATGTACCAGTTACTCCCTGAGGACATTTGCTGTTTTATTTTTAAAGTCTTTACATTTAAAGCAGATTTAGGTTCCTAGCAGATTGAGAGGAAGATACAGAGATGTCCTGTCCACCCCCTAAGCCAACACTTGCACAGCCTCCTCCATTATCAACACCCCACACCAGAGTGGGATGTTTCTTACAATTGGTGAACCTGCACTGACACATCATTACCACCCAGAGTCCATAGCTTATATTAAGGTTCACTCTTGGTGTTGTGCATTTTATGGGTTTGAAAAAATAAGTAATGAAATGTAGCCACCACTATATTATCATATAGACCATTTTAACTGCCCTAAAAATCCTCTGTGCTCTGCCTATTCATCCCTCCCTCCCAACTTCAATGGATTTTTAATGCTTACAGTTACTCTTCAGTGGACATTATTAATTCCATTTTGCTGATGGGGAATTTAAAGTGTGGACAAGTCACATAAGATTCAAACTTTATTATACATGACTTTTCAGTCTGTTTTTTCTCAATCTCTTATGGCTCTTTTCAACCAGGATTCCAAATAACAGCTTCATTGTTTTTTGTTTTTTTTTTCTTTTTTTGATTCTGTGCTGTCATCACTGTTAAACTGAAATGAACTTTACTTTCTCATTGGAGAATAGATTTTTGGCACTATGTTCATTGGAGATAATATAAATCTTGCTTAATATTTTAGAGTGTCATCTCAGCTGTCAGATATATAACCCAGCTCTGACCCTCCAGTGTTGTGCCCTTCAGCCTGCTGCTTAACGTCTGTCTCTGTGCTTTCAGTATTTGCATCTATAAAATGGGGGCAATAGTTTTCAAAGGTGTGTTTTAATATTTAAATGACACAGTTAATGTAACCACCTAGCACAATCATTATTATAATATCATTATCATTATATATCATTATATGTATCATTGTGTAATCATTATTATAAGAGATAGATGGAAATGGGTATAGTAGTTTTAATGCTTACAGTCTCTTGTTCTTTCCAGCTATTGGTTTTTAGAGTAGGCTATTTAAAAGAGGATTCTGGTTATACTTGTTATTGGGAAATCATTTTATTGTTTGCTACAGAAATGTTGGACTGTGAGATAAGGAAGTGCTCCATTTTCTTCCTTAAATGAACACTTTTTGGTTTGGGTATCTCCAAGAATACTATAAAAACTGAAATGTTAGCACGTTGTTCTATATTATTTATTTTTATGTTAGCCTACAAGTTTTGCTGGCTATGAACAAGAAAGTACAAGGAGTTAGTTTCCAAATATCTCCTTTTCTAGCACAGTTAAAATTGAATCATCAGTTAATATTTCACTTACATTTTATTCTTATAACAAAGTAGTAAATATTATTCAGATTATAGTGGTTTTTAGTCATATTTAAGTGTGATTATTTTTAAAAATTAAAAATTTTAGCCTTTACATTAAAAAAGGAACCTCCAAAAATATATATTTGCATTTTATCAGAACTGTGGACTGTACTGTTATAAGCATCAATTAGATTTCTATACTATGACTTAGGTGAATTTCTGTTTTTAAAGGTTAAAATACTAGGAATAAAATAGCTTCACAGATTAACATTCAAATCCATTACAGTCACTATCTGATTTATTGCTGAAAACAATTTTACAGAAATTTTAAAAGAAGTAATTATAATATCACCCCTTTGTAGGTGAGAATACAGAGACACAAAGTAGTACTGAGTGACTTGCCTGGAAAAAAAGCCACTGGTGGTAAATAAATGTTTATCTTTCTGATTTAAAGTCTTCATACTTTTTAACACACCAACAAGCAGAACTGTCTTCTGATTACACATCTTTTCTCTTCCAGAATATCTGGTACAAGTCATTTAGCCAGAACCAAGGAGTTCCCATTTTCAATGTCTGTACAACAAAGGCATTAGGCATAACTAACTGCTATCACAGGCATCTTTAAATGGGCTTTGAAAGAGACAGTTTTGATACTGTAACAGAAAACATCACAGAAGCAGAAAACAGTATTTTATTTGATGAGTTTAACAATATTTGAACTAATAAATTAGCTGTCATCCTTGCCCCGTGTGGAGATAAGGGGGATGAGGACATGCAGATGCTTTTTTTGACATGACAATTTGCAATTATCCCACGAAAAAGCACAGTTGTACTGATTGATGAAATATTTTAGAAAGAAAAAACGGACTTAAATGGAAGAATTTTATTAGGTTTTGAAATGACATTGCTAACAATAGGGCTAGGGGAAAAATAAACATGGAAACATTTTAAGTAGATAGTAGGGATGCAACCTAATACCAACAACCTAGAATGTCCTTGCTGTTTTCACTCACTTTTGCGTCATATATGGGGATGTAAACAACTTAATTCTATGGTTATTGTTGCAACCTTTTCTGCTTTGTACTTTGATCAGAAATAGTGTCTGAACTAAAAATGAGATACCTCTGAGACTTCAGTGGCTTGTCATAAAAAGATGTTATTAAACATAAAAAAATGCAGTAACTGCATACTCTGAGCTAGAAAGACACTAGAGTGATAAAGAAATGTACAGTAATATCAGGATCACTCTGATCTTGAACATTCATTTTCAAGTTGAACAAAGTTTTAGAATCAGCCTCCTTTGCTCTTAAGTATTCACATTCAAGTTATATAATCAGTTTTACCATCCTATATTTATTTTCCGGACCAGTCAGATCACTGGTCTGGAAAATAAGGCATCATGTCTTTTCCCAGGGTCTGAACTATTAGCTAAATCATCCTCACACAGTTCAGTGTACCTAAACAGTGGTATAAGGCTGCAAAACTGATGGTGGAAAGCAATTTCTAACTGACCCTTAAGGCAATTATGTTAGGGCTAGAAGCGTGATGTTTGATTACACCTAGTATCATTTTCAATTTAAATAGCTATAAATTACTCATACCTTTTTTTGAACAGCAACGATTTTTTAAATCAGTGAACTCTTCTAAGAATTGAAGAAATGTCCATATGTTTATTATGTGCCCCATGAAACAGTTTCTTTACATGCTTTCATTATTTCTTGGGGCCTTGATTTTATTATGTGTAAATGTATTTTTATCTTTTTTACTAAGATATCCTATAAAACAGTCAAGTGACTGTGATTTAAGACCAGCCAGACATAAATGATAAAATAATCATTTTGTGGCATGCTTTAAGATAAAGGTAGAGTTGTCTTAAAATATGAACAAATGTCATATTTAATCCTGCTAATATGAAAACTAGGAGTACCAGGTTCATTTTACACAGTCCCAAAGGAGACCTCAAATATCCAAATCCAATTAGAGCTTTCCGTTTCGCTAGAGACTTCAGAAGGCAGAGAAAGATAATCTTGGCAGCACCCTGGGAGTCCAAATACTCCTAACTAGGCAGGGTGTATTAACTTTTTTTCTGGGCACAGAGGAGTTTGGGATCAGGTAGGAAAGGCAGACAGGTATACAAAGCAGCAGAGAAAGGTTGGAGCAAAGGAAATATGGAGCATGAGTTGCCTAGCAAGCAACAAGACCTCTGTTGCAGTGGGAACACTGGTACGATTTATACCTCTTACAAATCCCATACTAAGTTTTCAACAGTTTGTCAATAAAAAGTGCATGACATACTCTGATCTGGGTGCAAGCAAGAAGATTCAATATCACGGTCTCCTCATTGAGCAAGCATTTCCTGTGCATCTGCTATGTGCTAGATATGTACACTTGACTGAAAATACAAATGTCAATAACTTATGGTCTCTTTCCTTGAGAATCTCACAGTTTAAAGTAAGTGGCATATTTGTAGATAGTTCATCAGCTTACAATGATAAAATACAGAAACCATATTTTAATAATAATAAAATGTGAAAACAAGCTTTTATGCATGCTATAATTTTGCATATCAAGTATTTCTAAGAAAATGTAAGCTTCCATGGCCATTTTTCTCAAATAGATTGGCACCGTATTTTGTATTACTTAAAATTTGTTATTTGATTAGTTCTATTAGCCATAGGTTTTATGTATGTCCTCACCATTATTGCACTTTATTTTGTACATAGTGAGATATCTGTCATATATGAAAAGATATGTTACCAGAAAAGTGGAAATGTTATTGAAATTAAATTTCTGTATTCCTTTCTTTTAAAAAATAAAAACTATGTATATTATATATTCACACATACATATATACATATATATTAGTTATAAAACAAAATACATAAATGACATATTTTTGAAGAAAGATCAATATGATTTATGGGAAATATTTAAAGAAAAAGATGTCATCCTGACATTGTCAAGATAAAGTTTATTCTTGGTTGGAGAAGACAGGGAAGAGAAAGGAATCAAAGATATCTTCAACATAGGACTGCAGGAGGACTCATGAAATGATGGTGTAGATGCAAAGAACTTGAGGGAGGCAGAATGGCTGTCATCTTTGAAGAAGGAGATAATATATGAAAACTTCCCGTGTTTAGTATGGGGAAATGCTGAGAGAGATAAGTGGGAGTATCTTGTAGCTGTTGAATTAAAATGCAGAGAGAGATCAAGGATGTAGGGGAAAAAAATGTAAATCCCCAGGGATAATAGTTGAACACAGAGAGTGAATGATGTCTAAGGAGAAGCACAAAGGCTGCTTGCTGACTGAGGCACTTTAGGGATGCATTAAATGTTGATTACAGCATAGCCTGAAGTCTTGCCCATGCTCTGCTCTCCAGGCCCTGTTCCAAGATGCAGGGCTGGTTTCACACGGAGGAGGGGATGCTTCTTACAAATTGGTGCAAAGCTTTCATATGCTCACTTACTTCCATGCCTACAAAGCTGTGTCCTCTCAGAGAGGGCACATTTTTCTAATACGTACAATGGCGCCGTATCAAGGACATATATACAGTGGTGCCATGTAAAGGCTATACATGCAGCCCTGATGGCCTGGCTCCAGGGTTGTTGTGACTGCCAGTAAAAAAAAAAAAAAAAAAAAAAAAACAAAACATTGCTTGGCCTTTGGCATACAGTAGGTCATCAACACATGGTGTCATAAAATGTGGAACTGACACTAAACAGAATCAAGTGACTCTAGCCATCTGTGCTTGTTCAAAAGGTAGTTTATGGGGCTTCCCTGGTGGCACAGTGGTTGAGAGTCCGCCTGCCGATGCAGGGGACACGGGTTCGTGCCCTGGTCCGGGAAGATCCCACATGCCGCGGAGCGGCTGGGCCCGTGAGCCACGGCCGCTGAGCCTGCGCGTCCGGAGCCTGTGCTCTGCAACGGGAGAGGCCACAACAGTGAGAGGCCCGCGTACCACCAAAAAAAAAAAAAAAAAAAAAAAATATATATATATATATATATATATATATATATATATAGTTTATGTAGTTAAAAGGCGAAACAGTCGATGGAGTGGATCATGACCAGCTTTTTAAAACATACCGAAATAATATAGAATTGGAAATATCAAACGATGGTAAATGACAGAAGGGTAAATATTTTTTTATGAAAAAGTTGTTTCACTCTATTTATAAATATATCCAGTCATGGGGATGTATGCATTTCCTACCATAGGCAACTGTTAAAAAAAAAAAAAAAAAAAAAAAGAAGTTTGCAAACCTTAACCTAGGAAATATATAGTAAAGCAGAAGAGTTATGACAGTATCAAATTTTCTAACTCCACTTCCAGATCACAGTTGGCTTTGCAATCTATATGGTCTGGGATAGAGGTAATTATGTTAGATCACTCAATATGGGTGTCAAAGTATAGTTAATGTTTCAAGAGCAAAGGGTCGTTGTCAGATTTATGGTCTATTCCAAAGGCTTATGGTTGCCAGAAACCTGATTTAAATATTTACTATGGCATTTGTGTGATAATTTTAAACTCTAGATATTATTTACAACATATATAAAATCATAAACTGCCCATGGGCACAGATATAGTTAAAAAAGTCTGAATAACTGTTGTAAAATTTAATAGCGTTAGAAAAATCATGGTGCAAGGAGATGCTTTACAAAAAAGCCACATTTTTATTTCAGTGAAATAATTCATATGAGGATATGCCTCCAAGTAAGCATCTTTCTTAAAAGGTGTCAGAGATATTTCAAATAATTAGTAAGCAATAGGAGGTGGGATTCATCATTGTGTTTTTCAGGATGTCTCACTTATTAAACTATGGATGTTATCTAAAGTTAGCCAGTATTCTTCAAAATATGATTTTGAATGGCTGTAAATTATCACATAATTCAAAATATTTGTAATGGGTATTTAGGCGCTTGCTTATTCTTACCATTATATAACTTCAGTGAAAGTTCTTGAACTAAATTTTGTCGTATCTTTGAACCTTAGAATTATTACCTAGAAGGGAAATTCCTGGGGAAAAAGATGTTGCCATTTTTTCAGGCTCTTGATTTAACAGTGAATATACTTCTGTTAGCAAGATATGTGAGTGCTCCACCTCTGGTTCAGTATTCTCTTAAGTTCCTCTATTTTTTTCTTTACAGTTACGGGAAATTGTTGAAATGTTAAAGTAATGTAAAAAGAGTTCAGACCAATAAAATCAAAGGGAATACAAGTTGAACTCCATTACTTCTGTAAATTGCTATTTTTTGAAAAAAAAGGTCATGATACCAGGTTGCCCACCAGTCCATACACTGTTCTAATACACTGTTCTAACACTTTTCCCAAGAGAAAAACAAATCAAAAAATCAGAGTGGAGGCAGAATCGGAGTAAGATGTTATGGAAGATGTTCATGGATCTTTGCTTTTTCTGCCCTATTGCCCCAGTCTGGTTTTAAAACTTTAGTAGTAGCAAATAAGGAATACAGTGTGGGATAGTGTTGTAACCAATGACCATGGACTATTAATTGATCACGAAATAACAGCAAATCTCTAGCTTTAATAAAAATGGTGGTAAGAATTTTTAAAGGTATCATGCTAAATTTATAGATGATAATTGACCTTCATTTGCTCTTTGAGTTTCTTTATCAGTAAGGATAAATATTTATTTGCAATTTTATATGTTGAGTTTCTTTTGTGAATTATATACTCATTTCTAGTGTCAGAAACCTACAAAATATCCATTATAATTTCTGATTTCTTCTGTCCTGTGCATTATTTAGAAGTTTTGGGAGGTTTGTTTTTGTTGTTTTCTAAAACTTTGGATAATTTTAATTAAAAAATTTCATTAACCTTTAATGATGTTGATAACTAATTTAATTCACTGTTGTCAGCAATACTATTTTATATTATATATTTTGAAAAATAATAACGGGGAAACCTAATTTAGCATGAAAGAATTGAAAAATAAGGAAAAGTAAATTAGATTGAGGAATTTGAAAAATGAGCGTTAAACTCTTGCCTTCCCCCAAATTAAAATGTAACATAGAATTGAACATTAGACAAATACTGCTTTTCATTGTTAGTTTGATATCAGGATGAACTTGTTGGCTGATAGAGAAATAAGTTTCAAGTCTGTTGCCATTTCTTGCTCAGATATTAACACATTTAGGAATGGATAATACAATGAGCAAACCTAGGAGAAGTTGGTATTACCAATGTGGGCATCAGGAACAAATATTACTCAGGCATGAGAAATCTGTCAGAGCCTAAAGCTGAGTGCTGAGAAGTTATATAAATGTTCAGTGCTATACAATGCAACAAAAGCAAGCAAAATCCTAGTTTAGCTAAAAAGAAAATGCAGGCAAAACTCTGATAGCTTTTGCATTTCAGTAACATCTGCCACATCTAAATGTAGTGAATATAGAGGTGAAGGTTATGATCATAAATTAGGGAAGGCATCATATTATCATAACATATGTACTGTTGGATACCAAAGGTAATTCCAAATTATATTAGAATATAATGTGTAAAAGGATTAGAGTCAATTTTATGATAAAGTACTATGTATTTGTAGGGTAAATGTTTAAACTTTTAATAAGTGTAGATTGGCTATAGTTTTTTTCCCAAAATATTTTATCACATTGATGAAGTGACAAAATTTATGACATCTTAAAATTAAGGAAACAAGGTTTCATTAATAATTAAATCAGGCTGGCAGTAATGTGGGTATTTTTGATATTAAACGTGCCATCCCTATTTTCTTTGTCCTCTGATTTATTTTCAAGGTTGCTTTAATTTAAAGTTTAAGTGTGTTTATTATTAACAAAATAGTTGGATTGCAACTGTAAACTAATCTAACAAGCTGTGTCTTATAATGGGGAAATATGAGTCTTTTCCACTTAGCATAACAGTTGATATATTTGATTGATATTTTTATTCCATCAAAATTATTTCATGTTAGCTATTTTATTTTTACTTATAGTTTCATTTTTTCTTTTAATTTTTTCTTAATCAGTTTACTTTTCATCCCCTTTCCTCTTGTTTTTTTTAAAAATTAAATTGTAAATTCTCAGTCCATTTCCTTTTTCTATTCATAATCAAATTCACATTTTTGTACTTTACCAAAATTAGGTGCACATTTTGTATTTTCCTTTCTACAGTGTGCTTTACTTGCCACTGTACTCTATCCTCAGCCTGACCACGGTAATATGAACCCACTATATCCAGACTCTTAGGTTTTCCTTTCAGTAAATTTTTATAAGAATCCTAATTATCTTTTATATTGCACATTCATAATCATACAGTCATCATTCATTTGAATTTACATATTGCAGGATTTGCTGTCTACCATTGTTACACCTCCATCTCATTTTCCCTTGTTGAGCTCTGTCTCCTAAATTCATTATTATTTGATTCAAAGGTATCTCGAATGTTTTCTTCACAGAGTGCATGGGTGATCTACTCGTTGAATCCATGTATTTCTACAAATGTTTTTCATCCTGATGAGTAAAAGATTTCTTTGGCTGGTTAGAGAACTAGACAACTGGTCTCATAGTCATTTTATCTCAGTGACTTACACATGGTATCCTACTGTCTCTCAGTTATATTAGCAAGAACCTGATACTATTATAATTGTTTTTCCTTTGTAAACTGGCAAATTCTTTTGCAACTGAGAGCTTGTTACTGAACCAAACTTGGGTCTGCTTGCCCGAAGTGTAGCAAATCCAATCTGCTGACAGCAGGTTGTGGTGAAGGAAAGTACAGCGTTTATTGCAAGCAAGAGAATAGGCAGCTCATGCTCAAAAGACCTGAACTCTCTCATGGCTTTTAGACAAGGGTTTTTAAAGATAGTGTTAGAGGAGAGGGTCATACGATGCACAATCAGGGCTTCTGTACACAGAAAGGCCCCCCCACACAGTCCTGCTTGGTTTATGTCCCCTCTTTGATACTCATCAATCCTGAGGGGAACAGGGGTAGGACAAGAAGCGGATAGAGAAATTAATTGTAAACTCAGCAGGGGAACTCAGTTTTAGGGGGACTCGGTTTCAAGTTTGTAAGATTTTTCTATCATGGATTTGATTTTCCCCTGGAATATGTATTATTTAATGATTAGAAACAAAAATCAATAAAACTAGTTTCTCAAAAACTATTTCATGGCCATCACTCAAGCACCAGAAGGACTATATATAAGAGTATTATTCATTTTTACTGTTACAGTTGATAGATACAATGAAATGAAAAAACTTTAGAATAGTTAATTTATAATGTGAAATAAATGTATGAGGATTTTTGTTTGTATCAAACGTTTGTATCAAACGAACAAGAGAAGTGGTTTCCAGTGTCTAGTGATTTATTTTTCTCCTGTTTGCCTACTCTGCTTACACTTGGTTTTGCTTGTTTGCTCTAAAATGTGTGTGTTAATAATTCCTACCAAGAATGGACTAAAAAAGTAACAGTAGTATAAAATGAGAATATTTTCTTAAGTGCTACATTTCCCTTGGAAAATAAGTAAATGCAAAAGCAGCAACAGAGACCATCCTATACGTTTTTTGTTTGTTTGTTTGTTTTTTCCTGGCTTATATAGCCTTTGCAAAATCTGTTCCATAGTCAAAGGCACACTTCTTTCATAAAATTTTCAAGTGATACTTGTTGCTTCAAACAATGAAAAAAAAACACATTTCCACTAAATAATTTTTTTTCAAATAATAAATACCCAGCACGGACAATTTATTCTTATGTAATTCTACTTTCTTTACCATGGTAAATTCTAACATTTTGCATTTGATGTGTCTGACTTTTCCTTTACTAAATTGGACTTATTAATTTTACAGTTATGGGAAACATACATTTTATACTATGTGTTTTATAATCAACAGTGGTAACGTAGGAAGTATATCTTCAGCACTGGATTTATTTTTTTCTCTGTCTTCTTAATAATTCTGCATATGTCAGTATGTTTATGTGGAAGGGTGGGTTATGTGTGTATCATACTCATATTCTGGGCTGCACTTGAAGAGTCAGGTGCAGAAGAAATTCCCAGAGGGGAAGAAATATATAATTCCAAGTGTCTCCTTTGATACCTTTCCTTGTCTTGTATAGCGGTTGGTAATGACAGTTCCAGTGTGGAAACAATAACTCCATTACTTTTCTTGACTGACTGAACCAATTCTGGTTTCATTGCAGCTCTCCTTTTTTTCTTTCCCTTCTGCTGACCTTTTTCTCCCCCTTACCTCCATGACTATGTGTTTACCTTCATATTACCCAGAAAAATATAAACCATAGGAAGTCCATAATTCAGGGGGCTCGTAAGGATGATTCTTCTAAGTTCATTAAAGAATGCTGGATATGAGAAGAGAATTACCAGTGTTACTGAAAACAAATGAGCCCAGGAGACTGCCTTGGGGAGAAATAGGAAAAAAAGCGTGTGAGTTGCTCCATCTTTGACTTAGAGGGCCTGTTTCACAAGTAATCACACAATGGTTATAGTCATTTTAGTGTTCAAATTTATGGAGCAATACTGGCAATCATGTCCAGAGGGAAAATGTGTATAAGAGTGATGCTGCTGTTAAAGTTCTCTGGCTTTCAAGTTGTTATAATCAATTTGAGCCCAGCCAATAATATTTCAAGTGCTAGAAAAAGAAAGGGGAATATTTTCTCTTTTTTAATTATTTTCCCTATCTGTGGTCAATAGATTGAAAAATGGAAGAAAAACTAAAATCTTATTCAGATTCTGGAATGCCAGTGACCTATAAAGCTAGTAAAATTCTACATTATTATACAGGAAGTAATATAATTCTATGCTTTGTTGCCAAAAACATGTCATTACTAGGGTACTCAATATCACTCTTGAATTTGGAGAATTATATACCCACTACTTATGCCTTGTTTAGAAGCACACTTTACAAAATACACCTCACTCTACAATACAAAGATATAACTTGGTCTTTAGAGCCAGGCATTCTTAAATATAAAAACCACATCCAACAGATTCTCTAAACTAGCATGATGTAATGCATCTGGGGTTTAATTTCCTAATAAATAGAATGGGGATAATATCAATTATTGTGTTATTGTAATGATTAAATAAACTAAAATGAGCCATCTAGCAGAATGCCTGAAAAATGTTTCCTCTCTTCTTTCAGATTATTCGGCATAAATCATGCTGATCTAGTTTTTAATGTAAGCCAATAACTAAATATAAGCCAATAACTAAATCAGTAACTAACCATCAACCATAGGAACAAGCTGCCCAAAAACATATTGAGAGAAGATATTTCTGGTATATTCATCTGTGTATTATTTTAAAGATTTGTGTAGTTTTCCAATAGGCTGGACTGAAGCAAGTGGAACCCCAAGAAATTTTCTGGTCAACACTGAGACCAAACACAGGTTAAGGGGCTTCCTTGGTCCTTTCTCTCTACCCTCACATCCTAACCTCTGGACTTTATCACTCAGTTGGTTGGAAGAGGCAAACTCAGTAAGTAGAAGCTACAAAGAACAACAACAAAAAAAAAAGGAAGAAAGAAAAGAAAAAGGAATAACAAGAGAGTGTATAATGCCCGAGGCAAAGTTCATTTAAAGTACTGAGATCAAAGCAGGAGGAGTCAGGAGAAAGGGTCCACCTAGAGATAAGGGCAAAGGAAGACAGCAGGCTTGTTCCCTGCACTGGAGCCTAGTAAATGCCAGGCTCTTGCTTCTGACTCACCCTCTGGAAAAGAAGGGAGTCTTGAGCTCCACCTTGTGTTTAAACAAGTTATGGCTTCATGGTTGACTATCCAACTGTGGATACTCCCATCTGAATGTCCTAAAGGCACCTCAGTCTCTCCATGCTCAAAAGTGAGTTCACTCTCTTAACCCCAAAGTAAGCTCCTCCTCTGCTTCTCTCTGTCCTCGTGAGTCAATGTAGCCAACAAATCCCTCCAAGTCAGAACCTGGGAGTCCTCACTTCCTCTCCAACTAACTCATATCCAGTTAGTCTCCAAGCCACAGTAATATTTTAAAATCATTTTATTATGAAAAATTTCAAAGTCACAAAAATAAAAATAAGAATGTAAAGACCCAAGGACTTCCCTGGTGGTCCAGTGGTAAAGATTTTGCCTTCCAGTGCAGGGGGTGTGGGTTCAATCCCTGGTTGGGGAACTAAGACCCCACATGCTGTGCATCATGGCCAAAATAAATAAATAAATGTAACTTTGAAAAAAAAATACAACCTTAAAAATATATATATAAAGATCCACATGTTAGTCATTATCCAGATGACACAGTTTTCAGTTCATGCCTAATCTAGGTGACTCCTACCCACTTTCCTTTCTCTCCCCAGATCACTGACTTTTAACATGAAAATATTTCTGATCTAGCCCACCCTCCCCCCTTTCTCCTTGACTCTGTTTTGTTAGTTTTTCACGTCTTACAGCGTTTTAGCAGGTCTACCTGGATCTTAGCTAATTTTCCTTATATTTCAAAAATTGTTTTGAAATTCAAGTCCAATCAGACTTCTCCACTACATAAAATCTGATGATGGCCATCCTTTACCCACTGAATTTAGTCTTAAATTCTTAGCAAGTGTTTTCCCAGTTTAGACCATATCTGTCTGCATAGATTCTGGCCCTACAGCCTCTACCTTCATGGCTGGTGTTCCACAATATAGTTCTCCTCTAAAGTATGATGCTTCTGCAGGCTTCAGGCATTTGGGTGAGTTCTTTCCTTTGTCTGAATGGATCATTGGGGCCCCTTTTGTTTGTCTGAATTCTTCTTATACTTCAGTGCCTGGCTCAAGCATCTCTCCCTCTTCTAAACCTTCTGTGCGAATAACCTTCTCCCTTTTATCCTGAAAACTTGCTGAGGAAACCGTCTCTTCTCTGAGTTACTAGTGTACCGCTAAACACCTCATTTATTTGTTATACACACCACATCCTAATAATTTGGGTTTTTGCCTGTCTTCTTCAACAGCCATGGATCCTGTTATGTTACAGGCTGTGTGTATGCCTTTGTTCCTATAGTGCTCAACCTGGTGTGTTAGGCTTGAGCCAGTAAGAATTTTTGCTGAAGGAATGCTGAATATTTCTCCTTATTAACATTTTTTGATAATTTTTAAATAATTTACCTTCTCTTTAATGGTGTTATAATGAATTTTTCAAGTGACATCCTAATCTAAATATTTATTTTATAATCCCACAAGAAGTATTAAATATAGAGTCACAGAGAGTGGGTAACATAACTGCTAAATTGATTTAAACAATGGAAATAAGAACACAAAAGAAGCTGACATATATTTTCCTATATTGTACCCATTCAAAGAAACTTTCTCCTTGAAACTTAATTATTATGGAGTTAGACACTGAGAAGTTTAAAGCTATTTAAATAATTCAGATTTATATATTACTTCAGAAAGATAATTTTTTTGCCTATCTCCACTATATTGGGGGGAGAGAGGCAGTTACTTTCAGATAAGTGGTATTTCAAGGAACAAGATTGGAGTCATACCATTTAGGGAATTCGCCTATATTGTATATCCAGTCCAGAAGATTAGGAGATAGATAAGAAAATGTTTTTATTTCCAAATTCTTGATAAGGAAGCTAAGAGGTCAAGTGCTCAAAACTACATAGTAAGGAGAAACACAAAAATCAGTGTCAATCTTTGTTTTTTTTTCTTCCAGTTAATGTGTTACCCAAGACTTAAAAATATATTGGAGTCAAATACCATATCGATACATTAATTTGTTTTTAGAAACACAATCAGGTGATATAAAGTGGCTAATTTTCTTAGACTCGACCAATAACTCAGACCTAGTGAATTCTTTTCCTCAGTATTTTTGCATATCATTTTTGCAGTTATAGACCACAGGGATACAATCTTCATCATTCTCTGTGTTACCAATAACTGATCTGAGAGCACAATTTCTTTTAAAATTAATATAAACTTCTCCCAGTATGCAGTGAAGGGAGTCAAATTTTGAAATAAAAATGGAAACTTTTATTTTAATAAGAACTCAATTACATGCTCCTATGTTAACTTGCTTTAGAATGTGAACTCTGACAGCAGGGCACAGATCCTGACTTTTTGATTATTTTTTACTTATTTCCCAGTGTAGACATACTCACATTTGGGAACTGGGAAACTCCATAAATATTTGAGTAACTGAATGATTGAATCAAACCCAAAGTGTGTGAAATATTTTTCTTTAACTTGATTTAGGTTCTTGGGTGTCAATTTGTGAGATACTCTCAGGTAATTTTAATAAACTAGTCTAATTTATTTTGAATGCATACATAGGCCTATATGTTTGCTTTCTCAATATATATGTGCATATAGTCATATAGAGTTGCATAATATCTCTGTATACAGAATAGATAAATTAATAATACACACATGTTAATAAAGTATTAACTCTTCAACATTTTATATAATGGCCATTCATAATTTCTCTTACTTGATTATCATATTTTCAGCAATTTTCCTTAACTCCTCCAACATTTATACACTTTAACTTAGGGGTGACAAATGCCTAACCAAGTGCTGAATGTGAAAAAAAGTTTTAAATATGCTTTTCAAATTTAAAAAATTTTAAATCCTCTAAGTGAGGTATGTACTTCCTTATATCATAAGCCACACCACCTTCTATTGTTTGACACTTGGTGGAGTCAGACTTTAAGTTACCCTCCTGCCTGGCCTAAACAAGCTTTTTGAGAGCTCAACCTTTGCACTTACATGTCTCCAAGTAGTTGGCCTCTAAGGGGAGCTCAAAACTCTTCTCTTGCTGCTCTACCTTTCTACTCACCCAAGAATAAATCAGGTCACATGCTGAGAATTAGAACTTTCAAAGGGGCAAGGGATTGAATCCAAAAGAGGCGCCAGTGGGAAAATGGAAAGAGACCTGATGCCATAACATGAAAAACTGTTAGGTGAGAGCCTTGGCCTAGCTTTGCTCTAGACATTGGAGAAAATGATCTTGCTTCTTGTGGACTGACCAGTTTTCTTATGAACTGGTTTTTCCAAGCAATTGAAATGGTCTTGTGCCAAAAGTAGAGTCTGGGTCCCTGAACCATTGTTGGAGAAGCCACACCATCGACCTGAACACTAACCTTGGCCTCTGACTAAAGCAGCAAATACTCTTTTATTGTGCTGAATCACTACATGTTGGGATATATTTGTAGCAGTTGGCCTATTATAATTAATGTAATAAGTGAAAGTGATAGAACATATAAATATTAAAATAAAATTACGGAATAGAGATGTATAGTTTGAATATATTGAAAGGATAGGATTTGCAAATCTTACCTGACTGTCCATAGTAATCATTAAAAAAAAAAAAAGAGAGAGAGGAATTCACCTCTAGTTTTCTGTCATATACTAACTTCTATACTTATATCTATAATGTTTGAAAATGATTAAGTGGAAATAAATTTTACATTAGAGATAGAATACAAATAGTTTTTATTTTCCTTCTGAAATCTCTACCTCAATATCTTTTCTTCTCTCAAAATAGACCCATAATCCATTAGATACATTCTTACCTTATGTATTTGCTTTTTAAAATGATTCGCACAGAGGCAACAAGATGCAACAGTTAGGAGAACAAACTTTGGACCAAACTATTGGCTCTGTCACTAAATGGCTGTTTGACCTTGACAAGTTACATTTCCTCTCTATGGCTTATTGTCCTCATCAGTTAAGAGAATAATAATGGTACCTGCTTCCTAGAACTTATGTAAGGATTAAGTGAATTAGTATTTATATAACACTTAGGAAAATCTCCAACCCTTAGGTATCAATATACATGTTCAGTAAGCTGTGTTTAAATTAAATGTTATACAAATCATCCTTTTAAAATAAATTAACCTTAGTTTGATTAAAATGGAGAATAGAAATTCAAGACATTTTCCAAACTCAACTCGTACCACTATCCCCCTATGATTTCTCCCTGTGTCCCTGATGAGGGTTCCCTCTACCTTCAGAAACATCTCAATCACCCTTAGGCTTGCATGTTTGCCCAAAATTTTGCTTTCCTCTTAGTGATTTCCTTCTCTCTGTCTAACAAATACTTATTTACCTAAAATTAGCCAGTTCAGGTCTGTTAGTTTCCTAGGGCTGCCCTAAGAAACTAGCACAAACTTGGTGGCTGGAAACAACACAGATTTGTTCTCTCACAGTTCTAGAGGCCAGAAGTCTGAAATCCAGGGGTTGGAAGGTTCATGCTCCCTTCGAAGGGTCTAGGAAAGAATCTTTGCTTATGCCTTTCTAGCTTCTAGTGGTTGTTAGGTGTCCTTGGCTTTTCTTGGCTTGTAGCTACATCACTTCAGTTTCTGGCTCTGTCTTCACATTGTCTTCTCCTCTGTGGCTCCATGTCTGAATTTCCTACATAGTATAAGGACACCACTCTTGGGGCCCTGCTAATTTAGAATGACCTCATCTTAACTTGATTATATCTGCAAAGGTCCTATTTCCCAATAAGCTCACACTCACAGACACTGGGGATTTGGACTTGAGTATATCTTTTTGGGAGACACAGTTCAGCCCACAGGAGGATCTAATGTCTCCTCCAGCCCCTCATAATCACTTCTGAGAAACACTTGTTTTCTATTTCATTTATTTGAAAGATAATATAGATCTGATTTTTAAAAATGGTTTATGAACCTATATATATCTTTTCTGATAAATTACAGTATAAGAGTATAAGGGTAAGGACCATGGATCATCATGTAATTATTTTTGTATTTGTGTACTCTTCCATATACAGTACAATACATGTGATAATGAATAAATGAAGGGATGCAAACCTAGTAACACAAAATTCTTCTGGGGAGTAAGTGACAAAAATAAATGGCACATGATTAGAGTATATCAATGTGTAATCTCTGATTTTTCATTTTTAACTTATGGTATGCTTTGACTGATTATAAAAAGTATTATAATTTCACAAATAAGATATTCATTGACATAATAATTGAATTATTGCAGCATGCAGGCTTCTCTCTAGTTGTGGCACGCGGGCTCTAGAGTGTGTGGGCTTAGTTGCCCCGTGGCATGTGGGAGTTTAGTTCCCCAACCAGGTATCAAACCCATGTCCCCTGCATTGGAAGGCGGATTCTTAACCACTGGACCACCAAGGAAGTACCTGGAATGTGGATTCTTATTATTAACTTCTCTTATAAATAAACATCACATACCTAAAACTATTTAACAGGCAAAATTCCCAAAAGCTGATGGAAACTAGGAATTCATCTCAATTATATAAAAATAATGTTTTAAATTGATATGTCCACAGATGATAATGAGTGTGGAAATTTAACGCAGTCCTGTGGTGAAAATGCTAACTGCACGAACACAGAAGGAAGTTACTACTGTATGTGTGCACCTGGTTTCAGATCCAGCAGTAAGCAAGACAAGTTTATTACTAATGATGGAACCATCTGCGTAGGTAAATTAAACTATATAACTTAAAATTTGTACCTATCTCTTATTGCTTATACCTCCAGAGATTCAATAATATTCAAACCAAGTTCTGTCAGTCCTTGATTGTACCCCGTTGTTAATACTATCAAAAACTTCATTAATTCCCTTAATTCTCCAGTATGGTGTCAGTTACTATGGTATATTTATCCAAGGGTATAAGAAAAATATTTTTTTTTGAGAATATCAACCAGTTTACCAAAAAATAAATAAATAAATTGTGAAGTTATGAGATCTAGCATGGTGGCAAACAACACAATAAATATTTACACTTTAAAGTAATATATTAACTCTAGAAAATTATCATTGGTATCACCAGATATTGATGCTTATATAAATATGAACTCTGAGATGGGCCCTACATTTTCCTAGAAAGTGTTCAGGAAAGCATTACTTGTGAAAAAATTGTCCTAGTGCTTTTACTGCTGCCTGCCGAAAGTTTGTCACACTTAAAATCTGCATTCTGTTTTTCTAAACACTATAGTCCTATTTAGAAAATCATCTCAGATTCACTAAAATGTCTTCTGGAGGGTTATTAATTTCAATTCAATCCCTAAGTGAAATATTGTGAGTCTGAAGAGAGTATCTAGATTTTTTTTAATGTCCTTCTGTTGTATTTTGGTCACATACTTGATTTATCAGATCCTATAGTCTGAGAAAAAAATAATTGCATAGAAATTTCAGAGACAAATTCTCTGGAGCCAAAGACTTTAACTTTGAAAATAAATTATGAATCATCTTAATCATGGTTTCTAAGAAACTGTCCAGTTTACCAACAGCTAGTATAATTATGATTGATAATAATCTACAAAATTAACAGATGAACCAAGGTCCTGAGAGTTAATTACATAACCGGGGTAGATATGAGACTTGAACTCAGGACTGTACATGCAACATGGGCAGGAGTAAGGTGCTGCTTCTACTTTCCATAGTTAGATGAATGAGAGATGTCTAAATCAATATAGATCACCCTAAAGCCTTTGATGAGCTTCTAGTGAGGTTCTCATCAGTGAGCTAAGGAGAAATCTGGCAATGTTATCATTAACACACATGATAGTCAGGAGATAATGTTCAAAGAGAATTTATCAGTGAAATGTCTGTATCAAAGAAATTATCCTGTCTTGTGTACTTATGGTTCACAGCATTTTCTCTGCTACATAAACCAGGTAGATTTTATTCTCATATTATAGCCAAGGGAAATGAAGAGCTATTCCAGATTCACACATTTAGGGTAAAGGGAAGATTAGAATCACAGTCTTGTATCTAGAAAGCCATTGGTATTTCCACAGGAGTCTTAAATGGGTGGCCATTTAAATCTCACATGAATCTGGATCATGCAAATGCAGTGGATCAACTTTGCAAGGGCATAAATGATTTAAAATATGAGAAAATAATGCTATTTCTGTTGAATTATAATTTTGTCTTTATTGTTTGCAGCAAAAATTTTTATTGGATTATAGCATTACAATATATGCAAGAAATTAGAATTTTCCCAGAAAACCTAGTACCCCACTCTTTGTTCTTCTCAAACCTAAACTCTTGTCTCTAGTTTTAGAATGTTATATAATGTGTGCCTATTTTATCTATAGTAGATAAGTTTGAAATATGTACCTGTATAAGCTTTATTAGAAAAGTTCTAGTTAATGAAGAAATGCAACTTATGACATCTTAATCACTGGAATTTAATACAATTTTAACTGTGCTCTCCATTCCCTCTTGTCTCTAGAAGACATCTGTCTTTTCATCTGATAATGTTTACTTTTAATATGCCTCAGTTCACAAAGGGATATATATTTCTCTCTCTGTATTCCTTGAAAGTAAAGAATTCCTGTTTAGAAAATAATTAATCACAGATACAGAGAAAACACACACACAAAGATAATTGAAAGCCAACATTTTACGGGGTTGTAATATATTTGTAATATAAGACTCTTTCTCCCAGTACTCAATTATTATTGAGATACTGTGGAAGGACCCTGCAGTTTTGCTAATTCCCCTTTTAGCTATTTTAAGTAATCAGTAAACAATAACTTAGATTAAAACCCAATACCCAATATTGAGTCCTTCAATTTCTACCTGTTTTGTTTGATGGATTATTTGGTGAAAAAAGTCATTCTCTGGAAAATTGTTATTTCTCACCAGTTTTGTTTTCCTTAAAGATTAAACTTTTTTAAGAAGCAGAACAGTTATTTCTTTTCCTTTTTTTCCCCCAGTCCTATAGTAATTTTTCTTGTGCACTGTGATAATCCTCAGGGAATTTGAACAGAGAACCATAATTCTATTTCCTTTTTACATTAGTGTATCACCTTGTAGTATATTGTTTCTGATTTGAAAGTTTAGCTGATCCTTAAATTTGACATGTCTGGTAATTATAGTCATTAAGAACCTCTATAAAAACATAATGAGGAGGAACCAAGATGGCGGAGTAGAAGGATGTGCTCTCACTCCCTCTTGCGAGAACACCAGAATCACAACTAGCTGCTGGACAATCATCGACAGGAAGACACTGGAACTCACCAAAAAAGATACATCACATCCAAACACAAAGGAGAAGCCACAATGAGATGGTAGGAGGGGCGCAATCACAGTAAAATCAAATCCCATAACTGGTGGGTGGGTGTCTCACAGACTGGCGAACACTTATACCACAGAAGTCCACCCACTGGAGTGAAGGTTCTGAGCCCCTCGCCAGTATTCCCAACCTGGGGGTCTGGCAACGGGAGGAGGAATTCCTAGAGAATCAGACTTTGAAGCCTAGTGGGAATTGATTGCAGGACTTTGACAGGACTGGGGGAAACAGAGACTCCACTCTTGAAGGGCACACACAAAGTAGTGTGTGCATCGGGACCCAGGGGAAGGAGCAGTGACCCCAGGAGAGACTGAACCAGGCCTACCTGCTAGTTTTGGAGAGTCTCCTGCAGAAGCAGAAGGTGGCTGTGGCTCACCGTGGGGACAAGGACACTGGCAGCAGAAGTTCTGGGAAGTACTCCTTGGCGTGAGCCCTCCCAGAGTCTGTCATTAGCCCCAACAAAGAGCCCAGGTAGGCTTCATTGTTGGGTTGCCTTAGGCCAAACAACAAACAGGGAGGGAACCCAGCCCCACCCATCAACAGTCAAGTGGATTAAAGTTTTACTGAGCTCTGCCCACCAGAGAAACAGTCAGCTCTACCCGCCACCAGTCCCTCGTATCAAGCCTCTTACATAGCCTCATCCAGCAGAGGGCAGACAGAAGAAGCAAGAACTACAATCCTGCAGCCTGTGGAACAAAAATTACATTCACAGAAAGATAGACAAGATGAAAAGGCAGAGGGCTATATACCAGTTGAAGGAACAAGATAAAACCCCAGAAAAACAACTAAATGAAGTGAAGGTAGGCAACCTTCCAGAAAAAGAATTCAGAATAATGATAGTGAAGATGATCCAGGACCTCAGAAAAAGAATGGAGGCAAATATCGAGAAGATGCAAGAAATGTTTAACAAAGACGTAGAAGAATTAAAGAACAAACAAACAGAGAAGAACAATACAATAACTGAAATGAAAACTACACTAGGAGGAATCAATAGCAGAATAACTGAGGCAGAAGAACAGATAAGTGACTTGGAAGACAGAATGGTGGAATTCACTGTTGTGGAACAGAATAAAGAAAAAAGAATGAAAAGAAATGAAGACAGCCTAAGAGACCTCTGGGACAACGTTAAATGCAGCAACATTCGCATTATAGAGGTCCCAGAAGGAGAAGAGAGAGAGAAAGGACCAGAGAAAATATTTGATGAGATTATAGTCGAAAACTTCCCTAACATGAGAAAGGAAATAGCTACCCAAGTCCAGGAAGCGCAGCAAGTCCCATACAGGATAAACCCAAGGAGAAACATGCCGAGACACATAGTAATCAAATTGGCAAAAATGAAAAGCAAAGAAAAATTATTGAAAGCAGAAAGGGAAAAATGACAAATAACATACAAGGGAACTCCCATAAGGTTAACAGCTGATTTCTCAGCAGAAACTCTACAAGCCAGAAGGGAGTGGCATGATATACTTAAAGTGATGAAAGGGAAGAACCTACAACCAAGATTACTCTACTCTGCAAATAACTCATTCAGATTCGATGGAGAAATCAAAGCTTTACAGACAAGCAAAAACTAAGAGAATTTAGCACCACCAAACCAGCTCTACAACAAATGCTAAGGGAAATTCTCTAAGTGGGAAACACAAGAGAAGAAAAGGACCGACAAAAACAAACACAAAACAATTAAGAAAATGGTCATAGGAACATACATATCGATAATTACCTTAAACATGAATGGATTAAATGCTCCAATCAAAAGACACAGGCTTGCTGAATGGATACAGAAACAAGACCCATATATATGCTGTCTACAAGAGACCCACTTCAGACCTAGGGACACATACAGACTGAAAGTGAGGGGATGGAAAAAGATATTCCATGCAAATGGAAATCAAAAGAAAGCTGGAGTAGCTATACTTATATCAGATAAAATAGACTTAAAATAAAGAATGTTACAAGAGACAAGGAAGGACACTACATAATGATCAAGGGATCAATCCAAGAAGAAGATATAACAATTATAAGTATATATGCACCCAACATAGGAGCACCTCAATACATAAGGCAAGTGCTAACAGCTCTAAAAGAGGAAATCGACAGTAACACAATAATAGTGGGGGACTTTAACATCTCCCTTACACCAATGGACAGATCATCCAAAATGAAAATAAATAAGGAAACAAAGCTTTAAGTGACACAATAGACCAGATAGATTTAATTGATATTTATAGGACATTCCATCCAAAAAACAGCAGATTACACTTTCTTCTCAAGTGCACACAGAACATTCTCCAGGATAGATCACATCTTGGGTCACAAATCAAGCCTCAGTAAATTTAAGAAAATTGAAATCATATCAAGCATCTTTTCTGACCACAACGTTATGAGATTAGAAATCAATTATGGGAAAAAATGTAAAAAACACAAACACGTGGAGGCTAAACAATACGTTACTAAATAACCAAGAGATCACTGAAGAAATCAAAAAGGAAATCAAAAAATACCTAGAGACAAATGACAATGAAAACACGATGATCCAAAACCTATGGGATGCAGCAAAAGCAGTTATAAGAGGGAAGTTTATAGCTAAGCCTACCTCAAGAAACAAGAAAAATCTCAAGTAAACAATCTAACCTTACACCTAAAGGAACTAGAGAAAGAAGAAAAAAACCCCCAAAGTTAGCAGAAGGAAAGAAATCATAATGATCAGAACAGAAATAAATGAAATAGAAACAAAGAAAACAATAGCAAAGATCAATAAAACTAAAAGCTGGTTCTTTGAGAAGATAAACAAAATTGATAAACCATTAGCCAGACTCATCAGTAAAAAGAGGGAGAGGACTCAATAAAATTAGAAATGAAAAAGAAGTCACAACAGACACCACAGAAATACATAGCATCCTAAGAGACTACTACAAGCAACTCTATGACAACAAAATGGACAACGTGGAAGAAATGGACAAATTCTTAGAAAGGTATAAGCTTCCAAGACTGAACCAGGAAGAAACAGAAAATATGAACAAAACATAATGAAAAACTCCAGTACAGGGCAAGAAATGACCCTAGCAAAATTCTATATCTTTAGTCTATATTCAAATACTATTTTCCATGGATGAGGTAATTTCATTGCAGAAGGCTTTGAGTGAGATTTAGCATCCTGCCTATTTTCCTTCTCCTTGGAATCAGAGTAAAACAGAACGTCTGGTGCCCAGCTCCCAAGAGACCTTGTTCTAGACTCACATTTCACAAGTAGGGAAACTGAGGCATCCAATGGTAAAGTGACTCTCCCAAAACCAAATGAGTAGAACCCAAGAACTTCTTCACGTTTTCTGTGTGCTTAAGAGCACTGTTCACTACTTGTAATTTTTTATGTCCTATTGCCTTAGGTACCCTGATAAATACAGATTTTTTTTCTGGCTTTGAATAATATTAACATTCAATTTTGTTTTTGCAAATTGCTTCCACTACATTGTATCTTTTCTTTTCAGTGTATGAGTTAAACAACATTAGAAAATTCAGTTATTGGTGAAAATTATAAGAATTATAAAAATCAAAACAATCATATGATCATGTTTTGAAAGAAGATTATGATAAAATACTGCTGTGTTGGCTCATTGTAGACACAAAAACAAGCATAACCTTATTAATGAAAAAGTAGCTAATGAATTTTTTGACATGCAAAACAAGGAAATGTGTGTTATGATGTACTTATATTTAGCGAAATCGAGTTATTACTGTTGAGTGTTAGGTTGGTAGTGGAAAAAGTGGATCAGTTATTAAATATAGTTTGTCAATTGTAGCCTGACTGAAATAATTATACAGCAGCAATTTAGCTTTCATGAAAATGGGGGAAGGGGTTCTTTTTCTCTTTTACAGCTCTAGGAGTACCAAAACATGGCAATTTAAGGAGACACTCATTATCAATGTGTTTTCTCCAAACCTACATACTCACAGGGCTCCTGCTATTAAGAAAACACACAATATGAGTAGAATCACTGTACCTGATTTCCACTTACAATATCAGGTACCTACTATATCTTAGGCATCCCTCCAAACACCTTTACGTACATTTCCTCATTGGTTAAGAAAAAGAACTCTTCTGAGTTAAGAGTATTTTTATAATACTACCCAAGGTCACAGAGCTAATGAGTATTAGAATCAAGATTTGAATTAAGGTCTTCTACAGGGCCTTTGCCTGTAGGAAGGAGGATACATAGTGGTTTTATTAGATTTAATTAGGCCCTACAAGAAATTGCAAGAGATGTTAGTATGGATCTCAATGTAAAATGGCGGTCACATTAATTTTGGCTAAGCCAGTTTCATCCCTTTTGGGCCTGGGATACTCTTTCAGTATTTTATGAATCTCTTTATATTACTAGGTAGCAAGGAGGCATAGAGTGACATGCTAAGGATAGTGGAAGCTCTTTGACTACCCTGACACACAGCCAGTTGTGGTGGTCACACACTCTGTACCTGTTACTAGGTTAAACTCAGTAAGTTCTAATACTGAGGCCAAAATTGAGAAGGATATCAAATTCAGCAAACCTCATGTCTACATTTTAGTAAAAAGAGAAACAATAATGTAAACAAGGAAAGCATAAACAATTTAGAAAACATGTCTTTCATTAAGGATGATTGAGGTTTGAAAAACATTACTTTGGCAGGGTGATTGATATTCTTTTAGAATATTTGGAGTCAGAATATAAAAATTTGCATAATCTTAATCTCAAATGTTTATTTCCCAGAGTATGACCTCATTATTTTTACAGATTAACATTCTGTCACTTGGTGAATTCAGAAGCTGAAATACCCTAGTTGGTCCAAAGCTGACGTGCTGGGATAGCAGACAGATGAGCGGGTGCTGGGAGGGCTGGAACCAGAGGAGAGACCCCAACATAATGACCTCAGGGTATGGAGGATGCACAGGGGAAAGCTGAAACCGTCAAGAACACCAAGACTGTGTACATCTGTGTCCAAAGTGCACGAGGGAGGATGCAAATGGAGTTTGTAAAGCTAAGATCAGTATGTTGCTGAGAGATTGGGCTTAGGACAAAGTTCCCAAGAAAAGTTGCACTTTTGAAATTGGGAGAAATCAACGCTTCATTTTCAGTTAGCCATAGAAGGTATCCAAAAATATGAAGTGGGGGTATTCAGAGAACACAGCTTTCTTTCCCATGAAATAAGTTTTTCTATTTATGAAACTTCATGGATCTCTTCACACCTTCACTGGGGTATTATCCACATTTGGGTACTGCACAAATGACTTCTTCAACGCTGCTCCACAAAAGACTAGTCTTTTGCTTTCTCATATTTTTTTCTCACTTCATTGATCTCATGAAAAATAATAATTCTAGTCTGCCCTCCCACCTGACTTCTTTACTTCAGCCCAACCTGGAATGATTTTGCTAATGATTCTCCAGATCCCAAGAACCAACCTGCTATCACCTCCTCCTTTATTTCTGTCCTTTTTTTGTGTGAAGTGGCAGTTTATGAACACAAATATATAGAAATTCAAGGAAGAGGGTGAGGGTGCTAGGGCAGCATTTGTTTATTTAAAAGTAGAGAACTTGGACTTCTAGGCAGTACAGATCGTGACTATGAAGACTTGGCAGAAGAACAAGGGGTTTTCTACCTCTTTTTCAGGGAGTTAGTAGTCTTTCTAAGTCCAGTACCCTCACCTTCTTAGCTAATGGAAATTTCTTCAAGAACTGGCAGGAGACTTACTGTCAGTTCCAGTTTCTGGTGGTGTGAGGTTTAATGGTTTTTTTTTGTTTGTTTGTTTTTTTGTGCCATTATTGCATTTTTAAAATGAGAAATGAGGATCATCTACATTTCAGATAGCTCGCTAGATGACATTTTAATTGGACTTTGATTACTCCCCCTTATTATGGCAAACAGGATTGTGCCACTCTATGAGTCTTTAAAAAATCGAATTGTATATGCAAGATTACAGATTAATGCATTAATCTAACATAGAGAAGCTCTAAGATGTCAGGGCTAGGCTAGGAGCACAAAAATCTTTACATTAGTTTAAGCTAATGATCTGGACTCTTCAGTTCCTTGGAATCATTCCCTATTGGAACTCTGCCTACTGGCAGAGTGTTTATTCTGTATTTATAACTTAAGACATATTTCACTATTCATTATAATATGTAAAATTTTAAATTAAGAATATAAATTATGTGAGTTTATAACTTACCATTTTTATTGTAGCTTTGATATATAGCTACTGAAAATCTAAGACTTAATTCTGTACAGTTTGTTACTTTACCTTTGATGACCATGTATTAAGAATCATAGTAAAATATAACCTGAACAAAAGTAATAAGTTCTGGTAAAATTTTAAGGGAGTTGAATCATACATTCTGCTACATCTTAATTTTTAGGTTTACTTATATGGAAAAATGAGGCTTTGGAAAGAAAATAGGCTACTCCTTTTTGCCCTGCAGATTACTCTAAACTGAGTTGTTACAATCAGTTTAATTTAATACTAGAAAACAAAGAATTCTAAATGTATTTTTAAAATTAGATCTTTAATTAGGAATAAATATTACATCATCAATGATTGAAATTACTCTAATGACTTTGTTGATGAATCAAGCTATTTAGAAAACAATTCAAGCGTTGGTCTATGAATAACATTTTCAATATATTGTCAAAATGGATTGACCAAATCAAAGTTAAAAATATATATGCAGGGTTTCCCTGGTGGCGCAGTGGTTGAGAGTCCGCCTGCCGATGCAGGGGACACGGGTTCGTGCCCCGGTCCGGGAAGATACCACATGCCGGGGAGCGGCTGGGCCCGTGAGCCATGACCGCTGAGCCTGCGCGTCCGGAGCCTGTGCTCCGCAACGGGAGAGGTCACAACAGTGAGAGGCCTGCGTACCACACACACACACAAAATATATATATATATATATATATATATATATATATATATATATATGCAGCTAAGTTTGCTCTGTCATTTTCCAAATGATGGAATTTTTCTTGCTGTCTTGTAAAATTCTATATGAAATCACTAACTCTATGTAATACTATTATCAACAAGGTAGCAACTATATGAGCACTAAATTAAAATTTTAATTTTTCAAATATTCCCAGATATAGATGAATGCAATGAATCATTTGCCTGTGGAGATCATGCAATGTGTGAAAATGTGGATGGTGGATATTACTGCTCCTGCAAGGAAGGTTATACATCCACAGGAAACTCACAGTTCACACCTAATGATGGCACTTATTGCCAAGGTAAATTATATTATTATATTTTATGTATTATCAAAGCACCATATAAAATATGTACTACACGGTTGTGAAGTATCAAAGAGCTACATCTTCCAAGAAATGTGCTAGTATTCCTTTAGCTATAAAATGGAATAAGAAAAGTTACAGTTTTATTTAATGGAAAATGTAGACCACATGTTTTATGTAATTACCATACCCTATTTCCTTAGGGTAACTACAATATTCTATTTTCCATAAAATATTGCATTTTAATGAATAAAAATAAATGAATTTTTATTATGAATAAAATTTTAAAATAATGAATAATAAAAAAATTTTAAATAAATGAATTTTCATGAATAAAAGAAAAATGAAACTCAAATGATAAGAATGTTCTTAATGTCTAAATAAGTGAGCAAAATCAATGGAATCAATATAATTATCTTAGGAAAAATATTTTTTAAGACTTAATATATAATCTTTTTTTCTACAGAAATTGTGAATCCAGACTGCCATTTAGATAATATCTGTATTGCGGCGAATATTAATAAAACTTTAACAAAAGTGAGTAAAGGTATTGAATTAAAAATACGTTCTATTTTGACATTTTGGTTTCAGTTTAATTCTTTCCAAAGTCACTTCTTTTATTTTTTTTCTTTTATTTTTTTTATAAAATATGGAACGCTTCACAAATTTGCGTGTCATCCTTGCACAGGGGCCATGCTAATCTTCTCTGTATCCTTCCAATTTTTAGTATATGTGCTGCCAAAGTGAGCACTCCAAAGTCACATTTTTTAAAAGAGTAACAAGCAGTTGGTCTTCATGTAGAGTTGAAACTGTTTACATATAGAGATCTAAGTACTTGATAGGATTAATTTGAAAATCCCCAAAGTACTGAAGAAGACTTACATATTTAATTTAAGTTACTTTTTCACTATTCAGTAGACTGGAAAGTTATTTTCAACATGTAAAGAAATTGGATGGATAAAATAGTAAAAACACACTTTGACCCCAGGCCATTTTCAAATTCTAAGGAGACATAGCTGAATGCAACTAGATTTTGTACACCAAAGTAAATACTATTTTAAAGAGTAAACAAAGTAGGACATTCATAAAATTACTGTCCTGAGATTAGAAGTGTGAGTCTCACATGACTCATTAACAATGAGGTAAAAGCAAATTGCCATTTTATCATGTAAAAAAATTTCTCTGGTTAATTAAAATCTAATTCAAGTTAGTTATAATTTATTTTAATTAACTTTAAAATGATAAATTCAAACATGTATTGCCTTTCTGAAGTAAATTCTATGCCTTTTAAGCTATTTGCTAATCCTTTGTAAATAATTTCAGGTTTCATTGCTTTGTGTTATGGTTTAGGTGTAATCTGATAACTTATTAATGTATAAGAGAAAGAAAAAAACTCAGACCATATTTATCATGCAACATTTATTCTTGAAAAGATCTAGTAGTGCTTTAAACTGGTTTCCTTTCTCTGGGCTCATTTTTGTTCAGATTAGACACATAGAAGAACCTGTGGCTTTGCTACAAGAAGTCTATAGAAATTCTGTGAAAGATCTTTCACCGACGGATATAATTACATATATAGAAATATTAGCTGAATCATCCCCATTACTGGGTTATATGAATAGCACGAATTCGGCCAAGGACACTCTTTCTAATTCAACTCTTACTGTAAGTATGTTGAGCTTTAACTCATAATTGAGGCTTAAAATTTTCCTTACATTTGTGATTAATGTAAAAGTCCAACATTTTTAAAAGATACACTTTTTTTCAACAGGAATTTGTAAAAACTGTGAATAATTTTGTTCAAAAGGATACATTTATAGTTTGGGACAAGTTGTCTACAAACCATAGAAGAACTCATCTTACAAAACTGATACGTGCTGTGGAGCAAGCTACCTTAAGGCTATCTCAGAACTTTCAAAAGACCACTCAGTTTGATACTAATTCAAGTGATATAGGTAAGAAGCCAAGGTCAATTTCAAAGCAATTGAGTTTTCCAAACAAGCCACTCTCAAAAGAGAAGAAAAGTCTTTAAAATATTGCTAATTAAACTGGCAGTTGTTTTATCAATGTAGACATGAATGGTGATGCATATCACAAGAGTAGTTATGAATGAAGTGTGAATAAAAAGGATGAGTGCCTAAGATTTGCCACCTACTTATAGCCTCCACCTTTTTCTATCTCTGAACTGTTTAGCATTTAAATGCTCAGAGACCATTACTCCCTTGTCATCTCATGACTTGGTAGGATCTGTCTTGACCAATCATAGTACAGACAGATTTTCTGGATGTAGTATATTTCATTTTTTTAAGTTTAATTTTTTTTGAAGTATAACAGACAGAAAAGTGCACATGTCAAATGAATATAACTTGACAAATTTTCACAAAGTGAACATGTCTGTATAAACAGTACCCCAGAAGACCCCTCATCCCCCAGGCAGCCACTCCCTGCCCCATAAAAATTATACCATCCTGACTTCTAAAACCATACCATGAGCATAATTTTTAGTGTCTCTGCAATAGTCTATGGATAGATCATATTTTATGTAACCATTCCCTGTTTTTCTAATGTTGAACGTTGAAGATGTTTATTTTTAACGTTGAAATCCTTTGGTCGTATATCTTTGTCCCAAATGTAGTATATTTAAATTTCTCATTAGGAATCCTTTGCCTTTCGATAATATAAAGTAATTAGCATAGCAAATTGGAATGTTTCCTGCTTTATGAAATCTCATACTTAACACATTAAGAATCTGGATCAAATTGAGGCTGCCTGTAACGTTGTTCTGAGGAAACAAAGTACACTTTCTGCAGTAATCATTGCATATGCACCCCTATTATATTTCTGGTTGTTATCCTGCTGTGCACCTATAGATATACAAAAATCATTAACTCATCAGGATTCACCAGTTACTCAAAATTAAGGTAGCAAGCATTGTGACCATATATAGGAGCCTAAATTTCTATGATGTTCCTTCATGAAAAAGGTGAAAATGCACCAGGTAAGGAAATTATTACTCAAGAATTTAAGTCAATCACTCTGTATATAATAAATTATATTGTAGATATCATCCTCTAATACATTGTAATTGCTTGTCTGCTTTAGTAATTATGATTTATAGCTTCTTTGTGTACATACATATTTTCTTTTATTTTATTCAATAAAGTTAGAATTAAACCATGAATGCTATAGTGAAATCAAACAAATAAACTTGAATCAGGTTTTTAAATACAAATTATAATGTCCAAACATCATGTTCAGAATATGTTCATTCTACCTGCCGTAATTAAGAAGTTGAAATATAACAATGATGGATGAAATTGTCTCTAACTAAAAAATACATTGATTAAACTAATTTCAGAGAATTTATTATTTTCATGATTTTGTTTCAGCTCTCAAAGTTTTCTTTTTTGATTCATATCACATGAAGCATATTCATCCCCATATGAATATGGATGGAGATAATATAAAGATATTTCCAAATAGAAAAGCTGCATATCATTCAAATGGTAGGACTTTGACAATCTTATATACAATATTTCAATGTTTTGCAATAAATACCATACATTTGATTGTATCATATGTGCATATAACTTGTGTGGTTTTCTATAGAAAAATATTTTATGTTTATACACAGAATTTCCGTATTTATATTTGAGATTTTCATTATGATAAAAATATCTGGGTAGAATTTTAGCTGATTATACCTAGATCCTTCTTGTCCTCGATCCTCCAACTCTGTAACTGTCTAATAATGTTAAGATCCCAGTGGAAATATACAAAGGAACTGTGATTTTATTCCTCATTTTGCAGCAGTCAGATGCTATAATTTTCATAGAGTTCTTCTAATATTTCGTCTTCAGTAATCCTTCATATTCCTCCTTGTAAGACTGAATTTGGGATTGTATGAGGAAGATGAATAGAGGTAGTGTTCAAAAAGGTAGAAAGTTATTGTTTAACCATGGATTTCTCTTCCACTCATTTCTTAGTTTTTGTACACTAAAATCTTCAGCTAAAATAAAGGCAGGATTTCTTAAGAAATGGGACCAGAGAATGCTAGTACTAGCAAGTGACTTTACAGTTATCTAACCTAATGGCCTCATTTTATGGATAACGGAACTAAGGCACAAGAAGCTAACGGGTTTGTCTCTATGTACATCAACAGATAATACAGAACTAAGACTTGAAGAGAAGGAGGTAACAAAGAAATCAGCCCTGACCAGCTTTCCCTTGTCGCCTAACCACAGGCAAACTAGCAGCTGCTATTTTAATTTAACCATTTATCTGCTCTCATAGTGCAATGCACTTAGAAAAAAAAATCTCTGCTGATAATAGAATTGGTGCTGTTCACATATAGGTCAAATATATTAACTATAAAACATGAATTATAATATTTCCACAAAGCATTGTGGGTGGTCATACGTACAAACGGAAAATATATACAATAACACACATATGTCACTTTTACAGACATCACTTCATTAAAAAATATGTTGTCTTTATTGTTAAAAAGCTTGTTGCACATTCCCTCTCAGAATACCATCTTTTTAAAAAAAATTTTACAGCGCTAATGTGGGAATTTTTTTCTAATCCATTGATATTATCCTTTCCATTTTTTCTTGTCATTATTTATTCAAAAGTAAGAAACAGATGGCCATAAAAAACAAAAATAACTAAGCCATAATGCCACTGAACCCATGGCTCTTACCCCATTACATCATATTCTAATTAACCAAGCACACACGTAATATTTAGGAGCAAATCCAAAGAATGTGTTAAACTGTTGTATTTTCAAAGACAATTTGAGTAGTATTTGGAAGTTGAGAATAAAGACATTGAAAATACTTATCATAGTGACAGATGATGAAATTTCATGGAATTAATATCTCAAAGAGATCGTGTCTTAGTGTATGGTAGTTTTGTTACATTTCATAATCACGCATGCATACGCTGACATTTGAAAGGGACAGTAATATCAGCTCTCAAGAAAGCAGAGGGAGAAAATTTATTTTCCTCAAGGTTGAATCTTCAAAATAAGGACAAGTGTAAGAAACTGATCAAACCCACTCAATGATGTCTACATGTGATTATTCATTTATTGACAAACTTCCTTAATAAAAACATTCATTAGTTAAAAGCTGCATATTATCATTAGGAGGAAAATAAGAGTGGCACAGATGGATTTTTAATCTTTTTTATATACTGAATTTTAGTGCCTATCATTAGTGAATGAACCCCTAGTTTACTGAAAATAGGTACAGATCTGATATGAGAGTTAAAAGCTAGATCAGGCCTAGAATTAGTGAGAAATCATGGGAATTAAAATAGGTTCCAAATGATTTAAAAAGAATGAACAAATACTGGATCAATATTCAGAAAAAGATTAAAAAGGGATTTTGGACCATTCTACGTGGCATGAGTCTCCTTTTACCCAAAGTCAAAAATTGATGTTAAATAAATATTTTCCTTTAGAAAGTATCAGAGTGATAGATTTTTAAATCCATGTTATCTCTTTGGTGCTTCATTTGATTTTGGACCACCCACTACTACAACCTCTGAGAAGCTGCTGTTGCATGAACTGGTTCATCAGCTGGACTAGGTCAAGTTCCCCTAAGAGGTTTCCAGGTTCTGCTTCCATCCCTGGTCTGTCCATAGCAAATGCTGGGCTAGTTGTCATCTGGAGCCATCACAATTTCACTAGCCCAACCATGTTATACTAACATTATTTTTTTGATATAAGTTTTCTGGGCTGGCAGTTTAGGAAAATATGTAATGTATCTGAATTTCAGCAAGGCTCTTAGCAGTATCTTGGGGTGCCTTTTTATACTAAGATAGAAAACGTGAATAGTGACACATTTTTGCAACTTCTAGCTCACATAACCATATCCAAAGAATATTAGCTATTAGTGTGATATTGTGATGTGGATGGTTCCAGCATTATATCACAGACCTTTGTTTTTGATGACATTATCAACATTTGTATTAATGATTTTGATTAATTTATGCTTTTCAAATTATTTGCTGGTGTCACAAATTTGAGGGAAAATGAATATGATAGAGTTCTTCCTAATTTGTCCAAGTATCTAAAGCAAACATATAACATTTCTAGTTAATAAGTATAACAGTAATCATATTAATATAGCATCTTAAATTTTATAGAAGACTCTCTCGTATAATTTCATTTGGTCTCCACCTTATCCTAGTAAATAGCCGGAGGGAATATCACTACCATCATGTTATACATGAGAAAACTCAAGTTTACCCAGGGACACACAAGTAGGAGAAATGACTAAAACCAGAACTTCTAACTCCAAGAGTAAATTCTGAATATAAATTCCTCAATTTACTGTCCGTAATTCTGTACAACAGAGAAGGAATGTGATCTAAGTGACAACAGGAATTTTAAAAGATAATAGTTGTCCATGTTGAGTTGTTCACACACACTTAATATCAGTGATAATGAGCTGCTGATAATGATCTCAAAAACCAAGGCAATTTGAGATCCGTTAAAATAAGTGTAGTGTCCAGGCTAAGGGAAAAATAAGCATGTGATAGTCTATACTGATCAGGTAACATTTCTAGTATCTGGTTATGTGCTGATGTGCTACATTTGGGGAGTGTCAGATAAATGGCTGCCTCGAAAGGCAATAAATTCCCTATGCTGTGTTGGCATAACTATATGTCATGAATTTAAAGAGGAAGCATTTCAGTGGGCATGAGGTTGAACTCAGTGGCATCTCACAACTCTTTCAATTCTAAACTTTCTTAATACTGTAAATCTGTGATAATTTTCTCCCAATATCTTTCTAATTCATATATTCGCCCAGCAAAGTAGTAAGTCAAAATTTTATTTTTCAAGTGAATATACTTTACTCCTTGGTTCTTAGTCAGCACTTGGATGTAAATTTATCTAGGACTATTTTTCTCCTAAATATAGTCTGTGCCAAAGGAATGCTACAGTCCACAATCAGTTTCAGAGTCACAGAGGTCAGAGAATATGTCTTAATATGGTTGGATGATGTAAGCATAGATATATTATGACCCATATTTCAGTATCTGGGAATTTGTATGACTCCCTTTGGTCAATTTTTATGTTTATTTTAAGAATTTCACTGAATACACTTATTTGATTGACAGGCAGTGTTGCAGTTGCATTTTTATATTATAAGAGTATTGGTCCTCTATTTTCATCATCTGACAACATCTTATTGGAACCTCAAAGTTATGATAAAGCTGAAGAGGAGGGAAGAGTCATCTCTTCAGTAATTTCAGTCTCAATTAGCTCAAACCCACCCACATTGTATGAACTTGAAAAAATAACATTTACATTAAATCACATAAAGGTAAGTTGTGTTTCTGTTGACTATTGATTATAATTGTGAAGCATTCAGAGAAATGAACATGTTTTTGTAGTGTCACTTTAATTGTATGTGAGTTCTTGAGTTTAAAAATGCAAATTCAAAATTGAAATAAAAGAGTAAAGTGGTTTCAACTAATTTTTCTATAAAATATTTTTGTACTTTCAGTGCTCTTTAAATTTTATAATAAATACCAAAGAATTTTATGTATTTGATTATCTGAAATTAAGCTACATTTTAGTTTTATTTTTAAGTACATTGTTCATTTTGGAAGTCTCCAGCCCTTCAAGGAAGAAGTTATAAAAAAGTATTAAAGAGATAAATGTTACTTGTATCATGAGGGAGGTGTTTGGTTAATTGTCATATAAAATAATACTTGCAGGGATTTGGGTGCTGATTAAAATAAAATCATAGAGAAGTTCATAATATTTCATAAAGAAATTATCTGAGAACACTTTACTCTTTTATTGTTATTCTAAATCTTTATTCAAACCCATGTATAATTAAAACTATACAATAAAAAAAATGATTAGAAATAACTAAGTATTTAGGGTTTCTATAGACCTAAAAGTGAAGGGGAAACTCAAAATCATATTGTTTGCTGCATTTTTACAGTTAATGGTTTATTGGGCTTTCAATTGAATTTCAATCTTAGTACATAATTAAAGTGCCTCAGAAACTCTATTTGGAGAACCTTGAAGCTGGGCAATTGTATTTGCATGTTTATGGAAAACAGGGGATTAAAAGAACATATAGTCAGCCCTCCGTATCCACAGGTTCCACATCCATGAATTCAACCAAACACAAATGGAAAATATTCAAGGGAAAAAATTCCAGAAAGTTCCAAAAAGCAAAACTTGAATTTACTGCAGCCCGTCAACTATTTACATAGCATTTACATTGTATTGAGTTTTATAAGTAATCTAGAGTTGATTTAAAGTATACAAAAGGATGTGCATAGGTTATATGCAAATACTACTCCATTTTACGAAAGTAACTTGAGTATCCATGGATTTCGGAATGCGCAGGGGTCCTGGAATCAATCCCCTGTGAATATCTAGGGGCCACTCTATATGCTTCCATACGGTACAAATGTGTCACTGTAAAGACAGACATCTGATGTAGAGAGAAACAAAATGTATAGAAATTGCAAGTAAATAGTAGGTCAAACCTAAACAATGGTGGGCATTCTGTTGAGGGAAAAAGAAGGTGTGAAATGTTTTAAGAATGGAAACTAAATTTAGATATTTTCAGATGCTAAATGCAAATGACCTTTTGATACTAGAAAACAAACATTGTTCTTTTACATGGTCTTATGGTTTTTCTACAGTTTTTACCAGTGGAATGTTTTGGCAGCTGAAGAGGTGCCAAGGGCAACCCACTTCTCCCATCTCTGTTTGACACAGCAACAAAACAAAACACACATTTACACAAGAGTTCTTCACCATACTTAATGAGAAAACTTGATTGTCCTTAATCTTCTTCTCTGTTCAAATTATTTTCCCATTCAAAGCAATGACCACTCTGAAATTTCATCTCTTTCCTCTGACAATACATTTACCTAATCAATTGCTTCCCTCTCAGAATAAAATTTGGATACCATTTTATTCTCTAGGAAAATCGAAGTTATTTCATATGTAACACCTTCCACTTCCTGATTCCCTGATAATTGCAACTTCACCAACTAGTATATACTTCATTACTTTAGAGGAATATTAATTATAGTTGTTATAATAATACAGATAATAATAATGATAATAATTATAGCAACCAATACTTTAATAATGCTTATATGGAAACACGCTTTGTTCTAAGTTATTTACTTTAATTCTCACAAGAACCCTATGAGGTATGTACTGTTATCTCCATTTCACAGATGAGGATACTGAGACTCTGAAAGATTAAATGCCTTGCCCATGGTCACTCAGTAACAACTGGTAGAACAAAGTTTCATACCCACAGTTTTTCTCCAGAATCCATTCTTCCACAGCTAAGATACTCTCCTGCCTGATGCTATTCTCTGATTCACTCCCCCACCTACCTCCCAAGAAATTAAGCTTTGTCCATTACCTCAACTTTCCTGGATGTCTCCACATTGGTCCCAGTGTTTCAGCTAACAAATAGGCTGAAGTTTCTGGCCTCCTACAAAATGGGAAAGCATTTTCCATTGACCCTCTATCTCCTTCACCCCAAACTTAATAACTCCTCTTATTTTTTTAAGCTTTTAAAAAATAGATACAATCTATTGCCTTCATCTATAGAAAATGTGGATTTAATTTTCTTATACATGTCTTCCCCTGTGATCCACACACTCCCCCAACTATTCATCCTCCCATGCTTCATCAAATTTTGGGTTAAATCAGTTTTCAATGTGTTATACACAGCTGAATCATGAGGCTGAACAATTTTCCTGGTGTTAGTAAATTCCCTTAATTTAGCTTGCTTAGATTTCTATTTATCCATTACTAATTAGTCCCCAAACTTTCTGATAGTACTATAAATCTCCTTATAAAACATTCAAATACATAAGATTATCAGCTAAATTAATGTTCTGGAAACATCCTTGTTAGGCCTCTGTGAACTTGATCCTGTCTGGGTGGTCTATACTTTGCCTTCTGTATAGCTATCAGCCTGGACATCTCTGTCACCATCATCCTGGGCATGCAACTCTCCTCTCTCCTGTGTCAGATTCAATGTTTCCTTGAACCAACGATTCCTCTTTCTTGGTTTACCTCTATATTTTGGTGGCATATTCTCCAGTGACTCTTGAGAAAGGTCCCAAGAAAGTCAAGTTTTTGAGCTCTTGCATTACCTTTTTAGCTAAGTATATACTATATTTCTATCTTATCCATACACTTAGATAAATTCCATGGTATAGAGTTATAAATTGTGAATAATTTTTTCTTCAGAATTTTCTAGACCTTGCTCATTTTTTTCTAGCTTTCCAGGTTAACCTGGAGAAGTTGCATGCAATTAATATTTTACTTAAAATTTGCATTCTTTTGCAAGTGATCTGTCTCTTTCTCTCAAACTTTTGAGATCTTATCTTTATTCTCAGGATTCAATCAAAGATGAACCTTGGTGTGGATCTTTCTTTATTAATTGTACTAGGCATTTATGTGAGTCTGTTCAGTCTGAAAATGTATGGTCTTCAGTTTTAGGGAATTTTCTATTATTATTTCTTTGCTAATTTCTTCCTCTCCAGTATCTCTGGTCTCTTCTCTTGTTATTCTTATGTAAATATTGGACTCTCCCACTGAGCCTCTAAGGTCTTTTTTTTTTTTTTCATTTTAAGTTTTCCTTTTCATTTTTTTTCCTGCTAACATATTTTATTTCTACTTTATACTTAATTATAACAGAGCACTCTTATTTTTTGAACTCTACTTTTGTTTCATAGGTGCAGTATTTCTCTGTGGTAGTATTTATATTTTAGAAAAACCTGTGTTCTACTCCCTACATTATGTTGCTCGTGATTTCCTCTGTTTGACTTGTTGGCTTTTTGTTCTTTGTCTTTCATGGTAGAGTGTGTCCTCGGAGGTCTAGTGGTTCATGGCCATCCATCCATATCTAATAATGAGACATTTGAAAGATGATTGTGTGTTCAGGTGGCTTGTGGCAGTGGTGTTCCTCCCTAGAGAGTTATCATCAGGCTAGTTTCTGGCCATTGCACTGGAAGATCCTGAAGATCACTACCTAAAAGTCATTTCTCTTTGGCCTTTAGTTTCTCAGAAACCTTTTAGTCTCATGCCTAAATACAGAAGCTCACTGCAAGGATTAGGAGAATAAAAAGAAAGTGGTGGGCAATGGTGGGTGCTCAGCATGTAGACAGACCCTCACTTAACCCCTGTTTTTTGAGTGATGCACTCTCAGCTGACTCTAGTTCCTCAATTCTAGAGTCCTTCTGGCTCCTCTAGCTTATCTGTTTGTTTGTTTTTTAACAAGAGTGGGATTGGGTATTTTCCTGGCAGTTTTGGGGCAACTGTAGAGTTTCAATTTTCTTCACATAGCGTGACCTCTTTGAAAAATTTCTTGTCATCTCTCCAGTTTTAGTTCAATCACTGTCTTCCTAGAAGTACTCCAATCAAATTGGCCAGTGCTCCAACTATTGATCTAAGTGTTAGATTTTCTATATAGGCCATTAAAGCAACTGTCTAATTGTATTAAAATCATCTAGGCCTCTGTCATCCTTGAGGTCAGATGCTTTATCTTTTCAACTAAGAATCCGTGGCTCCTAGCACAGTGCCTATATTTGATACTCAACTAATATTTTCTTTAATGAATAGTTGTCTGAAGATTTGCATTTGGTTCTGTTTTACTCCACTTATCAATGATTAGTCTTGCATATATTTTTTGACATCTCTTGGTGTCTCAACACAAAACCCACTCACAGGGCTCTTTTGAGGATCAAATTAAACAAAGTAGGTAAGAAAGCACCTCGTTAACTATAAATTGTTATATAATTGTAAAAGTTTTTATTTCTACAAGACAAAAGCATAAGTATACAGCATTCTATGAGTAACTTATTAAAACTTACAGTGCATTAAGTATTGTGTTATGATTAGTTAATATTAATATATGATAAGGAGAACTCTGCTATTTATCGAACAACCTTCCTGTAGTCTATTTGATCAGCCCCTGTCTATCTCTGATCTTACACTCAGTACCCTTTACCTCATTCATTGCTTGAACTGCACTGGCTTCTAGATGTTTCTGGAAGACCTTCATTGAGTCTCACTTCAGAGGTTTTCCATTTTCTATTCAAACTGTACAGAACCCTCTGTTCCCAAGTCTTTAGGACTCACACTCTCACTTAATTGAAGTATTTGCTTAAATGTCATTTCCTAGGAAAAGCCTCCTCAGATTACTTCTGTTCTCCTTTCCCTAGCTTATTTATTTTGTTTAATAATATCTTATCTCCTCACTAGAATGTAAGGTCAATAACGGAAACACGGAGCTTCCCTGGTGGCCCAGTGGTTGAGAGTCCGCCTGCCGATGCAGGGGACGCGGGTTCGTGCCCCGGTCCGGGAAGATCCCACATGCCGCGGAGCGGCTGGGCCCGTGAGCCATGGCCGCTGAGCCTGTGCGTCCGGAGCCTGTGCCCCACAACGGGAGAGACCGCAGCAGTGAGAGGCCCGCGTACCGCAAAAAAAAAAAAAAAAAAAAAACGCAAACACTTTTTTTGTTTTGTTCAGTGCTGTATTTTTAGCACCTGGATCAATGACTAATATCTAGTGCATATCCAATAAACATTTATCGAAGATAATGAGATATGTCATGCACCATTCTAAATGACATACATGATCTCAATTGACAATAATTCTCACAAATACGTGACACAGGATTGATAAAATATAGCATGATTGCAGTATAAACTTCAATTTTTTCACACAACAGTAGCATTCACTTATTAGCATTGATTTTATGCTTTACTTTTTAGGCCTGGTTTTAATTAGCAATTATTTAATTGCTATGCAAAATGGTATTTTAAATATAACCAAAACGATGTCGTATGTATAAATTTTTCTCTTTTTCCTGTCAGTAAAATGTCTCTTTTTCAGATCACAGATAAGTATAGGAGTCAATGTGCATTTTGGAACTACTTACCTGACACCATGAATGGCAGCTGGTCTTCAGAGGGCTGTGAGGTGACAAACTCAAATGAGACCCACACCTCATGCAGCTGTAACCACCTGACACATTTTGCAATTTTGATGTCTTCTGGTTCTTCTATTGTAAGCCAATTTTCCAATTCATATTTATAAATCTGTTTTTTCTTCTTCTTTATGTCATTCAAGAGAATATTTAATTTTTATATGTTTTCTTTGGGTATAAATAGCATATTTAATTTACTGATACAATCTCAACATTACGTTTTTTTTAGTCTTTCTTTTCTTACCTGCCTTCTATGACATATCTAGTTTGGATCTTTGGTTATTCTTAGTGTAAGACTTACCTAATCTATAATATCTAGTAGACTGTGTATTAAATATCTATCCATTGACTCTTAGTTTTTAATGCGGCTTTTAAGGACCATTTATACATTTTAAAGTATCATGGACTTCAAGGGCTTTTGCCTTTGTATTGAAAGTTTATTTTTACTGATGACAAATTCATTAAAAATATTTGATACCTGGTCAATAAGTATTAGCACATTCATAACAAATACCATGTTTTAATAATGTAGAACCCCACAAGATTTTTAAACATGAAAAATCTTTCTAAGGTGAATAGCTTCATAATATGTATTTTACATCAGTAATATCTTGCTTTTACATTATATAGGTTTTTATTTTATATCCTTGTATTGGAATCTTTAGATTACAGGCTCATTTCCATACAATACTTAAAATCCATCAAATACATATCATGACTAAATAAATCTGCCTAACCCTAATGTCAATAACAAAGATGATTTTTTTTCTGAATGTTAAATAAACAAAGATGCCTCTTAAAACCATCTGGTTAGAGTGAAACCATCCTTTCCAATTTCAAAGTCTCGCAACTATACTGTTTTTTTATTCTACATATTCAGCATTTCTGATACCTTTGTTTAATGTGTTTAAATGAATTACTGCATAGAAATTACTTGTTCTTACCACTGATAAAACTGCTTTAATTAACCATTTTCACATCACAATAATGAATTGCCTTTCTAATATCAAGAAACTGATGGTGATAACATTGTTAAACCATGTACTAATATATACTACGCTTAGGGAAAAAAATCACTAATTACAGAACTTTTAAAGTGCTACATGATTTATATCAGATTTTCTGAATGTTGAACATTTTCAAAAGTACAAAATGTTCTCATCTAAATGCACATTTGTATTTTTACATTTTAGGAACAGTTTAACGTTTCACCAAAAAGGGAAGTTCATTGTATGTTGTAGTTCCTTTGACGAGCTACTGAGTTATTCTTTTAACAGTTGTATTATTATTTTCCCTTAGGGTATTAAAGATTATAATATTCTTACAAGGATCACTCAACTAGGAATAATTATTTCACTGATTTGCCTTGCCATATGCATTTTTACCTTCTGGTTCTTCAGTGAAATTCAAAGCACCAGGACAACAATTCACAAAAATCTCTGCTGTAGCCTATTCCTTGCTGAACTTGTTTTTCTTGTTGGGATCAATACAAATACTAATAAGGTATGTAGATCTCCCTTACTCTCTATTTTTATTTTCTAAATTTTTACTTTCCTAAATATATATGTCATAGAAACATTAATTGGAATTAAGGGCTTAATGGGGCAAATACACGATATACTTTGTTCTTAAGGTGTTTCTAAGTTTGAGAATGCTAATATATCTGAACAACTTGCTTAGTAATTCCATTAACCACAGTGGCCCTCATTATGATGAACTGCAAAAACTTGTCAACAAGCTGAAGAAATAACCTTATTTTGTTTTTTGTTTTGTTTTGGTTTGTTTTTCCATGGGTGTTAAACAAAAAGAGGGGAGAGAGAGGGGAAAGAGAGAGAGTTGGAAAAAATGTTTATCTCAAGACAGGGATGGAACACAAAAGTGGCTAAGGTTCATAGGTTGAAATATGATGAATTAGCTCAACCTAGTGAATGCACTTTTCTAACCATTTTCCACCATTATTGATTTAGAGCCTTATCAAATAGTTCCCATCTTGAGCTAGTCTGGGTCATCCTCGAAGCAGACACTAAAGTGGGATAAAACAATATAAATTTATTAAGCGAAATGGCTGTGAGAGAAAACGGGAAGAGAGAGACTTGGAGAGCCATCAGACCAAGATGCAGGCCTGCGCCTGAGTGAAGGAAAGAAAGGTGAAAGGATGAGTGAGTAGAAGCGCTTTACACAGCAGTGCAGTTCTAAGGAAAGCCCAGGTTGCCTGTCAAGGAGTCCTTTGAGAAGACCGTCAGCCAAAGTCACCTGACAGGTCTCTCAAGAACAGGAATGTCTTGCTGTGCTCAGTCAATGGCTGTCAGCAGCCATCAGGGAACGTGAGCATATCAGTGGCTTTCCTGTATAGCAGCTGCAGCCTGCCCTGCCGCTGGAGACCAGAGAAGTGCATCAACATGGCCACAAAACATTAAATTGCCTCCATATTTCCATTCTTACTAGTCATCTTTCAAGTACTGAGACTAACCATCAGTTATCAAGGTTTTCTTCTGAAGTAGATGCCACAAAGCACCTATTTTAAATAGCCTACAGAAGACTGTAAACTCCGTATGTTTTTGTTTGTTTGTTTGTTTTGCAGTGGTATTTATAACACGTGTCAATTCTGTATACCTCCCACTATCCTCCAAAGCCCAATTCCTCCTTCAGCTTCACCCCACCATCATCCTCACCACAAAACTATTCGTTACAGTGTTTATTTTCAATTCTATTTCACCAGTGTTTATTTTCAATTCTATTTCACCTATCAAATTCTTCCCATTTTAAAGCCGTATTTCAAATCTCACTTCCTCACTGCATTGGTTCCCAAATTTTAATCACCATCCCCAACCTTATATAGTACTCTCGAATATATTTTAGTAGGTAATCTCATTATGTTTCAATTATACTCTATTTTATTAAGTGCAGTATGTAAATGTTGTGTTATCCCACCAGTAATAGATTGTGTTAGTTCTGTTACTACAGAAGTGTATAATTATTACATTTTGTTATTTCTTATAAGCCTAACTCTAGTTCTAAGTGTGAAGTCAATACTAATAAATAATATTTAACTGAAATCCATCTCAAATTTACCTGATAATCTTGTAACTTCAAGTGATCATATAATGGATATTTTTGTAAAATATATCATCATTTGTCTGTTTTGTAACTTCAGTGCCTTCTCTTAATTATTTATAATGTTTTGTTTAACATAGTATTAGCAGTAATTTTCATTCTTTGAGCATGATTAAGATAAAGGAAAGTAAAGGCAGCTCCAAAACAGAAATCAACTCAAATCATAACAGTTACTGTGAGATAATCATGTGACTAATCCACAATTTATCACATAATATAAGTGTATAAAAAGTATAAATCTCTGGACGAGAACAGCAACTTAGTTCTATTACAGGACTGGTGAATGTTTCACATTGATGAAGCACAGTTCTTTTAAATCAGTTGGAAATGGTACAATTTAAAAAACTGACACTTGACAAGGATATTTTAATGTGACCAAGCATTATAGAAAATGGCATAATTTATGGAGAAAGTCAAGATTTTATGTTGCAATAATGTTAAAGTACACATTGCTTATGGTTTCTTTCTTTGCTTTCTAGCTCTTCTGTTCCATCATTGCCGGGCTGCTGCATTACTTCTTTTTAGCTGCCTTTGCATGGATGTGCATTGAAGGCATCCACCTCTATCTCATTGTTGTAGGAGTCATCTACAACAAGGGATTTTTGCACAAGAATTTTTATATCTTTGGCTATCTCAGCCCAGCTGTGGTAGTTGGATTTTCAGCATCATTAGGATATAGGTATTATGGCACCACCAAAGTGTAAGTTAAGATGATCTCGTAAATATTTGGAATGCAATTCTGAATAAGCTTTGTATATCATTGAAAATTTTGCTTTGTTGAAGTACGTACAAGCATATATGTAGATTTTATCTCTTATTTACTTTTCAGATGTTGGCTTAGCACAGAAAACAACTTTATTTGGAGTTTTATAGGACCAGCATGTCTAATCATCCTTGTAAGTATACATAAAATTGCGGCTAGAATTCAAAAAAAGTTACAGTTTAAGGGTGCTTAAAATTCTCAACAATCAGGCATTACTTTGAGGGGAAAAATAATTTTGAGCACTTTACAATAAATCATTTATTAATACTGGACATATATTGCATCACTATTGAGAAAAAATATACATTTTAAACTCAAAGCTATTATAATTAATTTGCCCCTCTTGGGAGGCTGTATTTTTGCATTACATGTAGAAAAAGCATTTTTCACTTATCAGTAGTATCTCAGCATACTTCAATACTGAGAGTGTGCCAACCAGCTGATAATCTGGCATTTCATATGTTTACGTTATTTAATCTTTTATCAATGATCAGTGATCTTTGAAGATTAGACTGTCATCTTTATAGTTTTATCATCCTTATGTACCCTGTCATCACGAAAGTGATTTTAAACTAAATTGCGACATCAGAGACAAGAACCCACTATTTCCCATGAGCAGGCAAGTCATGTATTGATAGCCCTATTTCAGCTAGGAAGAGGGCCTTTTAATTCTTATTGGAAGTGGTTTCAAACCTACAAATTTGGCAGGTGTTATATGTTCCATTCTAAATAAAGACATTTTTATGTGTCTCCAGAGCATTTCTAAGTGCCGTAAGTTTTCAAAGCCTCTCTGAATATAATAGTCTGTCAATGAATCTGGGAGGTCTGACAAGGCTCTACAATAGAATGAATTGTCAATGGAGGAGTTGTGACAGTATTTTGGACAACTTCGTCCCATATGTTTTGACCATCAGCTAGCTGTCTTTTCTGAATTTTTTTCCTCTCCCCATGTGTTTTTTTTGGGGTTTTTTTGGGGTTTTTTTGTGGTTCGCGGGCCTCTCACTGTTGTGGCCTCTCCCGTTGCGGAGCACAGGCTCCGGACGCGCAGGCTTAGTGGCCATGGCTCACAGGCCCAGCCGCTCCGCGGCATGTGGGATCCTTCTGGACTGGGGCACGAACCCGTGTCCCCTGCATCAGCAGGCGGACTCTCAACCACTGCGCTACCAGGGAAGCCCCTCCCCATGTGATTTTATGGGTGTGAGGAAGCTGCTAAATGGAGAAAGACTTGAAATGCAAAGCAGAGAATTTTCTTCAAGGTTTACTTTTTAATGGTGTGGGTGAAATAAAGTGCATTCAGTAACTGTATTTCCTAATCATCACAGAAAATTGTTTATAATTCTCACAGTGAATCTAGTAATATAAAAAGAAAACATTGGCAAGATTTCAGCTAAAACAGTTTCAGAGTTAGTTTATTTAGAATTCCAAAATTTTCAACCCACAGGAGAATAGAGGCTGAATGTGTCCCATCCATATATTTTCATGCGTTGCCCTTATATGAGTATTTTGTGTGAAAGCACTGTCTAAATTTTCTAATTTTACTGATTCCTTCTCTACAGAGTGGACCATCTCTCATATTGTTTTGTATAAGTGAAAGTTCTTTGGATCAGTGATTCTTAGAGTTTAGAGGAAAGTAGTGGGCTAGAAAGTTCCTGAAAACCGGAAAAATAGGAGCATATTTCTCTAAAGTAAGAAATAGAAAGTGTTCCCTGAAATTATTTTTTTTTTTTACTTTTGCTTTTATAAGGGAAAAGATAACTTTGGATTATCTTATAGTAAGATGGACAGACTTTAGATGGGCTTATCTAAAAATGAGTCCTGTAAACATTCCTAGAAGCTTAAATGAACAATGTCACACTGTCCTAGTCTGAAATTAATGAACCAATATATCTTCCATATGGTTTCTGTATGATAATCATTCATTTAACTAGAGGGTCAGGCTACTTAAGAAATGGATAAGGCCTTTCGGTTGAGTCTAAAACTGAATACTGTTTATCTTTTTTATATCTTTGAAAACAGCAGAAATTCTTTAATTATTGAATGAAAGTGAATTCCTTTACTCTAGTGATCTCTGGATTTCTGTGCTAATGCTGGCCTATTATTACTATTATTATTATTATTGTTATTCAGCTGCATGATACAACATTAAGTAAAAGTTTTCCTGTTGTCCCAGAATAGTATTGCATTCAAAGATAAAGTAAAAGAAATATTGAGCACCCAGACATTTGAAAAAGAGCCACCAATAGTTTGGACCTGACACTTCCCATGGGTCTTTCAAAGAAACAGTACGACCAGCTGTAGCCCAGTAAGGGGACTAAAGAGTGGGGCTGAGAGGGTCATGTCTCAGAGTTAGGAGTCCTTGGCCTTTGAAGGAGTGCACTGTTCTCTATGAAAAGCTTTTCCTTACCTTGTCAGTCAAAAAAAAAAAAAAAGTACTCCCCCATCTCCATGAAGACAAGTTCAAATTGTGAAGGAGTACTCCAAAAGGTCTGTAAAGAATGGAATCAGAAATAGTAAGAGTAAAACTCTCATCTTGATCCCGGATTGATGTGACTATGGAATTTTTATGTCTCCTTGATATACAAGAGCAATATATGAACAATTTTTATGACAGCTTGACATATGTCCCCTGACTTTGGGTCAAGTGTAAACATAGAGCCTAGACTTGCTTTTAGTTTTCTGCAGGCTGCATGCTTATTGGACTATCCCCTTGACAGCAGGGAGGAAAAGGATTATTATAGAGTGTGCCTGGGAATAAAATGATGGGGCGAACGCACAAAGGCTTCAGCTATCCTATAAGCACAAAAAAGTTAGAGAGGGGAAGAAAAGTTGTAGTGCTGCCCAGAAGATTGTCAGCTCAAGTGAAGTTATACACAGCAAGAATATAGGCTGAGCACAGGTGATGTTGAATGGTGGCGTGGCTGGCCCTCTCTGAAAAATGGAAGGGGCCAAGATGGAAATGAAATACTATAAACACTAAAAGAAATCGCATATACCATCTAAGTGTAAGCCATCACATAAGCCAAGATTACCGGCAGTAATAAGAACCAACCTAAACCAAAGTGATGTCGTGAAGCTCTCTCCATCCGAAAGAGCTGATCAGACCCTTCCAGCCCCCAGCAGCAGAGGAGCTGAGCTTTACCAATGAAGGAACATATCCTAGAATCAACCATGCCACCCCAACAGTCATCTATACAGATTTACTGAATTGAAAATTGTCATCCTATGTTTGGGGATATTCTGGTAGGACAGGATGCCAGTCCGTATCATTAAGGTCACCATGTTAATTGGGTGGTCTGGACATGATGGGAGAACAAAGGAAATATAAGAATTACCCCCTGCCCACTATAGTATCAATGAGGAGAAAGCAAGATGAAACAAATGACAAAGAATATCATATAATAAAATATAAGTGATACCAGTGAGATGTGGAAGAGGACGTCATCACAGAGATGAGGAACTCGTTTGTGGATGGGGAGAGAAGCAGAGTATACTTTTCATACAGTGGATTCTTAGTGTGAACTTAAGTGTCTCCCAAGCAGCCCTGTAAGCGTGCCAGATTCCTTTTGAAGGAAAACAAAGGGCACAGACAAAATGTAAATAAGGCAGTACCAGAAATCACAAAATTATCATAATCTGTCTTTTATTAAGAATATTCAAGAATCATCTTTTCATAGACTCATCACTCCCTAGTCTACATGTCATTAACTATTTACCAAATTTTTACCTCCATAAACTTACCCATTTCTTCTCTACTTTCACAGTCAGGCCTTTTTTATCCCTTTGAGTCATTGTTATTCCTTACTAAGATTATAGTATTAATAACAATAATAGGGATTTTTTTTATTTCACAGTTTGTTGAGCAGCTACTAATTTTAAAAACAGACAGCTAATACTTCAATACTCAGTCTCCTTAAATCACCTACATTGTCATCATCCCATTTTATGAAAAATAGAATTTGATTCAAAATGTTAGGTGATTGGCCCAAGGCACTGAAATCTACAAATAAATAATGAGGCTAGAACTTTAAACTAGTTCTGTCTTAATCTAAAGCTCACCTTTTCATTTTAACTTGCCACTTTTTCAGTTGCCTTCTAATCTGTGTTTCTGCTGCCATTCTGTACAATTTCATTTTAATCTATCTAGAATAAACTGCTCCAAACTCAGCTCACATAATGAGAGCAATTAATAAGAAAAATAAGAACGTTAATATTAAGCTCTTGTATATTACTGGTACTAAGCTAAACATTCTCCATATATTAGCACATTTAGCTTAATCCTTCAACAACTCAAAAATGTGTGTGTGTATGTGTGGTTTATTTTATTTTGAAGTTGGAGAAATTGGGGCATAGAGCGGTTACACAGTTTGCCGAACAATTAGTAAGTACCTGAGCTGGAACTCACGTTCATAAAGTTGAGTCTATGACCTACCTTCTTCATCCCGTTGCCGATAGTTCCCCATTGCCTATAGTCCAAATACCATAGGCTGGTGTATAAGGTTCTCAGTACTTTAGCTGAACCCTGCCTATTTTCAGCCTTTTCTTACACTGCATATCTCCACAAAACAACTCACCTAAGAGCTTTATCCTCTTTAGAATATTTGCCGTTCCTTGGATATTTTCTTGGTTCTTTGCACTCAATAATCCTACAACCTTGTGTAAAACTCTGCTGCCTGAAATCTTATCATTAATTACTGCACAACTTCATGAAAACCTTTCCAGATTTGTAGCTAATCTCTTTCTTCAACCTGCTCCCATAGAATTTTGAGTCAAACCCGAAATAGTACTTTTAATGATTTGTTTTGTTTCACATGATAATTTTCTGTCTGCTTTACACTACTCATCTCCCACATCCAAATACCCAACATAGAGCTGTGAGTCTCTTGATTCACAGACCATAACTTGTTCAATAATCAATGCCACTTATTGCATGACCTTAGGGGCCACAGCCCAATGAGTTGCAAACGAATTTTCTACACAGCCACATTCACAATGCATTCTCTATGTATGAGTGGACTCTACACTGTAAAACTACCAGCCCTCTTACTGATCACCCCAGAACACAGATGGTAGCAAATCCTTAATAATTATCTGTGTATTTTAATTGATCCATTAATAAAGACCATGGTAATAAATAAGGCAAGAAGAAACACCCTGTGATCTTTCTTAAGCTATATGACTATTCTGTGTTCTGGATTCCTAACATGTAAGATGAAGATAATGATGCCAGCCCAACACAACAAAGATACAGTAAATACAAAACAATTTTTTTAGAAAAAGCATCTATTCTTTAAAAATTAAAAAAGGAAAATACACAATAATTTGGAGGACAATCTTCGGCTTTCTTAGCTTTACCTTTTGTATTAAAAATTAAGTTAAAACACTAATTTTAAAACCATAATTTGCACAGCAAAATTTTGTATGCAAGGTACTATATGTTGGCCAGTATAATGTGTGTGTGTGTGTGTCTGTATACATATATATAAGCATAGGTCCTAATTTTTTAAATATTGGTGAAGATATGACAGCATTTGTTTAATTATAGCAAGATATTATTATGATAACCATGCTTATACATGGAATTTGTTAAAAGTCTCTAGTACACTCTGCTGGAAAACGTTAACTGAAATGAAACAAAGTGTGAAATGTCTTAAAGAGAAGCAATAGAAAATTAATAGAATAAATAGTATTTACTTTCCAGAATAAAGATAAAAAAGTAAGTGAGCCTTCAAATTTAAATAGATAATTAGTGGTGACTTTGTTATGCCTGGCTTTAAATGAGAGATAAAATTGCTTTCTCAGCTTTCTCTGAATAAATCTGGGAAGACTTGTACTTGGAAAAGACATTTTTATCGAATAACTGGCAATGGGTTTAATTCTTACATGGAATCCTTGCATTTCTTCTGTAGAGTAAGAACCAATTCCCAGTAAATGATATTCGCTTGTTTTTATGAATGGAGCCCTGGGGCATGTCTGGTTTGGAGTTATAATGATGATGCCTTTAAGATAATATGTAAATGAATGAGCACTGGATTAGTTTGCACTGGTGGCTTTTTCTACCCCTAGGTATGTTGTTTCAAAGGAAGATTCAAGCTTTCAATCTACTCTGTTAAGTGTTAACTACTTAGGTATTTGAGCAGCAACATTTTCGGCATTGATCAAATAAAAGTACTCCTCAGGTGTTTACTCATTAATATTAAGGATCTCTTAGAATTCTGAAGTGTGAACCGCTGACCCCACTGATTCTATCTATGAATCACTACATTTAGAATGTTAAGATTATAACTATACATGAAAAGACCTAGCCATGCTTTTGAAAGATTGAGCTGTACAAGAAAGAGATTTCTAAATCTTTGTAAAGCAAGCTGCAAACTGAAGATAATTTACATAATTTATTTCTTTTCTTCAGTATTTTTAATTTTTCATGCTGAATTCTTTCAACTAAAACTGTGCAAATGATTAGATTCAAGTACAAAAATATAAAGAAGAGTTTGTGAAAATAATTTAACTTTTAAGTAGAAATTGAAGTTTCTCATAGATATGTTCAGTATTGAAGAATTTAATTTGCTGGATTGAGGCAAATACTAATTAAGCTGTGTCCAAATAAGGCATTTTCTTTAAAAAATGAGAGCTTTCATTTCAATTTAAATCACAACTCTTATAATTCAGTGTTTCTATATTGCTCCTTTACCCATGTCTTTTTAGGTTGCCCAGAATTCCACTCAGTTTTTTGTGATGGTCTCCTCTAATTGCTCTAAATTATGTCTACAATCTCTTAATTCCCTTTCACTAGGAAATAACTATTACAACCTACTCAAAACTGAATTCCTCACATAAGCCTTACAAGACAGACCATGTCTATGTATATTTATTATTATGTGATGTATTCTTATTACTTTTTTTTAAATTTCGCAAATTGCCCAAGCTTGAAAGAAATGCAAATATTACAAGACTATGTAAAGTAAAAAGTGAACATTTCAAAACATACTCATATTCTTCATGACTGACTACTCTTTTGCTTAATATTTACTTTGTATCTTTCCAGACCTTTGCTATGCATACAGACACACACACAAATACATATATACCACACATAAATATGCATATACATATGTATAAATGTAAGCAAGAAATTTGATTATAAATTTAAATAACCCAAATTATTTATAACCTGCAATGTATCATATTCATCCTTCCTTGTTAGAACATACAATTCTACCATTTTTTATCATTGCATATTATGAGTATGATCTAATTTATTTAATCACTTTCTTATTGATTTTCTTCTTACAAATAATACTGCAAGAGAATCGTTTCAATACAGTTACATATACCCATTATATAAATTTGTTATGAAGTGCTTTTTAGAAGTATAATGTACAGCACAGGGAATATAGTCAATAATATTGTAATAACTTTGTATAGTACATAATGTATAAAAATATCAAATCACTCTGTTGTACACCTGAAACTAATGTAATATTGTAAGTCAACTAAACTTCAATTTTTAAAAAAGGTACAAATGCAAGTAGAGGCAGATTTTTAAATTTCCAAATTGCCTCCGAAACACTTACTTCAATTGATACTTCCATTGACAATATATAAGAATGTCTGTTTTCTGACATTTTTGCCAACACTAGATAATTTTATCTACTGTGGTGTCTAATGGCTAAATAGGAATATATAAACTGAAAGGAAGAATTATGATAGACCAAGATTCTGCAACAGTGGCATCATTGACACATAGGACCAAATCTTTGTTGTGGCACCTGTGCTGTATGGAAGTTTAGCCGCATCTCTGACTTCTATCATCAACACCAGCTCCACCATCCCCACCTGGGTATGACAACCAAAACTGTCTCCGGACACAACCAAATGTCCCATGGGGGGCAATACTCCTAAATCTCTTGACTGGGAGCTACTAGTGTAGACTTGGTTTTTAAGTATCTTTTATAGGAGTGCATTTGCAGCTTTCTTTAAATGGCACAAATATAAGGAAGAGAATTAAAATCATAGTTTGGGCAATGTCCTTTAGATGACCCCATTGAAGTTATATTAGAAACACTATTCATTGTAAATTTTAAATTGTGGATAACAATTTTAATTACATGGATAACATTTTAATTACATGTGTTAATTTAATGGCATCATATTTGTTAGATGCATCTTTAGTGACCTCTGTGGTTCAAGGCACTTCAGTATTCTACCCTTTTCTCCATATTATGTATTAATAAGAACTTCAGAGCCTATAACATTTAGCTACTTTTTCATATTATCCTGACCTTCTTGTAACAGTAGCTGGAATTTTAAAAAAGGAAAAGTGGTGCTAAAAAAGAACTTAACATAAATAATACATTTGTAGTTTCCTGTGTATTCCCATTCATGGGAGTTATATTCTTATCAGAAATATCTTCACAGATAATCTTCTTGGAACTTGTTCTAAAAAATTTCATAAAATTTGAATAACTTCATAAAACTTATCAATCCAAAAAAATATCGAAAAAGAAACCCCTTGGGTCTCTCAAGCCCAATAAGAAATAACCAGCTCAATTAGAATTTCACCAGCCAAGGTGAAATTCATCCCTGGTATTTTCGTATAAATGCAGCTTTACATTGAGGGATGTTACATAATGAAATGGTGAGAGGGAAACACTAGGGATGTTGGTAGAGCAAGACAGTCAATTAGAATTATTGTTCACTTTACGTTTGTGTAGTCTTTTAATCTTTACAAAACCCTTTTAGCATCTCAGTTAATCTTCCCAAAAGCTTCAGTAATACATCGAAATTAAGGTAGGAATAGCATGTAATAAGAGATAATGTTTTACTAGATTTTCACTAGATCTAGTAAATATAATCTTGACTTATCTATTTATAAATACCTATGGGGGTTCTACTATTTATAGCTTTTTAAAGAAGTGTACCAATTCCTTGAGAACTGGTTAAACTAAAGCTAATTATGTACATTCTTACGTAGCTAACAGATGAAATCTTCAAGCTACTACTCAGCAAGAATACATAAAAATCCTTAACCTTAGCCAAGGGCACACTACATATTCTGATCATTCTTCTACTTCTGCTCATCCTCTTAATGTAACACAGTGTCCTTACCCAAGTTGGTCTGCAACAAGAGTGAGCCCTTATTTGAATCAGTCTTTGTTAGCATTTGCTGAGCTCTTGTTCTACACATCTGAAAATATTTAATCTTCCCTGTAAGTATGTATCATGTCCCTCTGTCCCCTTCAGTACTCTCTGCAAAATACAAACTACTCATTCTGAGAGAATGGACTATCTGCGTGGCTCTGTCTTGATTTCTGTTTCTCATATAAAAATGTTGTGTCTAGTTTCAGGGCTTCCCAAGAAAGGAACATTTAACAATTCCTTCTGATGAAAAAAAACATGCCTCCTGATGGTTTCTGTTCAAAAAGAGAGCCCAAGTTGTTCAGTGTTAGTGCACAACCTTTATTCATTAGAGATTCATTCACACTCATTTGGGTAAGAGCCACCATTTTGACTGTATTTCATATAAGTGGGAATTTATTTTAAGGCTTATAGAGATTAAGAAGTTTACTCAGGGTCACCCAGCTACTGAATGGTAGAGGCAAGCTCATGCTTTCCAAGTTTACATTCTGTGCTGTTTCCCTGTCATATATTCTTTCAACTTGCCTTGCCCAAGAGACCAAAGGGAGTAGATCTTTGTTAGGTCCATGAAAAACTTGTTCCCATCTCCCAGATTCCACAAATGGTTTCAAGGTGGGTCGTCGGAGACGCAGCAACTACATTCCTTCTAAAAATTATTCATAAACTTTCAATTCTTTGTTTTACTTAGTGAAGATGTCAAAATAAATTATTTTTCACTGAAAATGATGGAGATCTCATCTACTATAGATGTCTCTTTCCCCATTTTGTATTGCCTTATCTAAATACTTGCCAAGCATATCTAACAACTAATCAAAAAATCCTACCTGAAATCCTGACTATTCCAGACTATAGATCAGTATATGGAATACAGATAGTCTAGATGTATTCCAGACAGCTCTATTCAAAAAGCTATTTTCAAAAGTAATTTTTTTTCTACAGGGTAACACTTATTTGGAACAGAGCACCACGTGCCTGATAGACATTTTGAATGATAATAATAGATTCCCAATGATAGACATTTTGAATCCTTCTTCCACTACCCCGATACACGAAGGAGGTGGCTGTCCTTAGCCACCTGTGCCTGAGCGTATTTGGGTGAAAGGTGATGCTTACATCACATCTGGATAAGGTCTGGAAAGAGGTGACTTATTGCTGGTTACCTTCCATATTTAGGCACATTTGAAAGTTAGAATGGTCACTACACACATGATTCTCACACGGTACCCCAGGAGCCATGGCAGAAGCTGGAGGTGGAGCTTGCCAAACATATCTGAGCTTATCTTAATAAGATGAAAACAAAAAACTCAAGTAAATTCTAAACTGAGCAGAACACTGGGCAACAGGAGTAACAAATACTGGGCCTCAACAAACATGGATAAAGTGGACACTGTCCCTTGCAGGCACTGCGTGTTCTGGCCCCTGTCTGCTGATCCGCCTCATCTCTCATGACCCTCCCGTGGGCTTTTGTGTTTTAATAACATTGGCTGCTTTATAGTTTCTCAGAAGTTCTATGTAGCTGCCCATGTCAGCATCTCCACACTAAAACACTCCTCGTGGCTTTCCTCTGTCTGTCCTTCATCCAGTTAACTCCTTTCAGATATCAATTCAAACAACACTTTCTGAGGAAAGTCATCCCTGACTCACTGGTCTATAATGAATCTTTTTGTTATATGCCTACAAAGAAGCCCTTTTTTTTTGTTCTTTTTGAAGACTTTCCTCTATTTATAATTACACGGGAGTTAGTTTGAATGACTGATCAATAACTGATTCGTATCTGTCTCCCCCAGGAGACTGTAAGCTCTATAAGAGTAAAACCTTATGGATTTTCTCTCACTATATTATCCTTGAAGTTTGCCGAGTAGTAATCACTCAAGTAATATTGTTGGATGAATAAATAAATGATGCACCAAGTACAGTAGTTAGTCAAACATGTTAATTCTTTTCTCCAAAGGAAATTTAAAGAAAGAAATCATCAGCGTGGAAATGGGGTTATTTTGGGAAGACTTCTCAGAAGAGATAACATGTGAAGCAGTCATTATAGTATATCACTTTTTTAATTGAAATACTGTTGATTTTCAATGTCGTGTTTCAGATGTACACAACAGTGATTCAGTTATACATATATTATATATATGTATATTTGTGTATACTCAGATTCTTTTCCTTTATAGGTTGTTACAAAACATTGAGTATAGTTCCCTGTGCTATATAGTAGGTCCTTGTTGATTATCTATTTTATATATAGTAGTGTGTATATGTTAATCCCAACCTCCTTATTTATCCTCCCCCATAAATTTGTTTTCTGTGTGTGTGTCTCTTGCTGTTTTGTAAATAAGTTCATCTGTATCTTTTATTTTTTTTAGATTCCACATATAATCGATATTGTATATTTTTCTTTCTCTGTCTGGCTTACTTGGCTTAGTATGATAATCTCTAGGTCCATCCATGTTGCTGCAAATGGCATTATTTAATTCATTTTTTACTTTATGTCTTTTCACCTTAGGAATAATTGCTATATCTATCTATCTACCTAGATCTATCTTCATTGGCATTTTAGGTTTAACTGAATAAAATGAGGTCCTAGCCAAATAATGTCAGAGTTTTTAAAAAGTAGTATGATTAGTAAAAAGCACATATTATGGAGTCCTTTCTATGCCCTGGATTTCTAATATGTACATGAGGATAGCAATGTCAACTCTATATACAGAGTTACGGTTAAAAAAAAAAAGAAACAAAATTAAAAAGATAAAAACATCCTTTAAAAGTTAAAAAGGAAAACTTTTAATAATTTGGGGGACAGTCTTATGTCCCTCTTCTATTTTTATCTTTTATATTGGTGATAACTAGATACATCTTTGAATTTAATTGTTAAAGTTCTATCAGATGCTAAATAACAGCTTAATGATTTATATGTTTGTATAAACTTTTTAACTGTTACTAACCTCTATCCTCATTTTATACAGTAAGCATATACAAGGAACATTTTTCCTTGCTTATATCTTAAATTTCATTATTCAGTCTTCATTGTCACATTAAACCGAACAATTGTTGTAAATACTCTTCACATATAGTTTTTCTCCTTCACCTTTGTTTTCTAGTATCTTTCTATGGTTTATAACCATCTGCAGTTGAAACCAACCATAAAAATAAGCTCATGAAATTCACTTACACCCACGGAGGCCACTTTACCCTTCGTGTTTATAAATTTCTAGTTCTCTCCACCTTTTAATTCTGTCTGGAGACTAGTAAATTATTCTTTCAAACATTGACAATATCCAACTATTAAAATATTCCCAGTGGAAACATATTAAAAATATGAAGTGTGAATATTTTTTAATTCATAAGATGATTATATATTGCTATGGAATTTTAGCCGTAATAAAATAGAGCAATTATTTAACTATTACCTCAGGGGGGATGTGGGAAGATATTTTCCTAATGAGGCAGTTTTCTGCCCACTTGTTGATTAAGACTTTTGTGTGCCCAAGTCTGATTAACGAATATACCTCATAAAGTCCATAGGTCTGTGGTTTCTGTTAGATGCAAAATGTTGCATATATCCCAAGGTATCCATTCATAAAATGAAGGAGATGTAACTTAATTCTTTCCCTTTTCTCAAAATTATTCCTAGAGGGTCATTATACTTTGATAACTATTTCTCTCAGTTTCCATTGGTATATCTATCTACAGATTATAGATTTCTAGTGAGATATTGTTTTGTCAAAATCTGCAAGATGTAACAAAATATAAATTTTTAAATGTTTAGTCAGATTAATGGTTGAATGTTCCTTTACATAAGCCATTAAGGATACCTGGGATTGGGGCATACCACTCTTCATCCTCTTATTCATTCAACAAATGTTTATTGAGCATCTTTTATATGTCAGACTTTGTGCTATACCTTGGGAATACATCAGTGAATAAAATATTAAAAAGTCCTTACCCTTATGGATCTTGGATTCTAGACCAGGAGTCTACAATAGCCATAGCCTGTTTTAATAAATAAAGTTTTTTTGGGATACAGTCACATTCATTTGTTTCAGTATTGTCTAAGGCTGTTATTATTTTTTAACATCTTTATTGGAGTATAATTGCCTTACAATGGTGTGTTAGTTTCTGATTTATAACAAAGTGAATCAGTTATACATATACATATATCCCCATATCTCTTCCCTCTTGCATTTCCCTCCCTCCCACCCTCCCTATCCCACCCCTCTAGGTGGTCACAGAGCACCGAGCTGATCTCCCTGTGCTATGCGGCTGCTTCCCACTAGCTATCTGTTTTACATTTGGTAGTGTATATATATCCATGGCACTCTCTCACTTTGTCCCAGCTTACCCTTCCCCCTCCCTGTATCCTCAAGTCCATTCTCTAGTAGGTCTGCGCCTTTATTCCCGTCTTGCCCCAACGTTCTTCATGACTGTTTTTTTTTGTTTGTTTTTTAGATTCCATATATATGTGTTAGCATACGGTATTTGTTTTTCTCTTTCTGACTTGCTTCACCCTGTATGACAGACTCTAGGTCCATCCACCTCACTACAAATAACTCAATTTCGTTTCTTTTTATGGCTGAGTAATATTCCATTGTAGATATGTGCCATATCTTCTTTATCCATTCATCAGTCGATGGACACTTAGGTTGCTTCCATGTCCTGGCTATTGTAAATAGAGCTGTAATGAACATTGTGATACATGACTCTTTTTGAATTATGGTTTTCTCAGGGTATATGCCCAGTAGTGGGATTACTGTGTCGTATGGTAGTTCTATTTTTAATTTTTGAAGGACCCTCCATACTGTTCTCCATAGTGGCTGTATCAATTTACATTCCCATCAACAGTGCAAGAGGGTTCCCTTTTCTCCACACCCTCTCCAGCATTTATTGTTTGTAGATTTTTTGATGATGGCCATTCTGACCGGTGTGAGATGATATCTCATTGTAGTTTTTTTGTGTTTATTTTGTTTATTTGTTTGTTTTTTTTTTTGCGGTACGCGGGCCTCTCACTGTTGTGGCCTCTCCCGTTGCGGAGCACAGGCTCCGCACGTGCAGGCTCAGCGGCCATGGCTCAGGGGCCTAGCTGCTCCGCGGCATGTGGCATTTTCCCGGACCGGGGCACGAACCCGTGTCCCCTCCATCGGCAGGCGGACTCTCAACCACTGCGCCACGAGGGAAGCCCTCATTGTAGTTTTGATTTGCATTTCTCTAATGATTAATGATGTTGAGCATTCTTTCATGTGTTTGTTGGCAATCTGTATGTCTTCTTTGGAGAAATGTCTGTTTAGGTCTTCTGCCCATTTTTGGATAGGGTTGTTTGTTTTTTTGATATTGAGCTGAATGAGCTGCTTGTAAATTTTGGAGGTTAATCCTTTGTCAGTTGCTTCATTTGCAAATATTTTCTCCCATTCTGAGGGTTGTCTTTTTGTCTTGTTTATGGTTTCCTTTGCTGTGCAAAAGCTTTTAAGTTTTATTAGGTCCCATTTGTTTATTTTTGTTTTTATTTCCATTTCTCTAGGAGGTGGGTCAAAAAGGATCTTGCTGTGATTTATGTCATAGAGTGTTCTGCCTATGTTTTCCTCTAGGAGTTTGATAGTGTCTGGCCTTATATTTAGGTCTTTAATCCATTTTGAGTTTATTTTTGTGTATGGTGTTAGGGAGTGTTCTAATTTCATTCTTTTACATGTAGCTGTCCAGTTTTCCCAGCACCATTTATTGAAGAGGCTGTCTTTTCTTCACTGTATATTCTTGTAAGGCTGTTTTAATGGTAGGAAGAATTGAGTAGTTATGATAGAGACCATATGGCCCTCAAAATCTAAACTATTTACTATCTGGCCCTTTACAGAAAAAATATGCTAATCCCTGTTCTACACTAGAGTGATGTAAGAAAAGATAACTATCCTCTCCCATAAAATATCCTAGAATATCATATTGGATTTATTAAGAATATATTTCTTATATTAAGGTATCTGGTAACTTTATATATTGATTGCCCTTTAAAATACAGTTAGTTACTCCTTCCTTTTCTATAAAATTCTTAAAGATAGCTAGCTTTTTGACCCTGAAATTTCAATTCTACCCTAGAGATGTTTTAACAAAAATGAGAAATTGTTTACATGAACAATACAGAATTGATTTATTGTTGAATTATATCTAAGTATTTATTTTCCTGACATTATTTTAGAGGAAAATCCTGAAAGTGGAAAAAAAGATCTTAAATTTTCTGTTGAAGACATATTGCCTAAAATAAAGACTGACAGATAAAAGTTCTGTTTTTTTAAGGTGCTATTTATAGGTCCAGTGAGACTATGACACAAAATAATGCTTATCCCATTGTTAATAAATATTCACTATATTTATTGTTAGACACTTCAAATATTTGAGACAATTTGGAATAACATCTTTCCATATAAATTAATAACTATTAGTGATAATAATTGATGTTTGTTGGGAATGTATATATTGAACACTATTCTAAGTACTTTACATTAATTATGTAATTTAATACATGCAAAAACCCTGTGAAATAAGTACTAATATTATCCATATTTTACAGACAAGGAACATGCAATACAAGGAATTAAGTAAATAAATGTCAGAGGTGGAATTTGAATCCATTTGTGGATTTTAACTTGACTGACATGGACTTGCAACTTTTCTGGCAAATAACTCAGTCTAGGAGTAGGAAAAAAGTCAGTTGTGTCATTTTCTCCTTCGTGTATACTTTAGCAGTATTCATTTTAATCCAGAGTTGCACTTGGAGACATTAGATCTTATTTTTTTCATTTTATTAGGGTTACTTTATTAAACTACATAATGTGATCTGGAAATCCACCTAGCAGATACACATACCATATGCTGCAGGAGGCTGAAAGATAACAAAGGGCGCAGCAGGAGAGGGGGGACTCTGCTACCTTTGGTAACAAGCACTTATCCCTCCCAATGGCTTATATCTGATGTGTGACATGTGATGTAGAAAAAGTGAGGGCACCAGCGTCCTTTGTATTTTAAGTAGTAAACCTTAATTTTTCCTTGGAAAAATATCAATAGGAATTCCAATGTGTTTTTCCTGTGCAACAATAGATTATTTTGCATTCCACTTAGACCACTGACATGAACCCGATAACCATATTTGAACTCTAAAGGATATAAAGCTTTGTTATTGACCAGCACAGGAAAAACTATCACTTTCTTAGATCCTTGACCACAGAGAACAGAAGGCAGGTGTCTCCATTAAGGGATCATTGGCATAAAACACTACATCCTGTTCAGTGTTACTGGTTTCTTGACTAAGTTCAATGAACACTAATGCCTAATAGCTAACCAAGTCACTACTCAATAATGTTTTCCTCTTCTACTTTTAACCATTTCTAAAATAAAGTTACTATTAGTAGTCAAAATAAATAAATGTCTAAACAAATTCTTAAACTTTTAGATGTCAATTTAACTTCTCTTTACCTATCCTTCATCTGTAGTTTGGTAGTTCTTAGGAGCATAAACTGTAGAATCTGTCTACTAGGTATGAATCTTGGCTCTGCTACATCCTAACCGTTTCACTTTGGGCCAATTATTTAACTTCTCTATGCCTCTGTTGCCATAAATGTGAAATAAATGTAATCATGCAGATCTTACTCGACTTACAATGGGGTTATGGCTCAGCAAACCCATCCTAAGTCGAAATGCATCTACTACAGCCAACCCATCAAACATCATAGCTTAGCCTAGCCTACCTTAAACATGCTTAGAACAATTACATTAGCCTACAATTGGGCAAATATTTTAACACAAAGCCTATTTTATAACAAAGTGTTGAATATCTCATGTAATTTATTGAATACTGTACTGAAAGTGAAAAACAGAGTGGTTGTATGGGTACAGATATTTGTCAGTGTACTGGTTGTTTACCCTGGTGACAGCGGTGCTGACTGGGAGCTGAGGCTCGCTGCTGCTGCCCAGCATCAAGAGAATATCATACCATATATCACAAGACTGGGAAAAAACAAAATTCAAAATTTGAAGTACAGTTTCTACTGAAACTGTACTTCATTCATATCATTTTCACACCACCGTAAAGTCGAAAAATCCTAAATCAAGCCATCGTAAATCAGGGACCATCTGTAATAATAATATTAAGAAGACTAAGAAAACCTACCCCATAAAGTTCATGTACGGGTTAAATAAATAAATAAGGAAAACTTGGAATAGTGTCTGGCACATAGAAAACAATAAATATTAGTTATTATTATTTTTGTTATTGATCTGAGCCTCAATTTTATAGTAGTTATTGAGTACATGAAAAATGCTATTTTATACCAGAACAACTATTCATCCAGTTGTATATCCAAACAGTCAAGGCCTGGTAGGAGAGTATTGCTGTGTTTTAAAGTGTAAACCTCAAGAGATTGATTAGTGAAGTATCAGGAATACTGTTAATACCCCAGAGTAATCTATGAGGGATATTCTCCTCTCATGATATTTAGAACCTACTTAAATATGTTGTTTTCAGATTTTTTCAGATGTTTCAATATGTTTCAGATTACTTTTTTTTCATATAATTTGTAGACTACATTCCCATTTCTCTGTAGTCTGTGCCCTCCTGATCCAGGTGCTAATAATTTCAGGAGAGAAGCATCTCTTAGCTCTGTAGATATTCCCAAGCTGCTCAGTTCTGAGCCTCAGGAATGTTAAACAAGATGAGGCTCGTGATGTTGGGAGAGAAATGCTTCCTAGCAGTGTCATGGAGGTATATGGAGAGGAAAAGTTATTCCACTCCACAGTTCAGACAAAAGGTCAACAAACACGGTAGCGTCATAATTTCTGTGGGTTTTCCCTAAATTTATATTAAAGCAATTTCGCATCTAAACTTTGGAAATTTAGTTTCTAAATATTAATTTATTAGCAAAAAGCTTTTAACAGGTGCCAACCCAATCCATTGCTTCCTGGCACAGCTTCACCATGCAGATCTCGGGCTTTCCAGGGGGAGTTCTGCCGAGCCTGGGTATATTCTTCATTGGGCTCAAACCTTTTATATGTGCTTTCAGCCACTATATACCTTCAGGGTATTGTATCAGTCTTAGCACATACACACATGTTCAGGCTCCACAATGGTTGCAACTTCTGAAAATTGACCCCCTCTTCTTTTGAGATCTCTTTTCAAACAGTTATAGATCAGCCTTCATCGAGAGGATAATGTCCTTGGGGTTTTCTACTAAGAAATCAGTGCCCTCAGAGTATGAAAAAGATCAGATGTGAAAATAACTTGAAAGCTAAGAAGTCAGAGTTGTCAAACAAACGTCCGAATGCCCACATACTTTGACTTTCAGATAAACAAAAAATTATTTTTTAAGTATAAGCATGTCCCCAATATTGTATGGAACATACTTATGCTAAAAATTAATTTGTTGTTTATCTGAAATTCAACTTTCGCTGGCATCCTATATTTTTATTTACTAATCTGGCAGCACTATGAGAAAGGCCTATAAAGGCAGGTATTATAATGAAGAAAATGTGACAGGTACCTGAAAGTACAAACTGCATTTGTGACTTGCTGGAAAGGAAGTCTTTTACAAGTTATAACTTGTCTTGATCTTTTTATTTTAGGAAACACAGAAGCAGAATCCACAAATAGTAAATGCTTTCATGTAATTGACTACCCATCAAATATCTCGAACATCAATAATATTTATGAGTTATTGATAAATTAATATTTATTTTAAGCTGGATTTAATTTTTTTATTTTAAAAATAAGAAACACTGTAATTATAGGGTGTTTCATATCTATACCTCTATAATTAGCAATGGAAACACCCTGTATTAGTGTTCTAGTGCTGTCATAACAAATTATTGCAAACTTAGTGGCTTAAAACACCCCAAATCTGTGAGTTTACAGTGTGGTAGGTCAGAGGTCTGGGCACAGTGCAGCTCAGATGATTCCTGTGCTCAGAGTCTCACTGGGCTAAAATCAAGGCATCAGCTCTTCTGGAGGCTTTGGGGGAGAATTTGTTTCTGTGTTTATTCAGATTGTTGGCCAAATTCAGTTTCATGTGATTGATTTCTTTGCTGACTGTCAGACAGAGGTCAATCTCAATCTGTAAAGCCTCCCACATTTCCTGACACATGGCCCGCTTGGTCTTCCGTCTCTCAGACCTTCACTTATGCCTCATCTCTCCTGCCTTCTGTGGCATCTCTGCTGAATCTTTTCTGCCTTCCTCTATCGTTTTTAAGGGCTCACATATTTACATTGAGCCATTATTTTATCCAGGATAACTTTCTTATCCTAAAGTCTTTCTATCCTAAGGATAGAATTATAACCTTAATTCTATCTGTAAAATCCCTTTTGCTATATTCACAGGGTCCCAGACATTAGGGAGTAGACATTTTTTTTTTGGAAGGGGCATATTATTCCACTTACCACATACCCCAATACTATATGAATATACTGTAACTTAGGCATGTAAAGAAGTGATTCCAGCTGGGAAATAATTAAAAAAAAACAATCAGACAGAAGACAAAACTCTAACTACTTAATTCCAATCTAGCTAGTAGACAATTTTTTTATTTAATAGATTATATCTTTTCACTTTAAAGCTTAAATTAAAAGCTACTCAGCCATCTCTGCAGTGGCCTAGGGATTGAGAATGGGTCTTTTTTTATGGCCTCTTGGTAAGCCAGTAGAAACCCACCTTTTGTCCTTGGCAGAAGCAGTTTTGTTCTAGGCCAGTTAATTTAAAGGTAATAAAACTATTTGAAAGGATATAGCAGTTGTGATCATGACACATTCTTAAATGAACCAGATCCTGTTTGATATATATGAAAAATTAAAGCATGAGACTAAAAGTGCTGTAAGAGAAATTTTCTCATTCTTTCTGGTGAGATCTGACATCAGCATATAGATGGCTTCATCAATTATTGAGAAAAAGACTAAGAAAAAAAATGACTGATTGGGATGCTTTATTCTGAAGTCTGAATTTGAGGCCCTTGGGTTGAATGTACCTGTAGGTCTAAATCTTTCAGAATTAGCTCTCGCTCTCTCACCAGCCCATCTGTTTAAATTTCTAGTTTAAAAAACTAAGGCACTTAAAAATTTTTAATGCACTCTGTCGAACATGTGTGCCAAACTTTGAAGTAACTGCATGCATCAATGAAGTGAAGAAACAAATCTCTGTATAGATAAACATCCCTTAAGATGAAGCAAGGGAACTGATTTTAAGCTTCCAGGACTTTGAATGATTTTTTTTCCACAGCTATTTTCATTCTCTTCTGTAATCTAAAGTACAGCAATGAATTTCAGAGTTCTTATGTTTGCCATGTAATGTCCTTGTCCTGTTTATTCCTAGAAAAGTATTATGGGCTCTTGGTTGACAAACTACAACTGTATTTTAAAAATTGAGACAAAAGTCATAATGAGTGACTCTGTTGATTCACAAGTCATTAATTAGCCCCTGTGCTTTTTTGTGACACTAATGTTAGAGATAAGTAATAAGGGAACCACAGCTTATAAAATCAGCACACATAGGTAAGCACTAATGCGCAAAAGTGTGAATCATTTTAAAGGCAACATTTTGCTAATTAAGGTTAATATTAATGATTTACATTATATTTTAAAGACTTACTGAAGTATTCAAGTATTTTATTGTTGCTGTAGCCATTGCTTGTAAACACAGTGTTAATAGTATCTTCCCAGCTATTTAACCTAAAATACAGATATTTCTGTATCTGTCCCCTCAAAATCATTACTTCTGGAATAATTGCAAACTATTTCTTATTATTAGAAATACTTTTTAATTCTACATAATCTTGTTCTGAGCTTTTGTTTTTATCTCATCTCAGACTGTTCATGATTCCTTCATAAAACATTTCCTCCCAAAAGATACTTTTCTGTACCATGTAAAATGCATAGAGTTTCAACTTAATTTCCACCTCTAAGTAAAGTCATGTGCCTTTAGGTGATGCTAATTCTTTGTTTAAGTTGTTTTTGTTTTTTTTACTCTATTAGAAAAAGAATTTTAAGTAGCTTATATATTTATGGATAAAGAGAGAATGCAGGCAGTGTAAAAAGAGTAAATTTAGGTTTTTCCAGTTATCCCAAATTTGCTTAATATTATAATATGACCTTGGATTTGACTCTGAGTTTGGTTAAGGAAAAAATTATTCTGACACTTGTTAAAATGGTAAGGAAGACTTTATTCCAGACTATTGTGAGACGTGTCAAAACTATCAAAATAGGGGAGATTGAGCTCAACTCTGAATACAATAAGGGCAACTGGGAATTTACAGCCAAGGAACAGGTTATGTGTGAGGGAGTGGGTGGGGATGGCAGATGAAAAACTAAGAGGAGACATCAAGTGTAGGGAGAATTCTTTTTTTTATTTTTGCGGTACGCGGACCCCTCACTGCTGCGGCCCCTCCCGCTGCAGAGCAACAGGCTCCGGACGCGCAGGCCCAGCAACCACGGCCCACAGGCGCAGCCGCTCCGCGGCACGCGGGATCCTCCCGGACCGGGGCACGAACCCGCATCCCCTGCAGTGGCAGGCGGACTCTCAACCACTGTGCCACCAAGGAAGCCCAAGTGTAGGGAGAATTCTTGCTAAACTTATTTTAAGAGCTTTCTTACTGAATGGCAGGCCAAGGTGATCAGATATCAAGGATGGGAGATGAGGAATTTGAAAGTGATCACATATCAAGAGTGGGAAAAATCCTCTCTAAGCTGATTCAGCAGGATTCTTGCTAAAACTGGGCACTGCAAGGATGTCACTGAAGCTCAGGGTTGAGGCCTAGATGAGAAGAGGGCTCAGAGGAACTTGACTGCGATTTAATTAAGGAAAGTCTTTGTCAGTTTCCTACTGACTAAGGCAAGGGAAGAACATGTTGACATACAGAATTTTCATTGTCCAAAACAGTAAAGAGTACGATCATGCTCTGCATTACCGTAGAATTGAATTCGGGTCTGATTTTATCATTTGGGTTTCAGTTTTTCACAAAGGTACACTGGGAAGCAGTAGGTAGATAAAGAGCATTTAAACAGAGGTGGTGAGAGAATGAGCTAAGGGGATATCTAAAGGTCCAGCAAGGACAATGGCCTGAAGTCATGCTTTGTGTGCTGGAGGAAGAACAGAGAATCCAATGTGAGTGGAGTGAGGTGATCAAAGCACAGAGAAGTAGGACTTGAGGGAAGAAGTATGTCATTTCAGCCCTTAGAATTTATTGTGAGATCCTCAGGTTTAACTCTGAGATGGGAAGCCATTAGAGGGTTCCGACTAGAGAAGTGGTCTGCCTTACATTTTGAAAGGCTCAATCTTACTGCTATAATGAGAAAAGATTGTAGGAAGGCAAGGATGCAAGCAGAGAGACCAATTAGGAGGCTTTTACAATAACCCAGAAGAGGCATGATGGTGGCCTCTTCCAGGATAAGAGCTGTGAAGACGGTAAATGGTGGTCATATTCCGAATATGTTTTGAAGGTAGAGATGAAAGGTTTGCTGATGAATAAACCTGATCTGCTAGAAAATGAGATAACTTTTTTTCGTGAGGTGGGATATGTTACAACAAAACTAGGTTCTTTAGGAGAAGAACAGCAGTTTAACTTTTGACATTTTAACTCATGATGCCCATTAGATTTCCAAGCAGAAAAGTTAGATGGGGCCTAAGGATATTATTTGGAGCCACTGAGTCTGAGTCAGTGAGTATATATAGACAGGTCCAGCAACTGAGATCCAGACAAATCACTTATTTTCTTTGTGTTTCACTCCTTTGGCTCTACTGGTCACTCAAGACTGGCTTAGAAATCATACATTAGGGTATCATCACCTGTGTCCTTCTACTCTACTCTGCAAACAACTGCATGGCCCTTCCTAAGTAATGTTGTACTTGCCTGTTGACTGGCCATCTCCCCCACTGTACTGTAAGTTCCTTGAGGAAAAGGACTATAGTGCATAAGTGATTCTTGAGTGAAAGAATAAATTTAAAAACCTTTGCATTTAAGATAAAATCTAAGAACTCTTCATCTTTTGTCTACCTTGTCTCCAGCTACCCTTCCCTATGTTTACTACACTTCAGCCACCACTGCTGGTAATTCCTTAAAGGCATACCATATTCTTAAGCCTCATGGCTTTTTTCTGTGCCATTTTGCTTCATAGAATGCTTTTCTCCCTCATTTTTGATCTGCTAATGCATTATCAGTCGTCACGTCTGGTTTAAAATGCTAAATCTTAAGAGACATACTTCCCAAACCTTCATTCTAGTCCACCTTCATTTTGTGTCTCCTAACAGTCTAAATTTATGACTTAGTAGCATTTTTCACAGTTTGTAGAATTGTAAGTATTTGTATGATTTTTTTTTACTATCTATTTTCTTAATAAGTTTATGAGAACAAAGGGCAGTGTCTGTTTTGTTCATTAATATGTACCCAGACCTCACCAATATACCAGACACTTAGTTGACCCTTTATAAAATGTTTTGAATATATGCAAATAAAAAGCTCCATATATTTTTATTATTGTCATTGATAATACAATCAATGTATTTGTGATTGTTTTCATTGCATAAAACCATAATACCTTTTGATTAAAATGCTTTAATCTGTCTTATCTTACAATTGCAAAAATATAAGTTTATGGACTAAGAATTGTCTCTTGTTTGTCTAGCAGCACCTGGTTTTTATAAGTATGCAAACATTTTCCCTTCTATGTTGAAAACATGTACTTTCCACAGCTAGATCACCCATAAAGAATGTTCCATTTTTACTCTTCACTATTTTAGCATATGACGTAAAAGCATATCCAAAATGTATATGCATTTCTGAGAAACCATAACCATATAAGCAACTATTTTTCAAATTTGTTTTATCAATAACAGAAGTTTAAGAAACTTTATTTAATAAATATTATAAATTTAAATCACTAACTTAGGAAATTTATGCATTAGTGAACAATTATTTTAACACTTAAAGTTATTTTATCTTATAACTCTTCTGTTGAGTTAACAAGTTCAATATAAACACCTCATAAAACTTCTTTGAAAATTTTCAAATCAATAATATTTTGGGTATATTATTTATACTAACCAAATTTTAATACTTTTTGTTATTTTAAAAAACATATATATGTTTATAAAATTAAATACAAGTGTTGTTCCCAAATTTATTTAAAGAAATTATAGCTATAGAAGCCTAGAAAATGCTATGCATCTCTCTTTCATAAGTAGCAGAGACTATTTATAAAATTAAATATTATTAAATTGTCATTTCAGTTAGTTATTTGAGCATACAATAGGGCAAAACTTGTCAACTAAATCAATTTAAATATATTTTATCTCCCCTCTGCAATTGCTGAAGTCTTTCTTTGTATGGAAACCTTACTGTAATTAGAATTAATTAATCGTATAATTGAAGTAATAAACATTTGGAAGCAGGAAGAAGGGAATAGATCCATATTCCTCTAAGAGTTTCTCTCAAGGACCTCTCCATGGAGATATGACAGCATGAAATTATCTGATCCATTATTTTATATTGCTTTTTATAATAGTAACTAGTAAATTTCATTTTTAGAATCTATATAAAGTCCTTAGAACATGGAAGAAAAAACAGAATTTTTCTATTGATATCTGAAATCCTAGTATAAGAATTAGCTGAAAATTAAAATATTGCACTTTTCTACTGTTGTTACAAAATGGCTTTTGAAAAATTTGTTTGGATTAATAGAATATATGCAATAAAGGATTAACCTACAAATTATTTCTATAATTTTAATATTTTTAATTATTAGTATGCTTATGTTAAAATAGATGTATATTTAAAATATACCCTCAATTAATCCTCTGACACTGCATATATGACTTACAAGTCTCCAAAAGTATAAGAAAAGGAAAGAAAAGAAGAGTAAGTTTTTCATAATGCAGTCATTTTAGAAGGGGTAAAAATTCTGTGAATTCTATATAACCGATATTGTGGAATATATATAATAGAATATAAATGTTTATCAAAATGCATATGCCTTTAAACATATATTTCACTGATTAATATCTTGAAAGTTTATGAGATTAAATTTAGGGAAAGGAAATCTCAACATAATATTAGGAGAAATAGCTAGATGAACCATACAAAAGAAAGTGCATTCAAACATTTTCTAACAGTAGAAATTAAGGGTGTTTTGTTGTTTTCAAATTTCCTTTCAATTTCTCTTTTCCAGTTTAAATTTTCAAAGGATTGACAGAAGTATCACTAAAACTTCTTTTCAAAGAAGCAGCACACAATTTCATGAACAAAAATTTGATTTCTCAAGTGTTCATAAAGTTTTTTAAACCAAAATTTATCTTAATATGTATATTAACCATATTGTTGGCAGAAGATGATAATTCATCAATCTGTAGAAGTGATTATAACATCTGAAGAAGTTCTTGAACAGGTGCTTAATACAATCTGGCAAATTGTACTAACTGTGATTTGTACTGACAATTTTCAGTGATATTGTAAAGATCAACCACATATTTGTTTGCATATGTCTACCGGAGGGTTTGTACTTCTTAATATACATAAAAGTGCCATGATTTACTGGTTTCTATTTATTTGATATATTTGCTATTTGTTTATTTCCTTTATATGTATCTAGTTTACTATGAAAATTATCTCTTTGTTGAAATTAATTTATATTCTCAGGTTAATCTCTTGGCATTTGGAGTTATCATATACAAAGTTTTTCGTCACACTGCGGGGTTGAAACCAGAAGTTAGTTGCTGTGAGAACATAAGGTAAGTATTTCTTCAACTGTATTTTCTTTAGTGATTAAAAGCTTTAGTAACTTAAAGTAGAAATAATTTTTGGAAGGACAATTTTTAAATGATTTTTCACACTTTCCCCCATCATATTTAAAATACTAAATAGTATTGCTAAATAGTATTTAATATGTTTAATAAGCCTATAATCACCACAGATTAAATGGTAAGTAAAGCAATCTTTTTGAACATATTCCCCTTTGAAAGAAAAGATGAGGACTGCATTTTAAGACAAAAGTTGGCCTTAGTGATCTGCTTTTGCAAAGCACTTCTCAGTGCTTAGTAACTGTGTTTCTTCCTTGTGATTTCTAGTTTGCATTCCGCCATGATTTTTCCTCAGCTCCCTCCCTTTAAAACTGATTTATTGAGACCTTGAAAATGGTTTATTCAGGAAAAACTGAAGTGTACTGTAGGGAACATTAGAAACAACTGACGTTTGGGTCTCTTGGGAACACTCCTGTAGTTTCAATATCTTGCACAAGATTTATAGTTAAGATTTAGCAAATGTTTGATTGATTACTTTCTTTTACTCCTCACCATTCATAGTTACATGTAGTTTGCTGGCTTTAATAAAGTTGAGAATGACTCATTTTCTGTGGTACACTGCAAAAACATCTTCTGCAGTAAAGAATGATTGCACTAAGAATGAATGAGAAAATAAGTATTAGTTGCCTCATTTTCAAGGCAGGGTCCTCAGTGAGCAGGATTGAATATTATTTTACCAAAACTCACAGGCAATAAGTTGAAAATGTGTAAAAGTGAGTATGTGCCTGTATTTTTTAAGAAATAAGCATTCTAACATGAATTTACTTTGAGGTAACTGTATTGCAAAAGCAAAAAAAAAAAAAACTTGTTTTATTTTACATGTTCTCTACTAAGCCTGAAAGGAAAGCAGAAGTATCCTTTGATGTCCTGCCCATGTGCTGACCTAAATCCACATGGTATACTCTTCAAGGTTTCTTAGGGAGAATACTTCCTAACAGCTATCTGTCTTACCTTTGGGAGTTCCTGCAACATTAGATTTGAGATCAAAACATACACACAGGGCTTCCCTGGTGGTGCAGTGGTTGAGAGTCCGCCTGCCGATGCAGGGGACACGGGTTCGTGCCCCGGTCCGGGAAGATCCCACATGCCGCGGAGCGGCTGGGCCCGTGAGCCACGGCCGCTGAACCTGCGCGTCCGGAGCCTGTGCTCTGCAACGGAAGAGGCCACAACAGTGAGAGGCCCGCGTACCGCAAAAAAAAAAAAAAAAAAAAAAAAAAAAAAAAAAAAACCACACAGATGAAAATATTTTAGGATTAAGGAAATTCCTTGAAAAATACCAGATTTTAAAAATGCTGCCTTGAATTTGGAAGCACATCCCAGCCACAGTACGCTAGTATACCCTAGCCTGTCCCATGCAGCTATAGCATAATTTGTCAGTTTCAAAATTATTGGTCTTTACCGAAGATTTCTTGGTTATTCAAAAACTGACTTCCCACATAATTTGAGGAATTTGAGGATACGTTAAGTATGCATAGCTTTCTTAGCTGGAACACTGCAAATTTGTTCTAGGTCTTGTGCCAGAGGAGCCCTTGCTCTCCTGTTCCTCCTTGGCACCACCTGGATCTTTGGAGTGCTCCATGTTGTACATGCATCGGTGGTGACAGCTTACCTCTTCACCGTCAGCAATGCCTTCCAGGGGATGTTCATCTTCTTATTCCTGTGTGTTTTATCTAGAAAGGTAAGCAATTTGTTATTTTTGTCAACCTTATAGCATATTTATGTAGCATCAGTTACCAAATTGATAAAAATTCTCATTCTCATAGATTCATGACTTGTGCCGTTATTGCCTCAGTGCAGTACATTTTAGTGTCAGAATAATCAGAATGCTTAGCTGTTCATAGGGAAATGTGCTTTTAAAAAACTTGCTAGTAGGAGTATAAATACAGCTTACGTTCACTTGAGCGTATTCTGACAGATAATCAGAAAGCAACAATAATTTAGAAAACTAAATATAACAATTTGTTGTGATTTGAAAATAATTTGATGTGATTGTTACAGTTATGTTTCACGTTTCTTACTTTCTTCTTTTTCTTTTTTTTTAGATCCAAGAAGAATATTATAGATTGTTCAAAAATGTCCCTTGTTGTTTCGGATGTTTGAGGTAAACAGAGAGAACTATCGATCATTATTGCTACACAGAAATAAAGAAACCAAGCTGTGGATGGCCAGTGTATAAAAATGACTCAAACAAATTGTCCAATTATTAATACTAACCAAATATTTTAAGTCCATTTTTCTGTTTACTGTATAAGAAATGTAGATAATACGAGATAAAATTATGTACCATATAGCTATAGTAAGCTTTCCTACATGACTTAGTTAGCTGTGTCAAAAATAGTATTGCAGATATTTGGAAAGTAATTGGTTTCTCAGAGTGATATCACTGCACCCAAGGAAAGATTTTCTTTCTAACACAAAAAATATATGAATGTCCTGAAGGAAACCACTGGCTTGATATTTTCTTGATTCATGTTGCCTTTGAAACTAGTCCCCTATCACCTTGGTAATGAGCTCCGTTACAGAAAGTGGAACATAAGAGAATGAAGAGGTAGAATATAAAACAGTAAAAAGGGAATGATGGTTGTAACAATGAGACATATTTTGAACAAGCTCGTTGTTTTGTAAACTAGATGGGAAATTAGAGATAAAACAAACAATTGAATAAACACATCTTACCATTCTGTGAATTGTTCTGAACTTAAATTTCTACCTAAACAACTTAGACCTGTATTTGTTATATCCATTTTCTATTCTAATAGTCTATAAAAACACAAAACTTCACACACAAAAAAAACTAAACATTTCTGTTCTGTTTTTAGGTTAACATCAGAATGAGGTATATGCTCTTTCTATACTTATTTCACAGATTGTGATTTCAAATGCTTATTCAGTAGTACATAAATGTGTCAAAATATAATATTGTTCATGCCTGTAAATGTAAAAATTGTGTATATAAACCTGAAGTACTCTGTTCCATAACCTTTCAGTGTAGTGAAAAATATTGTATCTCATTAGACTAGCATATTTGAGTTCTTTATTTCTTTTTAATTTTAGAAATATTGTAGTTCACATCACAATATTCTCTTTCAATTTACTATTTTTAAAAGGGCATTGTAAATATGAAAGTATTCATAAAGTTAATTGCTATTTTTTTCTGTTCAGAAAAGTACACATCTAAAAATGTTATTTATAACAAAGAAATCACTGGGAACTGTATAAACTTTCACACTGGATCTATTTTCTGACAGTTTTCCTCTATTAAGGCATATCTGCTAAAATGTAAGGCTTCTATCTATCTTCAAGTTTTCTCATTAAAATGTAGAAACAGTGATTTTACTTCAAAAAATATGTAATTGTTCTACACCTACCTGTAAAAGTGTGCCAATACACTAAATGTTGTGATTTGACCTTGATTTCTCCAGCTGTTCAAGTGAAGTCTGTCACATCTTACACTAACAAATAAAATGATATCTGAATGAATCTTTCTACTGCTTGACTGAGGCATTTCTCTAGAAAGATGAGCTGCCTGCCAATGTCTTAAACATTTTTAGAGTATTTGTGATAACTTTTTATTTGATCTTTTGATCTTTTATATGACCTATTATTATAATTATCATTATAGGACAGTGCTATTGGAATAAGATACTAAAAAAGTAATCTGTTCAATCAATGTATACAAATTATGTGTGGTGGGCAGAATAATGGTCTTCCCAAAATGCCCACACCCTAATCTTCAGAACACATGAATACGTTAGGTTCCGTGGAGAGGAGAATTAACCAGCTAACAGCTAGTCCTCTAACTTTAACGTGAGGAAATTATCCTGGATTTTTCAGGTTGGTCCCATGTAATCACAAGTTTCCTTATAAACAAAAGATGGAGGCAGAAGAGGGAGCCTGTTAAAGCAGTGCCATACGAGGCATACTCAACCACACATTGCTGGCTTTGAAGATGGAAACAGTCCACAAGCCAAAGAACATGGGCAGCTCCTGTAATCTGAGAAAGGCAAGGAAATGGATTCTCCCCCAGAGCTCCTAGAAGGATGTCAGCCCTGCTGTACTTTTGTTTTAGCCGAGGGAGACCCAGTTTGGACTTCTAACATCTAAAACTGTAAAACAATAAATGTATATTGCTTTAACCACCAAGTTTGTTGATAATTTGTCACAAGATTATTGATATTTTTTTTTGATAATTTGTTACAGCAACTATAGGAACTAATACTATGGAAATATATACATAATAACATCTTTAGATATAAGCAAGTATTCATATCAGTAGGGAAAACCTTAAAATCCTGAATCTTGTTTTCACTAACCCTCCCATTGACATCATTGGGTGAAAATTGTATTCTTTAGTATGAGATTTCAGACCTTTTCATAACTGCTCACTTACCTTTTTATTAGGTAAGGATCTCTCTTTAAAAAAAAAAAAACAGGTGTGTGCACACGTATAAATATATATTTATTGCATAAATGCCTCATAGCACTTGCCCCCTGTTTTTATAATCAACAAGAGAAAGGGCTCAAAAAAGGTTTTCACTGGGCTCGGTTTAAAAAATACAAAAATGGGGCTTCCCTGGTGGCGCAGTGGTTGAGAGTCCGCCTGCCGATGCAGGGGACACGGGTTCGTGCCCCGGTCCGGGAAGATCCCACGTACCGCGGAGCAGCTGGGCCCGTGAGCCATGGCCGCTGAGCCTGCGTGTCCGGAGCCTGTGCTCCGCAACGGGAGAGGCCACAACAGTGAGAGGCCCGCGTACCGCAAAAAAAAAAAAAAAAAAACCACAAAAACAAAAATGAACATTACAATGACAGGAATGTATTAAGATGCTGAACTGAAAGGTACATACAAAAGTACATACAGCTGCTGGAAACACACTTCCAATGTGCGGCTCCCGAGCCCTCAGATGGAGGAGTGCAATGAAGCCATGTCCCCTGAGGCCCAGCAGCTCTGCCTCAGCAGGACCCAGTGTGACCCGCTGCCTGAGGGCTCACCCCATCCCCAAGTGACACTGCCCCATGGTGTGGACATCACCCACACCTTCAAATGCCCACACACCACACACTTAATTAACATGAAAAAATTTAAACCCACTCAAAGTCTGTGAGATAAAGAGATCCTACCCCCCTGGTTCTCACGTTTGCCCTATGAGTTTCTTCAGTTCTGCTAAACTGTTTATTTTTCCCAAGACTTTCTATGGTTTACCAAATCCCCTATTTCTGGAGCTTCCTCCTTGTTATCATCATTACTCTGACAAACATCTGCTTATACCTAATGTATCTTTCTCTATGAAGCCTTTCTGGTTTCACACAAGGAATTAATCAGCTCTACTTTTGTGTCATCATTCCATCCAGTACTTACCTATTTTGACATTTATCACATTGTATTGCAATTATTTATCCGAGCTCAAGATATTCATTGTACCAAGTTATGTTCTTCCTTTAAGGCAGATACCTTTTCTTTTTTGCTTCGTGAATCAATGTCACTGCCTTCTTCTGTTTTGTGACCTTGTGGTTGAGGTGATAAGAGAGTCTGGACCCTCTGAACAGCCTGGCTTTTGCTCTTTTGCTTTAGATACTCCATACTGGAAGCATATTGGGTGAGCCAGCTTTCTCAGGTAAAGCCCTCCATGCTTATCTCTAATGTCATGCAGTTTAGGTGGAAGAGATGGCCCAGCAATCTCAAATTGATGAAGTAGAGCAAGGAGAGGAATTAGGCTACCAGTGTAGCCTTGAGCTCGTAATATGGCTTCAACTCAGTTTTTCCAGGGAAGATCTTTGGGGATTTGTAAGGAACTTGCCAAAGAAGTAATAAAGTAGTGCTTTATTTTCCATTTGTCTGTTATTCCTCATGTACCATTTGATAGTGAGAGGAATAAATATTAGGATTTTAAATTCAGTCTCCTCAACCTCTAAAATGTATTACAAATTCATTAATAAATATTAATTTGCAAACTCTTCTTCATGAGCAGCTGGGGTTGGGAGAAGGGTTATCGTATTTCAAGGGATTCAATCAAAGAACTTAATACTTTAAGGTGCGTCTCAAACAATGAGATGAATGGACACCAAAGAAGTGTAAGATAAATTCCCTTACTGTGTATAAACTTGTTATTAACTGGAGACACTATAATCCCCTAATTAAAAAATCTGTTAGTTGATTGATTACACTGTGGTTAGAAAAAATATATTTGCACACAATATAGCAATTAAAAAACGTACGAGAAAGTCTCTAAGCAGATACTCCACAACCTTCATGCTAGGCATAACCAACAGTCTATACGTACTCATTTGATGATGGCATCATTTCTTCAGTCCTTTTTAATTTAATGCCCCCCAATTAAATGATAACCCTGCATTTCTTAATTTTCCATATATTTGAAGTTATTGCACCCATCTTCAATTACTTACAAAATATGAGCCTTTTCTATGTGTCAAGATTATCCTCTAATTTTTCCAACATGAAATCTTTGAGGAGTATGTGAATTATTGATTCAGTATGGATCAGAAAGAGTACCTATTGTTCAGATTTTTCTGCTACCTAGAACGTCTTCTCCCGTGCAAATTCTGCCCATGATTCAAGACCTCTAGTATGAAGCCTCTCAGATCAATTTGGTGCATATTAATTTCCCCAGTCACTACAACTATAGCACTTACAAAGTGTACGAAATAACATAACACTTAATAGGGGTTGTTAAGTCATCATGCTTAAAACTTAAAACTTTTAGGTTTTAGACTACAGATATGAGAGAAATAACTGGAAGATGGCATTTAAAGGGAAAAAAGACTTCTTCCTGAAATTTGATATAGATTTCAATTGTTAAACTGTGTGATCTCATTTAATTCTTACAGTAATATATGCAATTTTATCCTCATTTTTTAATGTGAAAAGTGCTCAGTGTCACACAGCTAGGAAATTGAACAATCAGTGTTTAAACTGAAAGTCATAGCTGCTTCTGCTCCCCGCAATGGAAACTCTGAGGAACTTGCTCAGACTCTCTCAGATAGGAAGTTAAAGGGACTGGATTCATACCCAAGCTTTCTGCCTCTCAGTCTAGAGCATATTCCACTGTTCCGTAGCTATAAACTCATATCATATAAGGATAATATTCCTGTTTACAATTATGTTCTTTTGGGTATAGAGGAAGTGTGACATTCTTTTGTAACATGTCTTTTCTACATTGCATATGCAATTTGAAATGTGTATTTCATATGTTTTAAGGTGAAGTATTTTTCTTCTTTTCTCTTTGCTTTGCTGCCCTTTCTCTGCACATGTATTCCTATCCCCATGCCCACTTACACCCCCAACCAGGCAATTTATTTTAACTAGCTGTTATATATTCTTCCATTTTTTTCTTCCTGTTCATATCATCATATTCAAATGATTAGTATTAGATCACATTTTAAAAGCATCTCTATTATCATGTGGAAAGCTAATGGGTATATTTCATTCATTTCTTTTAAGTGACTGAATAATATTCCATACTAAGGATGGACCATAAATTGCACAGCTGGTATGCAGTAATACATTAGAAGACGTCAGTATCTTTCAGGAGTAATGTTCTCCATGCTATGTGGCTTGGTTTTGTTGTTTAAAATACCCAATGCCAATAGTTATTTTTTTTCTTATGATGGATGTGGACCCATGTTGATAAGCTAAAGCACTATAAACCTTTCATTGATATAGAAGTTGCTTGTTATTTCTTGTAACTATTCAGTGAAAATCATGCCATGGATTTGAGATCCACAAAGCTCCTTGAGCATTTTCATTTAAGTGAAAAGGATTTGAATTACTTACACTAGATAGAAGGCTTGAGCAAGCATTAAGATCAGTAGGCAATCTGAAAGTACAGAACAATTTACTCAGTATTTCATTCAGACGTTATACGTCATAGGTTTGTATGGTAGTTATGATTAATATAAAATGAGAGCGTTAGTTTAGCTGCAATGGATCTCTTCTGGTATCAATGTACCACGATTCTAATTTCAACCCCCCACTCTGAGGCATTGTAAATAATAAAATCTATAAAGTATATTACAATTTTATACACTCAAAAGGGGAAAATTAATAGCTTTCTTGCAAAATTGTTCTTAAGAAATGTGGTTTCATTTCCTATTGGGTTGCAATTTGCCATATATCAGCATCCAAGGGCCAGGCTGCCCAACCTGAAAATGATTATTTTCTTTCTTTTCCTTAATGTATCGGAAGTGGATCTAAAAGAACCTCCAGTACGCAGGGGGGTTAATTATCCTGGCAGTCAGTTAAGTTTTGTAAGTTTTAGGTGATATGAGCAGAGCCCTAAAAAAGACTCCACGCTACTGCTGCCTGCTGTGAAGAAAGAGCCTTGTGCTGCCACCACTGCAAATATTGTTCAAATTACCCTAAAATTCCCCTGGTTTTCCATGCATCTGGCTCCTGGAGAGCGACACAGCTCCAGTGAGGTCATTTATTCTGTCACTTCAGCCCACTCGGCAATCATGACCACTATATCTTCCACTCAATCTGATGCAGGAGGTTTTTGTGCAAGACCTTCTATGACCCGAGTAAGGAAAGTAATTATTCAAAACATCACTTCTTGTTTCTCAAGTGCCACCCACTCCTTTGCAGAACTACCTAAATGCTCCCCAATTTGATCTTCCCACTCAGATCAATCTCTCCAATTCTCCTTAAGGAATGTGTAAATAAACAGCCACCTCTCACATCTTAGAACTTTACTTTCCGAAAGGCAACGCGGTGTGGCCGGTCTCTCTGCAGTCAGAGTGTCTGGGCTAGAATTCCTTTTCTACCTCTAGTGAGATATGGGGTCTCAGCTTAGTTATGCCCTGTGACTCAGTTTCTCATCTAGGAAATGGGGATAACAACAGGACCTACTTCATCACGTTGTCGTGACAATTAAATCAACTAATATATGGAAGATAATTACTACAGTGCTTAGCACATAGCAATTGACATTGAAGGATTAGCTATGATTATTATAACCTGGGTGAACAGATATTGACTGTGCACCTACTAAGTGCCAGGGACTGTTATAGGTATGTGGTGGAATTCACTAATAAAAAGCAAATTAATAAAAAATAGACATACATTTCTTGTATAAAGTGAAGATTTCCACATTATTGATTTATCAGCAAGTTATTTCTGAAAGAGGTGAGGAAACAGTAAAAACAGAAATCAGTCACGATGAAGTCAAATTGTAGGTTCACTTTCCTGTCTACCACCTCCCAACTTACCTTTCCATCTCCACCCTGCCCCATTCAAAACCTGAAGTTCCACTCTAAAGCTGGTAGGATGTTAGAGAGAATTTCAAATGTTCAACATTGCTGACACGCCCTTTGGAGTACTGGTGCAGCCCAGGCCCCTGCACTGCTCTGGACATATAAAATCTCTGCCCCTGCAGGGCTAAATGTCCCACAATTTGATTAAACATTTGATTAAATGTTTTCCTGTACAAAGGTGCATTGATATATTTTTATTTAAGTATAAATACTATGAGCATTTATATGAACTTGAAAAATACAATCTCTTCTTTAAACAGTTACATATACGCGAAGATAATTTGACATTCTCAGCTTTCCATATATTCCTATAAAAGACCGAGAGATTCATTCTGGCATCATTTGGGTACTTCATCTTCTTTGTGCAGGACAATTTGCAGTCATTTCATTTGCTCTTGCCTAATGTAAAACTATAGAAACCATGCTCCTTTAAAACATAGTCTTGATTTCTTTAAAGGCAAAAGCAAATGAGCTATTTTAATACTTGAAAAAAAAAAAAAAGGAATCTTCAGTAGAAAGGAAGAAATATTCTTTAATAAATGCCTCATAGTCATATGTAAAATGCATTTGTTTTTACCTATTTTTATGCTATTTAAATTTTCTGCATTGTTTCCTGAACAATAAGATGTCTTTGTTATTATATAAAGGCAATTTCTAGTTTCCATATTTAGTAAACTAGATATTGCAAATTTTTGAGATAAATGAGCCAGGAATTCTATTAGTTACTAATATAAGAATTCAGACATTTTATTTTATATGTCACCGTCACCTTATACCTCATCATTCTGAAAAAGAATGCCTCAGAGGTCAGAAGCATAGTTCTTTATTCTTTTATGTGCTAAAGTATAAGACCTGTTTAGCATTGTGTGAATTTTTTTTTTCTCAAGTAGATTTGCATGCATAGCTTGGATAAGCTGAATAACTCTATACAACCAAACTTTTTTTTTTCTACTTGTTGGGACTCTTTCTCACCAAATCTCTATTTTTTTGAGACCAAGAGTATAATGCTGTTTCTTAGTATCCTTCTGTTTTCTTTTTAAATCTCAGAAAAGGTAAGTGGATTAATATATATTTTTGGACTTGGACATGATGTGATTTTATACATGAAGCATTATGTACATTCAACCTTTTTACAAAATAACTTTAAGGCACTTTACAAACATGGATAAAATACAAATTAGATATTTTAATGCAAAACACATACGAGAATTGAGTCAAAGGAGAAATAAGGGTACAGCCATAAAATGGAGTTAAAACATGAGTGCTTTATTCATTCAGGTTCTGTCCTGTTACCTGCTGCAGTGTAGCCACAACACTCCAAAATCTAGTGCCTTCGAAAAATAATTTATTATGGTTTCTCACATTGTTGTTGGTTGATTGAACGCAGTAGGGTAGCTCTCACGCAGGGTTTCTCGTGAAACTGCACTCAGATGTTCACTGGGGCTACAGCCATCTGAGATGGCCATCCACTACCATTTCACAGGGGCTGCCAGCCAAACACCATTCATGGTCTCTCCATGTCATTTGGGTTTCACACAGCATGGATTCTGGGGTCTTTGTGATAGCATGTCCAAAGCAAACATTCCAAAAGACCCTGGTAAAGGCTGACAGGCTTCTTACCACCTGGCCTCTGAAGGCATAATGTTTACTTCTACCAAAGCAGTCACAAATCCCACCCAGATTTATGGGGTTGGAGAAATAGATCCACCTTTTAATGGAGTGACAAAGTCACATGCATAAAAGTATATGGAATTGGGAAATATTATTGAGGTCATTTTAGGAAAATATAATCTGCCATAAGTTTTATGCTGTTGCTAATGTCTGTGTATCCTTTCATTAGACAAAGTAAAGAACTCAATAGGACTGTTCCCTGAAGTGTCCTTGAATACAGTCCAACGAAGTCACACCAAAGAACAATTCAGTGAAAACAATAAAAGCCATAAACCTCCCAAATTATATGATCCAGGTAACTATGTTTTGCTATTATATCTGAATCCAGAGGTAGCTTTAAAAATCCATGTCTATATCAGTATTTCCCATACTGTATCCAAACACCAGTATTCTGATTAAAGTTAATAGGGCCTATTTGAAAAAATAAAATAATACTTTTATTATTAAAATATTCCATAGTATTATTAAAACCATTCCAAAGGTATTCCATAAGTAAAAATTTTTGAGAAATCCTGCATAGTTTACCCATAACCACTGCCCAACTCTACCACTGACTGAGTCAGCCTGTCAATTCTTTTAGTATATAAAATATTTTAAGAATTACTGTTTTGATCTGCTCGGTGGTTTGTGACCACCTAGAGGGGTGGGATAGGGAGGGTGGGAGGGAGATGCAAGAGGGAGGAGATATGGGGATATATGTATATGTATAGCTGAT